>NC_139903.1:3700497-4012997 GCF_905171665.1 Trachurus trachurus
AGACAAACGACCAGGCTGCGTCATTTGTTTCAGATACTTACCCATGAGCACCACAGGCTGTGTTAGTCCAGAGACTACAGTAGTTTTAGTTTTTGCTTACAGCTTCACTGTCCTACATCCAGCTGTGACTCATGCAACACAGAGACCATTCCTCTCCACATGAAAACCTCCAGTACACAGATACAGATACAGATATTGCTATTAAGGATGTTGTTCTTGTTGAAAACACTTAACACTGTATATATAGCAGCATCATGCAAAAGTTTGGACACTCCTGGTCAAAATGTTAAATGTTAATGTGAACAGTAAAGCAAGCGGAAGATGAAATGATCTCCAAAAGGCATAAAGTTAAACATGAAACACACTTTTGCAATATTTAAAGGGATAGTTCAACATTTTGTCAAATTACCATAATCCCTATAGTCATAGCAGTAGGTTTGTTACCTTTAATTGTCGGTGCAAGCTATTTTTAGAACGGCGGAGCAGAGCCGTGAGCTGCTCAGAGCTACGCTACGGAGGCTCGTGGGATTTCTTGGTTTCCCTCATCAAACTCACCAAATACACAATCCAACAACTCCACAACGCTCTGGTGGACAAGTTGTGACCTGCACATTCACCACGCTATGAGATAATAACACAACGTTACCACACAGAGTTGTTTTAGAGGGAAATTCATGCAAAACCGCTGATGCACGTTGCCTTCAGGGACAGTTTTTCATCAACAGTCTCTGCATTTCCCTCTAAAACAACTCTGTCTGGTAACATTCTGTTATATCTCATAGCGTGGTGAATGTGCAGGTCACAACTTGTCCACCAGAGCGTTGTGGAGTTGTTGGATTGTGTATTTGAGCTTGCACCGACAATTAAAGGTAACGAACCTACTACTATGACTATAGCAATGGGCCCATTTGCCAAAAATGTTGAACAATCCCTTTAAATAGAGGCTGAGACAGACAGACAGACATGGACGGACAATGAGGGAAGGCTGAGGGGAGGCTATAGGGAGGGTTGGGTGGGTGTGGGTGAGTTCTGGTCGGGTTGGGGTGGGCTACCTTGGGGGGGCAGCAGAATGTCATAGTCAGAGGGTGGTGACAGGTTGGTGTTGAAGGGGCAGAGGGTAGTATGAGCTGCCCCCAGGACCAAGTGTCTACCTGAGGAACACAAGCACAGTTCAACGTCAAGCAGCCGTCGCTTCAAACAGTCTCACAACTGCTCTTTTCTCTCTCAACTCTCTGACTTCTGTGTGTTTCACTTTGTTGACAGTTGCCAGTTAAACCTGATTCAAGTCTCTTTAAAGGGATACTTCACCCAAAATCGATAATCCACCAATTTTCTACTGACCGTCATGCCAACGAAGGATTTGGAGAACTTTTAGAGTTATCAAAACTCACCGGATTTTCATATAATGGCGGTGGATAGAGTTCACTTTTGAATCGTCCAAAACACACACTATGAAACATCCAGATACCTCCACACTGCTCGTCTGTACTGACCCAAGTGTCCTGAAGCCGCCACTTGAAAAAGTTGTTCGGAAAAAAATTAATGTGATCTCTGTTTTTATCCTTGTTGTAGCAGCAGCTCCCAGTGGCTGCAGGAGATTTGCTGTGAGATGTTCTTCCGTGTTTACATCAAACATCCAATGGTTTACAATGATGAATGAACATCTCGCAGCATGCGCAAAAACATCAACAGAGCCACTGGGAGCTACTACTACAACAAGGATAAAAACAGAGATCAAATTAATTCTTTCTGAACAACTTTTCCATGTGGCGGCTTCAGGACACTTGGGTCAGTACAGACGAGCAGTATGGAGGTATCTGGATGTTTCATAGTGTGTGTTTTGGACGATTCAAAAGTGAACTCTATCCGCCGCTATTATATGAAAATCCGTTGCCAGCCGGACCCCCCCTGGAACTCCTAAAGAGTTTTGATGACTCTGAAAGTTCTCCAAACCCTTCGACGGTGAGTAGATGATTGGTGAATTATCGATTTTGGGTGAAGTATCCCTTTAAAGTTTAATTTTATTACAGTAAATGAGTCAGAAAACAACAAGGTCACTCTGAGAAATAGTTGAATATCATAATTATTATAATATTATTTACAGTAGATAATTACAATAGACTCAATTAATGGTAACACTTTACTTGAATACTGTAGGTATTCATAAGATTGACATAACACTGTCATAACCGTGACATAACAGCTGTCATAAACATCAATGAATACTTATGACAGCTGTCGTTAAGTGTCATTCGGTAAGTTATGTCACTTTTGATGCAAAGTTGACATTATTTGAGATGTCCTTCTTATGAGAACTTGACATAATTTTTAAAGTTTGGCAATTAGGTCTGCTATGACAGTTTAAATTGTCTTTATGTCAAGTTGCCAGAACAAAAACATCTCAAACAATGTCAACTTTGCATTAAAAGTGACATAACTTACTGAATGACACTTAACAACAGCTGTCATAAGTATTCATTGATGTTTATGACAGCTGTTATGTCATGGTTATGACAGTGTTATGTCAATCTTATGAATACCTATTCAAGTAAAGTGTTACCAAACAGACTCAATAAATTAACTAAACAATCATCTGCTCATTACAAAATAATCCGATGGATCAATGATCTTATATATAATATCATATATTACCAGCCTCGTGGGGCCGCTGCTTCTTCTCCTCGGCCGTTGGCTCTGGGGAGCCGTTCTCCAGGTGCCTGATGAGAGAGAGAGAGAAACAGAGAGGACATCTCAAAATGAAAACCCATCTTGGCTGTGGTATCACCATGGTAACGTCCGATGCGGTGGAACAAGGTCAGTACCGGCTGGGAACGGAGATGCAGATGGGCGCCTGGCTCAGGCAGAGGGTGGACGAGGGGATCTGGTAGTCGTCGTCCGGCCGCTCCATCGCCCGCTGCTGCTGTCGCTCCACCACCGGACTGCTGAACGGGTTGGACGGTCTGCAGAGAGACGGTTGTCACGCCAACCTTTTCATTAGTGTCACTCATACGGTTACTACGCTGTAATCACGGTAATCACTGGTATTTTCACACCACCATCAGGGCAGGAGGGTGAGTGACGCTGAGTGAAACCGAGGCGGCAATTTGCAATTTTTTCTGTTATAAAAATCTTCCAGTGCATAAAAACAACAATGTGGCCTCTGCACCGACTGGACTGTGTGATGGTTGTTATTATCACACAGGTAGGGTACCGCTCATCATAGGAAGTCATGTTGTCAGGAGCTTTTGACACTTCCAGGTAGACAGCACTGTCAGTCAAATATTAAACACACACATACACATACAGCTCAACTCTTCTACTACAACCCACCACACACTTACTGCTCTACACACTTTAGCTGCTTGTGGGAAATAGGAATCCATCACTGAGATGACTGTGACTTTTTCAATTGTGTAAATGAAAGACAAGTAGACTCTGTGTGTGTGTGTGTGTGTGTGTGTGTGTGTGTGTGTGTGTGTGTGTGTGTGTGTGTGTGTGTGTGTGTGTGTGTGTGTGTGTGTGTGTGTGTGTGTGTGTGTGTGTGTGTGTGTGTGTGTGCGCACAGTACGTAGCTTGTGTCACAATAAAATACTTGCAGCTCTTTTTGTTTTTGAATCTCTGTTTATCCAGAGTTATATGAAAATCATTTTATTTTTTACATTGATTTTTCATTATGTTTTTTTTTTCTTCTTTTTTATTTTTATTTATTAGGTATAATGGCTGAAAAAGTGTCGGCATCAGTTTATCCTTGAGTCAAAAAAACTGAACTTTTGTGTAAAATTTGAAAGGATTCCCTTGAGCAGTTCTGGATATATTGAGTTCACAAGGACAAAATTATGATTTGTGAGGTCATCTACACCTTGAACTTTGACCCTCGACCCTCCAGAAACCTGAAGAGTTCATCTTTGAGTCCTGTTGAATCGCTCCTGAGACACCACATCCACGAGAATGGGATGGAAAACTCGGAAAACAACATGCATGAATAAAAAATGAAAATCATACATGTAAATGATAAACTGTTTATTTTAAGTTAAAATATAAGTTATTATCACAATAATAATAATATCACCTAAACCTGTTGAGGTCTCTGCACTGGCTACCTGTCTGCTTCAGGATTGATTTTAAGATCCTTTTAATGGTTTTTAAAGCTCTTAATGATCTCAGTGCCAGTTACCTATCTGATTTGCTTTTAACATATGAGCCCTCTAGAACTCTCAGCCTTTTAATTATTCCAAAAGTTGCTAACAAAACATATGATGGTGAGGCCTCATTTTATCATTACGGCCCACGCCTATCACAGACTGCCGAAAATCTGGACATTTTTGACAGATTTTTAACATTATAAAACATTCAATTAAATGTTTTAAAATTGTATTATTATTATCTTTTTATTCTATTTTAATTCATTCATTTTTATTCTATTTTATCCTACAACTGTCTATTTTACTTCATTTTATCTGGTGTTTTCCCCATTGCAAATGATTGAGTGTAAGATAGTGTTTCCTCGATGTCTCTAAAATCCAATGTTCTTAAATTATTGTGTGAATGCGTATGTGTATGTGAATGTATGTGTGTCTCCCAATATGTGTTCCCTATGCTCCTTGTTTTTATCATGTGAAGCACTTTGAGTTGCCATGGGCATGAAAAGTGCTATTGATTGATTGATTGATTGATTGACACCCTTAATCCTGAATGGCACGAACGTTCATGATGAGCTGAATGTGGCAGTGTGTGCATGAGAACAATTTAAGGAGCCGCCGGTCAAAAACATTAAAAAGAAGCAGCTCTTCAGTAAAGAGTGCATTTTGAAGCTTCTGTTAAGTTGTTGCAGAAATGTGACAGTGTGAAGCATCTGAGAAACACGCACACACACACACATACACACATTCAAACACCCTTTTCATGATGAAATCGGGCAGGAAGCCGTGAACTGGAGCCTCGCAGCAGCAGAAGGGCTGCAGCTTTAAAATATACATGAAATAACCGTTTGAAATAATAATCTTGTTCTTTCTGGAAGGATAATACAACGCTGATCACGACTTCACTCCCTAAAGCACAAAAAATAAACCTGACAAAACCTCACGTAGGCCTGCAACAATTCACAACCAGACCTTCAGCTACTGTGAAAACAAGCAGCTGTGTGTGTTTTACAGTACAACACTACTGAGCTGCCAAGGTACAAAGTGCACTAACTGTTGTGTCTTGTGCAGAGTTAATGATTATCAAAGCAACAGCGAAGGACACAACATACAGTACAGTATGATGCAGGGATTTCTTCGGCCAATCATTGACGAGAAACACCCACGCATCCTAATGTCCCACCATAACCAGTTACACATTAGACACGAACAAACAAGTGATTACCAAACAAACTTTGGTCCCTTACACAAACAGTATGTGTATCATAAAAATAGAAATGATCATGTGAGCGTGTGCTGTACCCGCAGAACTGATGTGTGCAACAGAGCTGCGGTGTTTTGTGTAATGGAAGTGTGTGTGTGTGTGTTTCTCTGACAACCTCGCAATATTTTACAACACTAAATTGTATTCAGTGGAACCAGAGCTTTTTGCTTTCAGCTCAAGCTTCATCACGAGCGGCAGCTCCTTCCCCTGGCTCCACTACAGTCTGATACACAGAAACACCTAATCGAATTCTGGCTGCAGCTAAAAGGCTGTTAGACGTTCAGACATCATTTTTCAAAGCTGTTTCTAACCAGGACTTTTCCCCGAGGCTACTGGACCTCTTTGGTGTAAGGTCCCCGAGTCTGAAAACCACAGACAAGGAGAAGAAGCAGATCGAGAACCACCAGCTTCAGACTGAAAGGAACCACGAGCTCATTCATCCTCTGCTCAAACAGACACAGATTTACTCTACAGTTTAAATCAGCCCTGTCAGAAATACTATAACAAGTTCACTAATGGTTAAAGGGATACGCCAATATTTTTTTTTCCTGTCTTGCCTCACTCCCGAGTCCATGACCAGCAGATAGACACCATCCTTTCGACTGTGCGTGCAGTAACGAGGGAGATAGAGCCGTATCGCCCGTAATTAGCTTAGCTCAAACACTGGAAGTGTATAGGTAGTGTTAGCCTGCCTCCACCTAAAGTCATCAGAGAAACTCTTCAGCAACTCTAAACGGAAACCGGCGGGCCGATCTTTGTCTCAGAGCTGACAAAACTCTCCGGTAAGGCATCTTGAGCGGTCAAATGCCGCTAACGGGACGAGATCGATCAAAACGGAGGGTTCAAGCAAAGACGGTTTATTTTGGTTCAAGCTAGCTACATCGAGGGTAGGTTAGCTTCCTATTTCATAGTAAAAGCACAAATTCTATCGTCATGGTTTTCTGGATGTAAAGGGCAACGGGTGTTTTATTTTGTAAAAGTAACTGGAAGTGCGTTGGTCACAACGGCTAGCTTGAGTAGCGCCGAATTTGACCGAACAAAATTGTAAACAGCTGGTATTTAGACAAATTAACGACACACTGCTGATCTAAACGGCTACTTTCTCGCCTAAACATGTTTGAAATGTCGATAAAGTGATATATTTACAGAGTTTAGAGCTAAAATGAAAAAAGCTTCTGACTGCTGGTTTCGGCTCAGGTAGGAGGCAGGCTAACACTACCCATACACTTCCAGTGTTTGAGCTAAGCTAATTACGGGCGAAACGGCTCTATCTCCCTTGTTACTGCACGCACAGTCGAAAGGATGGTGTCTATCTGCTGGTCATGGACTCGAGAGTGAGGCAAGACATGAAAAAAAATGTTGGCATATCCCTTTATTGTATCACTTGCACAGATGCATGTTTTCACACACATGTAACATGATCTGCCCCCATTAAGACAGAGTGGCTGTACAGAGATATCATTTCAGTATTGCCCAAACTTTTCCAGAACATGTTCAGGGGGGGAAAAAAAATATTGTGCATATCTTAATGGATAAATGCTCCCACTGTGTGAGCTGTGTGTATTTGTGTGTGTGTGTGGTAATACTCACTTGTGGCTACTGGCAAGTGTGGGCTGAGTTGGCGAGAGGCGTGAGGGAGGGATGTCATACTCATCGCTGACTTGCACGCCATTAGAGAAGGGCTGCACACACGGGAGGAGAGGGAGGAGAGAGGGTTAGAGCAACACGAAGGAACAGCTGAGAAGACAAGAGCGACGTCATCCACACAAAAACTCACAAGAAAACAAATATTTAAACTCACACCACCTGTTCTTTCTGCAAGCAAGGTGATGTTGCATAACCATCTGTGTGACATTTAGCTGTAACGTCTGTGTGGGAATCTTGATTGTCGGCTAAAAAGTCACCATGGCCTTGACCTTTGATCTTCTTTAGCCACCAAAATGTGAGACCTATTGTTATGTTGTATGTATATGTTTTGGAATGGACTTCCTCCTTCGCTAAGATCCATATCTTCCTATTCACTCTTTAAAAAGCAGCTAAAAATACAGTAAATCTAAACTTTTCTTGAATTTCCCACTCTCTCCATATCCCACATCCTTACTCTGTCTTTTTTTATGATTTCAATCTATGAATTTTTTGTACCTTATTTCCATTGTCTCTATTTCTTACTGATCACTTTGTTCGCTATCTCCTCATTTTTGCTCATATAACGTTGATTATGTATGCACTTTGTCTCCTTTTTTTTTCTCTATGTTTATTTGTTAGCCATAGAAATTTGTTTTGTTGTAATTTGTGAGAGGGGAGGAACTTACGTATACAAGCCAATCGGCTTCGTTCCATCCTTGCACCATCGAATATAAATGTGTGCTAAATAAATAAACCTAAACCTAAACCTAGTGAATATTTGTGCCAAATTTGAAATTCGTTACAGCGAGGTGAAATCGTGCCCGTGAGAATGGGATGGATGGACAACATGAAAACAACGTGACGCGCAAAATACCATTGATAAGAGCTGATTGTGTTGAATGTGAAGATCCTGAGCCCAGTGTCTGCATGGAAACTGTATTAATTTTGCTTTATAGCATCTAACAACAAAGGCATAAATTTCAACTAGTTTGCATTGTGCCATCGACATGTTAAATATTATACAAATAACTCTATGATGTGGTAGATCTGCAAAAACAAATATAAATGCCTTATATTCTTATTTAAAAGTAGTACAACTAATAAAAATGATTGTATTCCTTTAACATGGCCACATCATTAATAGACAACGACACAAATACTGAATGAGAGAAAATGTTTCATATGCAAAGTGCACCTGCCTCTGGAATGAAAGCAGCTCTGTGTGGGAGAAAGGATGCAAATAACCGCCTCAACTTCCGTGAATATGACCGAGAGTGACACGGCACTCCACAGGCAACGGGAGGCACTTCCTGATCAAAGCACATCTCTGGAGGGAAAGGGAGTGATTGGCTTTGCATGTGTGTGTGTGTGTGTGTGCTGCTACATGAGACTTTTAATGATAAAGAGCAGCAAGTTTTACAAATTATGCAGATGCTCAGCTGTATTCTGTTTTTCCACAGCAGTGAAAAAGTCGAGGGCGGTCTCCGGAGGATTCGCTCTGCAGCCGATGATTGGCCGGTTCAAACAGCGAGTCTGACTTAAATCAGGCATTTCACTATTTTGCATAGATTATCATATTTCTGTTTAACGATGTATTTACTCGTTAGTAGGAAGGCAGAGCGTCTTGTTTGTCTTGAGCTGCTGGACAAGGATCTCACTCTCATTTCATGTTTCATCTTCGTGACAGGCTGAGTAAACTGTGTGCATGAGTAATTCAATCAGGCTCAATCTCCCTTGAGAATATTTAAAACCCAATACGAACATGTGAATAATTAAACTTCTATTCCAAATTCCTGTGAATGTAAGCTCCTTAAGATTTCACTCTACATAAACAAATGCAAATCGAATAACTTTTTCTAATGAACAGTAGTTTATTAGATAAATTGTTGATGTGTGGGCAGTGACATGTGGCGTTCAAATGTTTCAGAACATCATTAAAACCAGGGCAGTGCTGCTCTGTTTAGCCGCAGTTTGGACCACAAAGCTCCACAGACAGGAAGCCACTTAAAATGCTAAAACATGCGGACGGATGCTACAAATCAGTAAAGTGCATCAGATCTACCTGGACGTCTCTCTGCAGCTGTTTGACTCTGTGGGATACGGTTCATTAGAATTCACTTTATTTCTTTAATGGATGAAACAGGCTTTGATGAAAGTGAAAGTTTTCTACAATGAGTTGATGAAAAAGGTCTGTGACAGTAAATTATACACAAAAAAACAAACTGCCTATGCATCTATGAATAATATTTCCCCTATAATATATGAAATATACATCCCTATATCTAGAGTGATAGTACCATATATGTTATATATATTAATATCACGTAGATACATCCTCTAGATATGTGAAGAAATCTTTTTTTAAATGAAATAGCAGAGTAGCTTTGGGTTTTATGTAACATACAGTATGTCTAAATACAAGCACACATACATATACATGCCTATTTACATGGGAAGGACATACTGTATGCCTAGTCCTATATCGAAAATCAACATGTGATAAATTAGTTTTGTGTATGAGATTCAAAATATAAGCACCAGCAAACCCACATTATGGTGTAAACAGTAATCTAAACTTTTGTGTGTAACCTTTCCAGATGAACAGATTTTTGTCCCAATAATCTTCTTTCCTGGCAAAGCAGAGGATCTTCATATACGATGTGTCTGTTAACTGTTGTTGCGACTTAAGTGCTACTGTGATTTAAAGCAGAAGTAAGTGGAATATTTGTTTTGTGTAATATTTGTTTAAATATAAGTCTTAAATAGTTATATCTTCCGACGGCAATCATTTACATAGAGTGTTTGGTCTGAAACACGGGTCTGTCAGTCACTCTGCTCTGCTGTAAGCCGAGGAGAAAACTTTCCTTGTATCCTACAACCTTTATCCAATGAGGAGAGAGAACGGCATAAAGGGGCGGTCCCTTTCGGCTGACAAGAAGTTAGCCAAAACCACCGGATCGCTTACTTCTGCTTTAAATTTCTAAATGAGAAATTGAAATGCATTTACAAAGATGTAATAGTAAGTGTTAGGATGTTTGCATGATGAACAGCTGTGACGAAGGAAATCTGCAGGTGAGGAAAGTGCAAGAACACATAACTGATCCACCATCTCTGCTCTGAGCCTTCAGCGTCTGTACAGATAAATCATCCAAAAGCCAAAACGTTTCTTTTATTGTGGAGACAAACACAAAAGTCTCATCCTACCTTGGCACTCTCTGAGTTTCCCGCCGCCTCCACTCTGTGATGTAACCTCCCGAACGCTGCGGACGGACAGCTGAGCGGTCGTCCGTTCAGGTGGGAGGGGCCGGCCGGTCCCAGCTGCAGCTGGTGTTCGGCTCCGGTCCGGTGGACGTCCGCCAGGTGGCCGTCTTTGCCGCACCACGACTCCATGTGGGGGTCGGACAGCGCGGCGGTGGAGGAGGACAGGGAGGAGGAGCTGGGGAGCCAGGAGTGGCGCGACTCCGGCGGGATGGGAGGAGGACGCTCGGGGGGAGGTGGGGGAGGAGGGTCTCTCTGGGGGGGAGGAGGAGCCGGCAGAGGCTTGTCCTGCTTCCTGGACATCCCTGGTGACGACTAGAGAGGAGCAGAGAGCGTTCAAGACTTTAACTTTAAACTTTAAACTTTATTGTCCCCAAAGGGAAATTCATGTTGCAGAAGGGCAAAAAACACAGAACATATCGAGCACATCCACACAAACTCTACACAACATTGAATGGCAATACCCCAGAGGGCAAACTGGGAGCTGTTCCATACAATCGAGGTAAAAAAATAAATAAATATGAGTGTATCATAACTGTTTAGTATTTGAATTAAGTTGGATAATGGCTTGTGTTATGAACGAGTTTTTCAGTATATTTGATCTGGCTTTTGGCAATCTAAGTCTCCTGCCGGAGGGAAGGAGCTCGAACTCAGAGTGGAGTGGATGGTCAGGACACTGAATAATGTCCTGAGCCTTGGAAATGATCCTCCTGTGAGAGATTATGGACAGATCGGGTAATGTGACCCAGATGATTTTACTGGCTACTTTGACAATATGTTCAAGCCTCTTTTTGTCTCCAAGTTTGAGACTGCCAAACCAAGAGATGATGGCAAAGGTCAGGACCGATTCGACCATAGAATGATAAAAAACTGTCATCAGTTTACTGCACACCCCAAACCGCTCCACAGTGTCCCCCTTAATTACTGTTGGGAGTGGAGGGTTAGATTTTCTTCTAAAATCTATGCACATGTCTTTAGTAGACCACATTGCAAATACCACATCTAGGGATGTCACAATTACTTGTTTTCACAGTTAATCGCGGTATTAAACGCCACAATTAATTGATCATAAAGATTCCTAAATACCGTCACTTTCCGAAAAAAGACTATGTATGAACCGGCAGATGTTGCACCAAAGTAAAGGTAAATGCACAGATACTGGTCCATTTACCTAACGTAGCATTGAATTGGTAGGAATTTAAATGCTAGAGTGTCATTTGTAATTAAAAAACACACAACACTCCTGGCAGATTCATAATTGGTCATATTTTAATAGATATTTAAATATTTTATAATTAGTAATGTATATTTTAACTTTATTAGATTTTAAACATTAAAAATCTATTATCGTGACATCCCTAACCACGCCATCTCCATGTTTCATCTCTTTACTGCATGACGTGTGTTTCTGTGTGGACCAGGAAGATGAGCGAGCACTTTGTGGAAGCTAATGGGGGTCAAGTGCATCTCTACCAGAGGAAATGAACAACAGTGACCTAACATGATATTTGAGAAATAAAATCCTTCATAAAAACATTCAGAGCCATCACAGCAGGATAAACTGTACAAGTGAACAGTTTTTTTCTATTATGAGGGAAATAGTCGGCTGACCTTCGGGGAGCCGGTGGGGCTGGCGGACGGGGAGCGGATGGCGCCCTTCTGGATGAGGTCGAGCCGCGGTGGGACGGGGGGAAGGCCGAGGTGCTGGATGCAGTGGCCCGTGTCCGCCGCGTGGGCTTTCCTGTGCTGGCTGACGGGCGAGGAGCTGGGAGACACCATGGGAGAGTTCTGACGCTCGGCACAGTGCTGAGAGAGGAGAGAGGACACTCTTACTGTCTGGGCTAAGGGTCAAATTCTGGACTTTAGCAAAATACACAAAAATATATTCACTATAAATTCACTTTTACACTTAAATTAAAGGGATAGTTCACCCAAAATTCAAATTTCACTCATTATCTCCTCACCCTCAAGAGCTGTGAGAAGTTTCAGAGTCCGTGGCTTCTCTGAGTTACGGGGGGGTCCGCGCAGCAGTATTTGTCCATATAATGGTTGTGAATGGTGCTCACTTTTCTTTGTCCAAAAAGACACACCAAAAAACATTCAAATACCTCCATAGTGTTCGTCTGTAATGTCCGTCTTGTATTGAAGCCCCGACATGAGAAATTGTTCCGAAAAAAATTAAATAAGTCTATATTTTAAGCTTGTTTGTAGCAGAAGCTCCCAGTGTCTCAGTTCACTGCTCTTCCTGTGTCAGACCGGTGGAACAATTTCTCATGTTGGGGCTTCAATACAAGAGGGACATTACAGACGAGCAGTATGGAGGTATTTGAATGTTTTTTGGTGTGTCTTTTTGGACGAAGAAAAGTTAGGCCCATTTGCAACCGTCATATGGACATGTACTGCTGCACGGAGCCCCGCTGTAACTCAGAGAAGACACAGAGGACTCTGAAACTTCTCCCAGCCCTTAGTCGACATGAGGGTGAGTAGATAATGAGTGAAATTTGAATTTTGGGTGAACTATCCCTTTAAAAAAATGAAAGATACACTGTATATGTTAAAACCAGATCCTAGATGACTGAGATTATTCTATAATCGAACATTGTCGTCTGAATGTCTAAAACACCACTGATCATCACTGATAACACTGAGGCTGTATGTATGTACATGTAAATGTGCAGAGTGTACTCTTCTGGTTTCTTTATCAGGTGTGAAAACAACAAGAATACAGAACATACAAACTCTTTCCTTGCATCTGTTCTTTTTCCACGAATACAATTTACAGTGTAATTATTTTTTATTCTGTATTTTCTCTGATGAGTTTCCTCTCTACTCCAATTAAAATGTCTAATTATTTAACACCTGTGGTTACTCATTTATCACTACAATACAAATGATGTTGTTCACATTTTAATTGTAACTGGAGATGTTGAAGATTTCAGCACAAAAAGAGGAAACCTTTTAATTTCAATGAACAAAACATGGGATTTTTTTAAAAAGAATGAATCATGGAGCAGAGACTACTCTGTCTCTGCTCCATGATTCATTCTTAAAAAAGATATCTCATAGCCTTGTGTCTGGCTGACATCAATCAATGTTCATCCTATATTTAACTCAGTAATTCTTTTTCTGAATTGATATTTTGTCATTAAAGGGATAGTTCAACATTTTAGCAAATTGGCCCATTGCCATAACCCTTAATCAGAATTTTAGCAGTAGGTTCGTTACCTTTAATTGTCGGTGCAAGCTATTTTTAGAACGGCGGAGCAGAGCCGTGAGCTGCTCAGAGCTACGCTACGGAGGCTCATGGGATTTCTTGGTTTCCCTCATCAAACTCATAAAAATACACAATCCAACAACTCCACAACGCTCTGGTGGACAAGTTGTGACCTGCACATTCACCACGCTATGAGATAATAACACAACGTTACCAGACAGAGTTGTTTTAGAGGGAAATACAGAGACTGTTGATGAAAAACTGTCCCTGAAGGCAACGCGCATCAGCGGTTTTGCATGAATTTACCTGTAAAACAACTCTGTGTGGTAACGTTGTGTTATTATCTCATAGCGTGGTGAATGTGCAGGTCACAACTTGTCCACCAGAGCGTTGTGGAGTTGTTGGATTGTGTATTTGATGAGTTTGATGAGGGAAACCAAGAAATCCCATGGGCCTCCGTAGCGTAGCTCTGAGCAGCTCACGGCTCTGCTCCGCCGTTCTAAAAATAGCTTGCACCGACAATTAAAGGTAACGAACCTACTGCTATGACTATAGGGATTATGGCAATGGGCCAATTTGCCACAAATGTTGAACTATCCCTTTGAGTGTAACTCTAAGAGCTAGAACAGGGAAGAGAAGTCAGATTTCTCCTCCTCCTCGTCACTCTTTACCTTCCTGATGTTGGCCAGTCCGTTCATGACCAGGCAGTCCTCCCGGTCCTCGTCGTCGTCCAGCTCCAGCATGTGGCAGCTGTGCTGGTCCAGGAAGAAGCACTTGTTGCCCTCGTTCCGCGGGTCGAAGGGATCCACGATGATCGGCTCCGTGCCTTTGATCTCGCAGCGACAGAACGGACAACCCTGACCGTCCGATTCCTGGAACGTATCAGAGAGAAAGTGAAACAGAGTCATTTCATCTGAACAACACTCACACACACACACATACACATACACACACACACACACACACACACACACACACACACACACACACACACACACACACACACACAGGCAGAGATGGACAGAGTACTCGATCCCAGTACTTGAGTAAGAGTACAAATACTACTGGTCAATATTTACTCAGTTACAAGTAAAAGTAGCTCAGTCGACATGTTACTCGAGTAAGAGTAAAGAAGTACTTGCTTTTAAAGGTACTTAAGTATCCAAAAGTACATGCTTTTAAATTTACTTTAAAGGGACAACGAGGAGTTTCTATTTGGTTATAAAAAAGTCTCACGTTAATGTTGATGAATCTACGTTACCACTTGTTAATGGGCCCATTTTCGATAAATATATGGTTTTGTCTCTATGGTTATTTTGTTATTATTAGTGGTGGTGGAAATGCTGGTCGAGCCGACCAGCGTTTCTTTACTTTCGGTTTCGTGGCGAGTCATGAGAATAACGTCGCCGAATCGCCGTTTATGGTCGGAACTACGACGGTATGTGATCGTCTTCCAACCTCTGACTTTAATTATTGATGAATGAAAACATGAGTCTGTCTTGCGCCAGTCAAAGAAATGTACGGTGCGCGCAGAGGCTCATAAATATAGTGTGAAAACGCTTCGCTTTTCCAAAACTCCTCGTTGTCCCTTTAAGTAAAAGTAAGAGTAAGAGTAAATTTCTTATTTTTCACATCAATGAATTACTATAATTTTTTCTAAATGAATTTAAGGAGCTTTTAACTCTTGTTTCTGAGAATTAACTCTTTGAAAGCAGCTGCACTGATGTGCTGCTTTTAGGGGGTTAGGGTTTCCTTCTTTGACAAACACAGCTTGTGTCCAATAGGATTTTAGAAAAAAAAGGAAAAAAAGAGCAGACCTGAAAGTAACGAGTACTTTTCAGCCTTCCTAGAAATTAAAGGACAAGTCCGGGCAATTTCAACTCGGGGGTGTCAGATGGCGACTCAAACATGCGTCGAGAAGTTTTTTTTACTTGAAGCAAGTCAAGAGTTGATATTCCTGTGTTTATGACACAAACGGGAGCTCCCACTGCACCTGAACACACCGAGCGTCAACTTGGGTCTCGCACGAGACTCTGGGAGACGTTGAATTAGATCTAGTTTTACAAACATGTCGGCTTGCTTGAAGTAAATAAACTTCTGGGTGCATGTTTGAGTCGCCATCTGACGCTGTCTGTGGCTTTGAGGGATGTAAACAACCTAAGCAGCAGAGCTTCAATCCGCTCCCATTCATTGCTGCCGTGGCGATGCGGGGACAGACAAATCTTCAGATTCCTTCTTTTAGACCTAAAATGTTAGGAACATACAGCCCCGAGGTGAATTTGCCCGGAATTGTCCTTTAACTCGAGTAAAAGTAAAAAAGATTTGTCTTGGAAATGTATTCAAGTAAATAGTCAAGTAAAGTACAAATCCTCTGGATATGTACTTAAGTACAGTACTCAAGTAAATTTACTCCGTTACTGCACACAGGTGTGGCAATCACATCTGTAACCACATAATCTCCTGCATCCAGTGACCTGAGCAGAGTTTTGTTGGTGTAATGTTTCGGCAAAACACACAAAGTGGCGGCGGCCTGTCGAGCACGACACACAGCTGCGTTACACATGGTTAAGGTTAAGAACTTCACTACAACCCTACATCTTTCTCTCTCTCTCTCACTCTTCCCGTCATTCATGAAAGGACTCTGACATGGTCGACTGGACACATGATTGTGTAGCTCCCTCTCCGGGGGAAAAAACGCTCTGCAAACTTCACAAAATTCACCGGCCACATGTAGATATTCCACATGGCAGACCCTGTCAAACCGAGGTCGTAAATAAGATAATAAAGAGGTTTTGGTTTCCAGAGCGTCCCCCCCTCTCCACTGACTCAGCGGCTACAATCAAAGGCAGACAATGTTTACGGAGAACAAAGCTGCAGTTGTGGCAGCCATATGGTTGGGGACTTAGCGGGGGGGGGGGGACCCACCAAAGGCATGTTTGAAACTTAATCCTAATTAGAGTGGGTGGAGAAGGGAAGGAGTGGGAGGTTAAAAGGAAAGGAGCTCAGAGGGAAGAGGAGGAGGAGGAGGAGGAGGAGGAGGAGATGGTGTGATGACCACAGAGGAGACCAGAGAGCGCTGAGCAACAGACACGACTGACAGAGTGAAATAAAACTGCAGCCGAGGGTCCTGTGTGTGTGTCTGGCCACCTGATGATTAAAGGGATAGTTCACCCAAAATTCAAATTTCATTCATTATCTACATACTCACCCTCATGTCGACTAAGAGCTGTGAGAATTGGATCCGCGCAGCAGTATTTGTCCATATAATGGTGAATTTGTGAATGGATAACAACTTTCTTCGTAACAAAAAGACACACCAAAAAACATCCAAATACCTCCATGCTGCTCGTCTGTAATGTCCCTCTTGTATTGAAGCCCCCAACATGAGAAATTGTTCCGAAAAAAATGAAATAAGTCTATATTTTAAGCTTGTTTGTAGTGGAAGCTCCCAGTGTCTCGGTTCACTGCTCTTCCTGTGTCAGTCGGAACAATTTCTCATATCGGGGCTTCAATACAAGAGGGACATTACAGACGAGCACTATGGAGGTATTTGGATGTTTTTTGGTGTGTCTTTTTGGATTAAGACAGTTGGTATCCATTTGCAACCGTCATATGGACATGCACTGCTACGCCGAGACCCCCTGTAACTCAGAGAAGCCACGGAGGACTCTGAAACTTCTCACAGCTCTTAGTCGACATGAGGGTGAGTAGATAATGAGTGAAATTCGAATTTTGGGTGAACTATCCCTTTAACTCAGTTCCATCTCCTGAGAGAATATATCTGTATCTGTATCTTTTAGCTGCTAAAAGCTCCACAGAGTTTTTTTTTTTTTACACTGGGAGCAGCAGCCGCCGTGGCAACAAGACTCAACCAGAACTGTGAAACCCAGCTGTCACTATGAGTCACCGCTTTCACACTACACTAAGTCGATTCATCCATCATCGATATAAATGTCATTATTCTAACCTTTATATGTGCACATGAAAAATCACCAAACTTAAAATGCTTTGTGGAAACAATTCTTTATACTTCTTTCTCCTGATGCAGCTCTGAGTAAGAGACACAAACCACGGTAACACTTTAGATTAGGGAACACATATTCACCATTAACTAGGTGCTTATTAATATGCATATAAGTAGCTTACTAGCTCCTTATTAGTAATTATTAAGCACGTATTAACACCTTATTCTACATAGCCTTTTGTTCTACCTATAAATTAAGATTTTTCCTGATATTAACTCCTAATTACGGCTTATTCATTGTAAATTAATGCATTAATGCTATACTAATTCAGAGTGATAAAGGAAGAATTACTGTTCTTGTGCTACTGCCCCTGTACAAGGCCCCAATAACCCACTGCTTATTCACATTGACATTATTCAGAAACAACAATGCATTAATTTATAATGAATAAGCCATAATTAGGAGTTAATATCAGGAAAAATCGTAATTCGTGGTGTCCACTGCAAAAACTCAAAATCTTTCCAAGAATATTGTCTTATTTCTTGTCAAAATGTCTCATTTCTAGTCAAAACTAACCTCTTTCCACTTAAAATAAGACTCATCACCTAAAAATTAAGTACATTTAGTGAAAGCAAGTTTTTTGTGCTTGTAATAAGAAAGAAAAACTTGCTCCACTATCAGATTTTTCTACTTATTTCAAGTTAAAATATGCTTGAAAGAAGTAAAACAAACAAAAAAAGTGTCTAAAAACAAGCTACTTTTTTAATGTGATGAGACTTATTTTAAGTAGAATTAGATTTGTTTGGACTAGGAATGACATTTTGACTAGAAATAAGACAAATATTCCTGGTAAGATGTTGAGTTTTTGCAGTGTAATAGAGGTAGAATAAAGCTACACTGCAAAAACTCAAAATCTTACCAAGAATATTTGTCTTATTTCTAGTCAAAATGTAATTTCTAATTTCAAAAC
The DNA here is from genome assembly GCF_905171665.1 of Trachurus trachurus. NCBI lineage: Eukaryota > Metazoa > Chordata > Actinopteri > Carangiformes > Carangidae > Trachurus > Trachurus trachurus. Next base: position 3,718,934 of record NC_139903.1, read on the forward strand.
AAATCTCATTATACTTAAAATAAGACTCATCACATTAACACGTAACTTGTTTTTAGACACTTTTTACTTCTTTCAAGCATATTTTTACTTGAAATAAGTAGAAAAATCTGACAGTGGAGCAAGTTTTCCTTCCCTATAACAAGCACAAAAAACTTGCTTTCACTGGCAGATTTTTCTACTTATTTCAAGTGAAAATTTGTTTGAAACAAGTGAAAATTATCTAAAAACAAGTTAATTTTTAGGTGATGAGTCTAATTTTAAGTGGAAAGAGTTTAGTTTTGACTAGAAATTAGACATTTTGACAAGAAATAAGACAAATATTCTTGGAAAGATTTTGAGTTTTTGCAGTGTGTGTAGAATAAGGTGTTAATATGTGCTTAATAATTACTAATAAGGCGCTAGTAAGCTACTTATATGCATATTAATAAGCACCTAGTTAATGATGAATATGTGTTCCCTAATCTAAAGTGTTACCCAAACCATATATGTACAGTGCATCACATGAAGCCTACGTACTCTCTCTCGGGTAAAAATGAGACACAGGAAAGCCTGTGTGACTCATTTCTCTTCCCTCGCTGCTGCATTGATTCAGGATAAAACTAATAGCCAGAACAGAACGAGGGAACCCTCTCTCTCTCTCTCATCATGTGCCCCCATTCTCTGTGGAGATCAAACATGGTCAATAAAAAAAAAAGCAAACAGGATGTGGAAGCACACAGATCATCGGCCCACTCCCCAATGAGTGAGTGAGTGAGTGAGTGTATATCTGTTCCACCCCTGCTGACTAATAACACAGAGCGAGAGGAAAGTCAGGGAACCACCACTGAGTCAATGATGAGCGAGGGTTCCCCCGCTACGCTCTGACTCATTTCTCTAATGTGGAGGAAAATACTTCATTACTGGAATACTACAGAGCCCTAGATTCATAAACATATTACATATATAAGTGTATATGTATGTGTATATATACTGTACTACATGCTGCATGCTCCTCTGACATAACGTACGTCAGTGAATGGGTGATGGAGCGTGTGTGGGGGAGGTGTGGTTACACTGAGTTGTCATAACAGGAAACGCTGTCACTGTGGCTGCTGCTGCTGCTGCTGAGTTCTGCTGTTTACAGAGTTCAGGGACGGACGGAGCTCTGGAAAGACTGCGCTCATCTGCTGTGAAGCTACGGCTGCAGAATGAAACCAAAGAAGACTGAGCAAGAAGAGCAAGAAGAAGCTTTCCAGCGTTGGAGCCATGAAAGAACGAAAAAACGAAAACGAATGTGTGAGTGGCGTTGCTCTTCAAACCAGAGCAAACACCTTCGATTCAGTGGATCCTCACTGTGACTGCTGATCTGCTGCAAACTCCACATTACCACCCAGAACATTTTTTATTTAGTTTTTTGCGTGTTTTCTGAGCAACATTAGCAAAAAATTCGCTAAAATGCCACCGAGGACGACTTTTACCGCCAGTGCTCATCATGTGTGTATCGTATCAATGAAAGAACATGACAATAAAACACAATGTGAATGAATACATGTACTCTGCCCTACAAAGGCAAAGTGCAGTATCTGTAAAAATGCCAAACTGAGAAAAACAGCTTTTTGTGTGTTTTTCATTGTCAGGTTTAAGCATCAAATTATGAATAACTACCAAGTCTATAATTGATTAGATAAAGGTGGACTGAATTAAATGTATTTTGTAGTTTGTCTTTCTGACCAATGTTGACCGTTTTATGGCATATTTTGTGACCAATTTTGACAGTTTTATGGCAGATACTGCACTCTTGCCTTGGTTTTGATGCAGATACTGCACTTTGGCTTGGTTTCAGAGTGCTTTTTTGGATGGACAGAAAAATAAGAAGCCCAATAACTAATAAAAAAACCCAATAAACTAATTTTAGCAGTACCAATATCAAATTCTACCAGATTGAAGAGAATATGCCTTTACACTTTTGATTGGTCAAAAAAAAAAAAAATTGGAAAAAATGCAGATACTGCACTTTGCCTTTGTAGGGCAGTATACTGTAGTGGTATAAAGTGTATTTCAGTGTTTGTTCATTCTGACTTTGACGCTGCTGGCTAAGATGACTCAAACCAAACACTCATGATAAATGGAAACTATTATATTGCTGAATGACTGACTGACTGAAAAAAAGAAAGAGAAAAAAAAAATGTTCTCAACTTTGTGTATAAAACCTGCATTCACTTCACAGCCCGGTGAATCATTTTCCAGGTCCTCCCTCACAAAAGCTCCACTGCCAAAAAAATGCTGCAGCAGAAATTTGAATATTACTAATAATAAAATACACAAAATGTAATGAATGCAAGAAACTTTAAATTATTCCAGCGAGTGATGGGTTTCATTTGCAGAAAGCTGAATAATCACATGCATATTCAGCACCGGCAGGAAGAAGATTCATAATGTTATTAAATGAGAGGCTAATATACGGTGTTTGATGGATGAAACCTCTCGGGGAGCCAGAGTCAGAATATCCTTGATACAGAATTGTAATTGTGATTGCAGGACAGGTTTACAGTGTGGGCTCGTGTCCAGAGCTGCAGCATTGATATGTGTGTGTCACTGTCCGAGATCAATAGCATCAGGGTCAGTGCAGAACGTACAGTGACTGCAACACAGATGTCCCGCAGAGAGGAGGAAGAGGAGGTATGAAAGAAAGAGAAGGGAGGAGGAGGAAGTCTCTGGACTCGATGCTAATGACTCATTAGGGGAAGGTAATTACAAACACACGTTTGCTGGCGCGGCCTCTGATACGAAGCTACAGCCGCACACGCAGGGACTAAAAACAACTGAGCACGGCTGCAGAAACACTGGAAACATATACTATACTGTTTGCACACACACACACGCTCAGTTTTCTCTTCCGCTATTGACTGATGTACATGAAAATCTGATTAGAACAGATCCAAGGACACAAGGGCAGGAAGTGAGGGAGGGAGAGAGGGAGGGAGGAGATTTTTCTTCAGCTTGTTGTGAAAGAACTTGCTTCTATAACTCAGGAGAGAAATTCAGTTTTCTCTCTCACTCATTAATCTTCAAACAAGATCTATTCCTACGCTAACACCCGACTGGACAGAAAACGGTGCAGAGAGACAGAGACGGTCTGTTCATAACCCACACGTCTATAGATATACAATATATACGTATATATCTGCCCTACAAAGGCAAAGTGCAGTATCTGTATCTGCAATTTATTTTTGACCAATCAAAAGTGTGGCATATTCTCTTCAATCTGGTAGAATTTGATATTGGTACTGCTAAAATTTCCAGAGTTATTGGGCTTTTTATTTTGCTGTCCATCCAAAAAAGCACTGTGAAACCAAGGCAAAGTGCAGCATCTGTAGCTATTATATAAAACTGCCAAAATTGGTTACAAAATATGCCATAAAACGGTTAAAATTGGTCAGAAAGACAAACTACAGAATACATTTAATTCAGTCCACCTAATCTAATCAATTATAGACTTGTTAGTCTATAGTTATAGTTATAGATATAGTCTTTTTATGGTTGTCTAGTATCAAAGTCTTTACATCTATTATCACTGTCTTACATAACTTGTTGTATGTCACTGTACGTCAAATTAACTGTCACTTTGTGGTATGTGTCATTGCTATATGTTCGGCCTACTGTCTCTATTCTTCTTTTCTCTTGTGTCACTGTTGTCATATGTGCTTTTATTGTCTATATTTTAATGTTATACACCCCCTTTCCCTTGCCCCTTAGGAGGTCTTTCACCTTCTACCAGGCCATTGCCTTAATAAGAATGTATTCTTAGCAATTCTTGCCTGGTTAAATAAAGGTTTACTACTAATACTTGGTAGTTATTCATAATTTGATGCTTAAACCTGACAATGAAAAACACAAAAAGCTGTTTTTCTCAGTTTTTGCATTTTTTCAAATACTGCATTTTGCCTTTGTAGGGCAGATATGTTCATGCAATGTTAACAACAATCTACCAAGGCCACAGATACAATACAACCCCGTGACTTTGTGCGTTGTGCGGCGTTGATCACGTTTACCTGCCAGGCCGTGAGACAGGAAGTGCACATCAGGTGACCGCAGGGTTCGATCTTGACGTCTTTGTCGTTCTCGGCGCAGATCTTACAGAGCTGGAAGGTGGAGCCCATTTCACAGTACAGCTCATACTGCTCCTGTTCAGACAGACAGAGACACGGCCGCACACGTTAGTCACCGACTGACACACAAAAGACATACAGACACACATATACCGTAGTACAATGGACATACACAGTAGTACAGCCTTGGTGAATTGAATTCAGTGATGCCTTCAGGGACCTCCCCTCTATAAGTCAGAGGTTTTTGGTTTTTTGGGGGGGTTTTCTTGCTGATATTGTCGTTTTACGTTGTTTAAGGGAAACGTGCAAAGTAAGAATTTGATGCATGGTTTTAATAACTGAGTATATGACAGTAAACCTCTTGAATCTGGAATAATTTCCAGACATTTCGAACTAGGATGTTGTCTACAAATGCTTTTATCTGTTCAGGTCAACAGGAATTTGCTTAAAAAAGTAATGATTACCCTCTGTCACAAAGGTTTATACCATTTACTTCCAACATTTATTTACATGTATTTCCAAAAGTGGTCTATAAAACGTAACATGACTGATTATGAATTGAAAATAATTGTAATTTCTCTCTTTAATTTGTGCAAAGACGTTTTACACTAATAGTATATTGTCTTTTATATAATAATTCTCCTTCATTTTACGTTCTTTTGAACTCAAATTAAACATAAAAATAACCAAGAATCTGCCTGCCTTCAAAATAAAATAAAAATAAAATAAATAATAATATTAATCAACTTGCCTTTGTTTTATTTAACTCTTATTACATTCATAACATGTAACTTTCAGCTGTGTTGTTGTGCCCCAGGTTATTGTCTCACAGGCACACGCACCATTTTAGTTAATGGGTTTATGAAATGACTGGGAATATTTACTTATCATCTTCTAAATAAATTAGTAAATGTTTCCACGTACTGTACCCCCACTGAACTACAGGATGGACAGCAGCTGTGCTCTCATTGGCTGGTTTCTCAGCCTCACTGTAATAAATCAGTGCAGAGCAGTGGGGAGCAGTGGGGCAACTATGTGTCATTTAATAACACATTTCAATATAGTTGTTCTTGAGGTTTGAGATTTTGGAGTGGCTCTGAGTCACGTCTTTTTCATTTGAAATAACCCTCCCACACTTATTATATCATCCAGCAGTGGTCTGACACATATTTGATCCGGTTCAGTCAGTTCTCATTGAACACTTTCCACACTTAAATGTCATGGGGAAGACTGAGCCTCTGGCTTTGTGAGGCTAACAAATTCCGTGACCATGTTTTTAAGACGAACACAAACCCACTTGTGTCACTTTGATGTGATCATGAGGCGTCGGCTCGCATAAACCGGTGAGATCAGGATTGTAGCTGCGACCGTCCGGGAACAAGTAGCTGCAAATGAGAAAAAGAAAGAAAAACGATTATTTGAAGTCAGGTTTTATTCATTATGTTCTTTGAAAACACTTTGCTTTCCAAAACTCCTCCTTGTCCCTTTAAAGTAAAGTAAAAACTATTTCACTAACTGCACTATTTCTTCACATGTTCCATCTACTGTATGGCTTTGACATGTTACATAATGTTCTCCAACATATGTATATATACAGCTCTGGGTTTTCCATGGAGTTTTTCCTCAGTGGATGTGAGGGTCTAAGGATGTTGTTGTGATGCCATGTAAAGCCCTTTGAGACAAACTGTTTGTAAAAACGGGCTATACAAATAAAATTGCCTTGCCTTGCCTTGCCTGGAAAACATTCAGAGACCACTTCAAAATGATCAGTTCCTCTGGTTTTACTATTCATAGCTATGTGTTTGAGTAAAATGAACACTTTTGTTTCATTCTATAACCTACTGACAAAACTTCTCCCAAATTGGAAATAAAAATATTGTCATTTAGAGCATTTATTTATTTGCAGAAAATGGCAAATTCTGGTGTTTTCAGACCTTGTATAATGCAAAGAAAACAAGTTCATATTCATTTTAAAACAACACAACACTACTTTTTAAACTTAGGAAGACTTTAGAAATCAACATTGGTGGAATAATCCCAATTTTTAATCGCAGCAGTGTTTTTTTTATTATTTATTTATAATCTTTCTTCCTCATTAAATCTGATTTGGTTCAGGTGATCAGCTACGTAGAGTGAGGTGCTTGTGTTGGAGTTCAATAGACACTTGAGTCGATGGCTGCCATACATGTAGAGAAGCTGGTTTATTATGTAAGAACATTTTGAAATGGTGTCTTTATTTTTTCCAGCTATACGGCTCTCAAGCAGCAGCAGCAGTCGAAGCACAAGTGACTGATTCTGGTTTATGACTGACACTAAATATCAGCTGTCAGCAGACGTTAAAAAAAAGTAAAATATGTCCATCAGCATTTTTTACAGAAGTCAGCAGAAACTCTTTCCTGCTTTAAGTCAATTTTACAGATTAATTCAGCATTTACAAGGCTGGGGTGGGTATGACCCCCGTGACTGAGAGTTGATTAATGTGAATTTCATTTCAGTCTGAGTTGGAGTCCCCCCCCCAAATCCCCCCATGATCAAAAACAGAGGCGCTTCAAACGTTCCCGCCTCGGCCGGACTGACAGCCAAAGGAAGCGAGATGACACACGCCGAACGGCTGGAAGCATCTTTGTCAGATTATCAGGTAAGAGAGGAACAGATGGTCGCACAAAACAACTTAAAGCACAAAAAAACTGACTGACACCAAAAAGAAAACATCTCGTTTCATCTCCCAGACAAGAGCTGTACAGTATCTTCAATGTTCAATCTTCTGTGCTCTGGTCTGCTGGTCTCTGGGACATTGAAGCGACTCTCTCTGTGCACAGATCAGTCGGTGGACGGATGGATCAACTCGGCTTATAAATATACAAACTGTGTGAGTTTAGAGAGGAAGAGCGTGTTTTTTTTTGTGTGCGTGAGGTGCATGTTACTTGTACGTACAAGCCCTCCCTGTAGCCGTCGATGAGAGCCTGGAACAGCGGTTTGTTGTTGGGGATGGTCTGCAGGATGTTGCCGTCGTTGGTCACGTAACCGATGGCCCACTGGCCGAGCCGCGTGCAGCTCAGTCTGAAGATGTAGCTGTCAGAGAGAGAGAAAACAAGAAATACAAACGTTTTGAATAAAATCTAATTCACTTTGAATGATAAAAACTGTTGCATCTTTAAAGGGATAGTTCACCCAAAATTCAAATTTCACTCATTATCTACTCACCCTCATGTCGACTAAGGGCTCCTCTTCCCAGTTCGTCCAATTTGGATGAACCGGGAAGAGCATTTTGGGGCTTCAATACAAGACGGACATTACATACGAGCAGCATGGAGGTATTTGGATGTTTTTTGGTGTGTCTTTTTGTTACGAAGACAGTTGGTATCCATTTGCAACCGTTATATGGACATGCACTGCTACGCCGAGACCCCCTGTAACTCAGAGAAGCCACGGAGGACTCTGAAACTTCTCCCAGCCCTTAGTCCACATGAGGGTGAGTAGATAATGAGTGAAATTACAATTTTGGGTGAACTATCCCTTTAAATACTGTATCTGCTTGTTAACATATTATGTATAATAATATAATTGTATGCCCCTATGCTGATTATCATAATCTTATTGTTTTATAATAATGGAATTAAATCCTTATTATGTTATTATATAATGATTTCAAGCCCTAAATATAATGTATGTGATGCAATTTTTTTGAGTTATCATACAGTTGTTTTATTCACACATGGACCAAACAGCTGTTTAATATTCGGCCTGGGAACTGACATCATCTGGGATTATTATTTGCTGAGTGTTCAGTTGATGTTTATGTTTCCTGTTTTCACTCAAAGTACTCAACATACTGTACAGTCACATAAACCCGCGTCTTAGCACTGATCCTAAGAAATATATGCAAAGTGTCAAAGCACTTCACATAACTTGGTGTGTTGCTAAAATGGTTTTTGCTCAGCTTTAGTGTCCAGATGCAGAGATGACATGATAGATAGATAGATAGATAGATAGATAGATAGATAGATAGATAGATAGATAGATAGATAGATAGATAGATAGATAGATAGATAGATAGATAGATAGATAGATAGATAGATAGATAGATAGATAGATAGATAGATAGAAAGAAAGAAATTAAAAAGTAGCTTGTTTTTAGACACTTTTTACTTCTTTCAAGCATATTTTCACTTGAAATAAGTAGAAAAATCTGATAGTGGAACAAAGTTTTTCTTTCTTATTACAAGCACAAAAAAACTTGCTTTCACTGGCAGATTTTTCTACTTATTTCAAGTGAAAATTTGTTTCAAACAAGTGACAATGATCTAAAAACAAGTTAATTTTTAGGTGATGAGTCTTATTTTAAGTGGAAAGAGATTAGTTTTGACTAGAAATGAGACATGAGACATTCAACTATGTATCGCTCTTCATCTCATTGCCCAAGCCTTTTCAAGAAATAAAGAAAATGCAAATATATTCAACTGAGAAAGATGTTTTCGCTTCTCAGCATCGTCTAACCACACAAATTCACACTTATAGAGTCATAGAAAGGACAGCAGAACACAAAATGAATTTCATTCTTGTATGTATAAAACATAGAACAGTGCTGCTGTGTCTTTCTTTCAAGTCCAAGGGATTTCCTTTTGGATTCAGAGCTGAATACAAAGGAAACAGCTCAGCTCAAGGTAAGAATCTGAACATTAGCAGTGAGAAAGAAAGAAAGAAAGAAAGAAAGAGACGGGGACTGTGGATGCAGCTGTAGTGGGTTTAGAGCAGAGTCAAGGGAATGGATCGAGCCCCGACCACAGACTGAGCCACTGCAGCTCTGGCTGAGCTGAGGTCAGTTATGATCAATACGTTGTGGGATGGATCATGGATGACTTTTCACCACTCTGTAACATCTGGCTTATCCCAGGTGCTTGGACAGAAGTCTGTGTGAGTGTGTGTGTGTGTTTGAGTGAGTTGAAATAGAAACATGTAGCAGCTCATCTGATATGACTTGTCCTCGCCCACACAGCTGTGTGTGTGTGTGTGTGTGTGTGTGTGTCTCTGTGTGTTTGTTCCAGTGTCGGTTCATAACAATGGTATTTTGCATGATTCACTACTCGATCAGGGGATCAGAGCCCCCATACATTAGCATAATTAGACACCGGCTAACCCCCCCGTCGTCCTCCTCACTCCCTCACCCGCCCGCCCGCTCGTCCGCTCACTTCCACACAGACACACATTTCCTGTCCTGTCATTATCCGCTCTGCTCGACCGTGTTGGCTACACCAGACCGGCTAATCACAGAGCGTACGCAGCTCTCCGTCCGCTCAAGGCTGTGGAGGCTGCTCGCAATAAATTAGAAGTGTTGCTATAGGTATTTTCTCAAGCTACACCCCAACCCCCCCACCACCACCCAACCCAACCCCACTCCACTCCACCCCAAACCTGACCAGGAATAAACCATCGTGTTTGGCACCACACCAAAAACTCAAGTGTTGTCTCATTTTATGTTCTGCACTGCAAAAACTCAAAATCTTACCAAGAATATTTGTCTTATTTCTAGTCAAAATGTCTCATTTCTAGTCAAAACAAATCTAATTCCACTTAAAATAAGACTAATCACATTAAAAAGTAGCTTGTTTTTAGACACTTTTTACTTCTTTCAAGCAGATTTTCACTTGGAATAAGTAGAAAAATCTGACAAGTTTTTCATTCTTATTACAAGCACAAAAAACTTGCTTTCACTGGCAGATTTTTCTACTTAACTCAACTGAAAATGTGTTTGAAACAAGTGAAAATGATCTAAAAACAAGTTAATTTTTAGGTGATGAGTCTTATTAAGTCGAAAGAGATTAGTTTTGACTAGAAATGAGACATTTTGACAAGAAATAAGACAAATATTCTTGGTAAGATTTTGAGTTTTTGCAGTGATGTATGTCACCTAACATGATGAGTGAGAATTCATTCATTTCTTCACCCCCCCCTCCCTTTTGCTCCTTATCGCAATTTATCCATCCATATCCATTTACTCGCTTGCTGTGTTGCTGTGTCATGTCTTTATATTTGCTTAATGTTTGTCACTGGTATATTGCACAATAAAAAAAACAAAAAAACCCCTCAAGTGTTTGTTTTTCAACCTACGGTAGTTTATCTAGAGTTATAATAAATATGAACTTTGTCAAACGTCAAACTTTGTCCTAATTGTTGTGTGTGGTCTTCAGTTATGGCTTAAGTGGCTTTTCTGAGTCAACAGTGACCTTTGACCTTTGACATGAATCTAATCAGATCGTTCAATAATCAGATCAGATCTTCGGTCCAAGTGAATGTTTTCGTGACATTTTGCCACTGCAACACTGACCTTTGACTTTTTGTTCACAGATTATAGAATATTATAGATGTTATTAAGATATCGTACACACAAGAAAAGGATGGATTTGAGAATGGAGTGGAAAAGAAGAGACAGGAATTGAGCCAGAGTCGGTCTATTCGCTTCCACTCTACTCTGAAGTTGTATAAAACATTTCTCTGTGGGATGTGCTGCTCTGTTTGTTTTTTTTGTTGTTTAATTGATCTAAACCTGAAGGATTCCCTTCACTTTCTCTTTCAGTCTTGGGATCATTTACTCTCTACTCCGGTCTTAAGGTCTGAAACAAAGATACGACACGTTTTATGAATATATACAACAGTAATAAGGAGCTTTGGAGGGGTTGTTCAGATTGCAGCTCAGAGGTGTGACAGTAAAGCATGACATGTTTATGACTCATATAATCCCAAATGAAAATTCATAAACAGCCTTTATTCTGACTGATAGCCGTTTCCTTTGAGCCCGCTGCTCTCAGCCGGTTTGTTACGCTGATCAACGCTGTAAATATTCATGAGCGCGTGGAGCAGACTGAGGAGATCAATGGTTGTATCCGTGAAAATTGGATCCTGAAAGAGCTCGTTGACTTTCAGACCTGGCTGTGCGTCAGCTCGCAGATAACAACAACAACAACAACAACAACAGAGGAGCTGCAGGTGACTGTCGGCAGAAGTTCAGATAAGTTGAGGGAGAACAAATCATCAACAGAAAGTTATTACAGACCAAACTCATTTTGTTATGAACTTCCTGGATGAAAACCTCATTTCTTTATCAGCTTCTTAGCAATAAAGTCCTCCATGAACATTTTATGATCGAATGAAGTTAGATGAGATATTTCTCTCATAGCACCGATCTGAATTTATCAATGTGAGAATCAAATCATAATCAGGGCCCAGTTGTTCAAAATGAGTATTGTAGGGCAGGCAAAGAGTGGAATACAATACCACAAAACATAAGAGAGTCCATTTCATACGGTGCATTTAAAGCCAATCTAAAGAAATGGTTAATAGAAAACCAAATTTGTCAACACTAGTCCCTGAATCCCCTGTAGTACATGGCTTAATTAATTAATTGTAATTTGACATGTACTTGTTGTTCTTGTTGATATGTGTGGTTGAGGGGTAAAGGGAGTTCTGGTTGTGGATTGGAGGGTGTTTGTGCATGTGTGCGTATGGGTGGGGGTCAAAGTGTAATGTTGCTGTTGTAAATATTGTGCATATATTTGTCTTAATGTAATTTGCTACCTTTATTACAGGTCTGCATTTACATTTTATCTTTTTATCTTATGTTCATTGATGTACACTGTCCCTCTCATATAAATAAATAAATATAAATATAAAAGAAAAGAAAGAAAGTAATCTGGATAAAAATTATCCAGATTTTGAAATCCCTTTTTTGCTATCCAGGATCACGTAATCCGTCTTACTTTTATCCCAGTTGTTCAAAGCAAGGATGGATCGGATCAGTCTGATCCTCATCCAACTTTTCAAGATTACCAAATCCGGCAAATGAGTGCTCTAAATGTGTATCACGCTGAAGGCTACAGGTAGATAAACATCAGGGAGAACAGCAGCATGGGGTCTCTCAAAGTGTGTTTATTTTAAAACGGGGTGTATGTGTTGTTTTCTGTGCTGTTTTTTGTGTCTTCCATGTCTCTTAAACAGCCAGACCTGACCCACAACAAATGAATAAAAAAAAAAATTGCAATACATTAGTCAAACACATCGTGAATATTTATGTGTTTCAAATTTGGACTTCAAAATTCAAAATACAAATTTCAATTTTCATTTAATTATCCAGTAGTTGGAGAAAAGTTTGTTTTTTTCCCGAAATAATCAAAAGTTAACTTTATTTACTTTAACACAAACATTTTAAAATCAGGTGCAAAATATCAATGTATATACAGTATAATACTACATTATAAATTCTGCTTATTTGACCAATCTGAATTTAATTTAAATGACATTTTGTTCCTGAAATACTCCCTGAGTCCACAAAACTGCTGGGATCAAAGTTATCCCAATCCTACTAAAAACTTTTGAACAACACAAATTGAGGATTTGATCCAGATTAAAACCAAGACTGGATTACATGACCCAATCGGATCTCAGAATCCGTTTTTTAGTTTTGAGCAACCCATTTTCAAGATTTGCTCCAATCCATTATCCAAAATCCATTTAGATGTAGATTTAGACCTTTTGAACAACTGGGCCCTGATGATGACACCTGTGGCTGGTTTGTAATAAGAAGCTGCTAAGATCGAGGTAAAGAAAAGAAGGTACAGGAAACTCTAAACGATGCAGGTGTTTGTCGTCTGCTTGTGTGCCGTTAATTGCTCATTATTGCGGCCTTTTTGTTGTTGCTGTTGTTTTAATTAAATGTTGTCATCATTATTTCCTGGTTAAAGATTCAGGGTTCCTCCTCACATGTTTCATTCAGGAGCAGCAGATCCAATCAGGGAAGGCTGATCTCACCGGGGCTCAGCCTTTGATTTACGAGACCCAGTTAAACTAATTAGTGCTGAAGGTTGAAACTTCCTGAGGGGCCGAACGATGACGGATCATTTGAATACACAGGGTGTAATAAACCCAGTGAGTATTTTCTAAATCACTGATGAGTATTTTAGGTATTCAATGACGCACACACACACACACAATAACACACAAACACAGTCACCACATACCTGCCAGGCTTGTTGATGTACTTGTGAAGTCGGGCTTTGACTTCATCGTAGGTGAGGAAGGCCATGTAGCCGGGGTGAGTCACCGCCAGGAAATTCCAGTTTCTCAGAATTGATCCCCATGGCTGAAAAAAAAAGACCACACAGAGTTATTCTAACTAAACGGATTATGACACATCATGTGTTTACTATTTTTTCATACTTGTCAGCATGAAATCATCCCGAGTAAGTGTTTCTGCAACAAGGAAAAGATTGATAAATGGTATGTCAACTTGGCTGAATTCTGAGTGCCATCAAATAAAAAAACAACAACAACAAAGTGACTGAGAGAGAGTTTTCTGATGTGTAGTTTGAGGAAGCAGCTTATGAGCTCCAGCCAGTTTGTGTTTGGCTTTGTTTACAGTTGGTTTGAGGTTTTCTGCAGGAAAAAAAAACTTAATGACTCAGCTGGAAAGTTTAATAAGAGCGTGTTATAAAAATAAATGTATGTGTTGCATTATATCCAGATATAAAAAGACTTTGACACCTGACTTCACAGCACAAAGACGAGAAGAAAGAAAAAAAACTATTTAGCATATGAATCGCAGTATAAAATGTGTGAGCCAGCTTTTTTTTTTTTTTTGCTTTTTTCTTTTGTAGAAATTCTGCAGAAATATCCTGGAGGAGAAAACTGGTTGTGACAGAGAAGCTGTTAACAATCAGATCCCCGGGTTAAGAGCATAAAAAGCTGTGGTCCGTTGCGCTGGCGGGCATCAATGGGGTTTTGCCAGTTGGTTTCCATGTGGTGCCAAGTGCCACGACATTCACCTCCATCCATCCAGCCCCGTTTAGCTGCAGCTCATCAGGGACAATGATGTGTTGCCCTGACTGAATAGCTGGTTTTGGCAGAGGAGGAAAAAAAAAAAAAAAAAAAAGAAAAAACCTTGGAATTACTGGCCTTTGGGCTGAAAGAGGAACGGAGCGATCTCTCCCCTCTCTAACCACTCACACTGTGAGTTTGTGGATTTGAGCAGTAAACTTGCACAGTGGCCCAGCCCAAAGAGGCAGGAGGCGGCCAACTGGAAAAAAACACTAACTACTGAGTGGGACACAGACTGGAAAACAAGTAAAAACACCATTCTCTCCTTCTCTCTCTATCCTTTTGTGGTAACATCTCATAACTATGTCTTACTGTACATCGGTTTCATCATTTTGTACATTTTCACAAAAGCAACATCGTGTAGTTTCCACAACCTCCTCCTCCTCCTCCTCCTTCCCCACTCTGTCCCATAAGAAAAAAAAAAAAAAGTTCGACCAGATTTGTCAAGACTTACAGGGATTACAAAATATCTCTGGCATGGGTTTGTCAGAGTTTTCCCTTTTTGTTCACTAAGTCATCCCTATGATCCCTCTGCTGCCTCCCACCAGGATTCCTGACCGGTGAATCAACAGGCGAGGGACCACAGGAGACCGACCGGCCTCAGCTGACGCGCACGCCGGTTGCATCAGCCAGTGACTTGACTTCGCAGCAGCAGGATGAACCTCGTAACCGGAACTTCATGACTGTATTCACTTTAAAGGGATAGTTCACCCAAAATTGAAAAATTTCACTCATTATCTACTCCCCCTCATCATGTGGACTAAGGGCTGGGAGAAGTTTCAGAGTCCTCCGTGGCTTCTCTTAGTTACAGGGGGTCTCGGCGTAGCAGTGCATGTCCTTAAAACGGTTGCAAATGGATACCAACTGTCTTCGTAACAAAAAGACACACCAAAAAACATCCAAATACCTCCATGCTGCTCTTCCCAGTTCGTCCAAATTTGACAAACCGGGAAGAAGAGCTTCGAGAAGCTTCCACTACAAAACAAGCTTGAAATATAGACTTTTTAAATGTATTTCGGGGCTTCAATACAAGACAGACATTACATACGAGCAGCATGGAGGTATTTGGATGTTTTTTGGTGTGTCTTTTTGTTACGAAGACAGTTGATATCCATTTGCAACCGTTATATGGACATGCACTGCTACGCCGAGACCCCCTGTAACTCAGAGAAGCCACAGAGGACTCTGAAACTTCTCCCAGCCCTTAGCCCACATGAGGGTAGAGAGTAGATAATGAGTGAAATTTCAATTTTGGATTTTGGGTGAACTATCCCTTTAACACCGACACACAAGTTTGGTGAGTTCACGAGGAGAAGTCGTACTGTAGTGATAAATCAGGGGTTCGAAAACGAAAAAACACAGATAAAATCATTCCATCTTCTTCCATTTTCAAGTTCAAAGTCGTCAACGTGTAAAAGTAAAAGATTCTTTCTGCCAGAGTAAAAATTCAGCTTTAAGGCCTCGCCGCCGCACGCCCACACACAATCTTGAAGCCACATGGGCCAAATAATCCGTCGACAGGAGGGAGCTCACGACACGTACATCCACACAACTCAAAGAGGAGCAAAAATATAGACACAAAAAAAAAACATCAAACAAAAATAAATATATATATGTTCTCTACATTTCTGTAAACTCTCTCTCTCTGCATGCGTTCAAACATTGTTATGCTGCTTAGAATAAACGGTGCTTGAAGGGCCGGAGTTCAGTGAGAGGTACGAGGGTTCATCACAAAGTTATTTATTTAGTATCAAATGCTTTCTGCTGCAGCCTTGGATCGAAGATAAAGAGGTCAAAATCAACAAACAAGATGAGCTTCACTTGTAAACACTTAGAGGGGACAGACTGGCTTTGTTTTTCTGAGGTTATTATTCCAGGCTTTTGTTTTTATTTAGTCATGGTGAGTAGACAGAGAGACAGAGAGAGAGAGAGAGAGATGCAAAAATTGGAAAGACAGAACAAAGACAAAAAGTCAGTCAGTGACATATTGGAAACTTAATTTGATAGTTACTACATATGTAGTATAGGCATTGAGTATTCTGTCATGTATCTTCCTATATGTAGTAACCAGATAGTTATAGTGATTCCTTTAATGAATCCTGTTCCGCAGCATTTTTTAAAAGTGGGGTTGTATGATCTCCAAATAGCCCCTAAGTACTTTAATTGCAGTAGAAGACTCTCTGCACTCCTCCCGTTAGCAACGGCAGCCCATAATAGCCCTGCCCAGAGATTTACAACATGCATTTTTGTGAATGGACCAAAAGAAACGGCCTATTTTTGTGGCCTAAAAGAGGTTTTACCTGAAAAAAAATACACAGTTCCATTTCTTTCTTTTTCTTATAGCGAACAATGGAACTGTGTATTTTTTTTCACGTAAAACCTCTTTTAGGCCGTGAAAATAGGCCGTTTCTTTGGGTCCATTCACAACAATGTATGTTGTAAATCTCTGGGCAGGGCTATGGGCTGGCGTTGCTAACGGGAGGAGTGTAGAGAGTCTTCTACTGCAATTAAAGTACTTAGGGGCTATTTGGAGATCATACAACCCCACTTTAAAAAAAATGCTACTATCCCTTTAATACTATGTATTGCTGATGCCCTATGATGGCAGCACTAAGAACTGATTATATTATGAGCACTAACTACCTTGTGCCACCGCAAACGTGTGTTATGGCCTTACAAATGTATATTTATTAATCTGAATTGAATGTGTCTTTGGTATTTTGGTACTATCGCAAATGTGTGTATTGTCTTACAAATGTATATTTATTAATATATCTTTGGTATTTTACCTCATTGTTGCTTTTTTTTTTAAGGTTGCCTTTTATCATCAGGCAGAGGGACTGGCGATGAAAATTAGCTTTTTTTAGCTAACTCGGGTGCATTTACATTTGTTTTTTTACAATTGTTTATTAATGCACATTGTCCCTTGTCAATAAATTAAACTGAAACTGAATTCAGTAATTTGGACCAACCTGGAAGAGGCGTGTGAAAATGTCAAACTCAAAGACAGAAATGTAGTCGTTGCAGGTGAGGTCGATGGTGGATTTGAGGGCCATGGCCTCCAGGCCTGAGCTGATGGGATGCAGTTCGTGAAGGCACTGTCTGAAGACTTTCCATGGCACTATCGTCCTGCAAGACAGCAACAAGTCCAACCATTAAAAATTCACATAAACACATACAGTAACCTCATTATTTAGCAGCAAGACCCTGGACTGATGATCGCATGCAGGTCTGACTCTGTCACAGCGCTGGTTCTGCATCGCTTCATCATCAAACTACGCATCTAATATGATATGAAGGGTATGTATTTAAATTTATATTACAAAAGTGAAGCCAGAGATTAGATACAACAGAAAAACGCCCCAATAAACGCTGAGAATTCACAGCTAATGCGTGAAGATTCATAGATAAGATCGCACTTTCTGCTCATGCAGCTGCAAAAAATATTACCGAGCACAGAAAAAGGGGGTTATTATTATAGAGTCTATGTAAATATGATGGTGAAGTGTGGTGGGGGAGAACGAGCATGTCTCGCCCACGACTGATTTCGATGGGTCATGATAAACAAAATGTAGCTGTTGTTGCTGTTGTTGTTCCTGTCAAATGTCAAGTTGCCAAAAGCGTCTGTGATCAGCAGCCTCAGTGGCCTTTACAAAGTGCTGATGTGGTCAAACACACGGGGTTAATCTCACACCCATGTTTCTCACTTCCTGGCATGATTAAAAGCCTCGGCCACAAACCCACAATAGACTTGACAGAAAGGAAGAGGGGCA
Organism: Trachurus trachurus; assembly: GCF_905171665.1. Classification (NCBI taxonomy): domain Eukaryota; kingdom Metazoa; phylum Chordata; class Actinopteri; order Carangiformes; family Carangidae; genus Trachurus; species Trachurus trachurus. The sequence continues at coordinate 3,736,662 of NC_139903.1, forward strand.
GGGGGATCTGCAGAGAGATCGGCTATAGTGCTGAACCTGAATCAGCTGCTGTTTTCATTTTTATCATTTTTATGTTGTGCAAGATCACAAATACAGACAAATACAGTATGTGTGCACGTATTGCACACACTTTATGTACTAATTCTCTTTGCATTAGTTGTATTTTTTTCTACTTTTATCTATTTTACTTATTTTAATGTCCTTCCTTCATGTTATTCTCACTATATGCCGAGTTCCTTGTATGTGTGATAACGATTGGGCAATAAAAGCTATTCAGATTCAGATTCAGATTCAGATTCAGTGGCATTAGACTACAAAACCTTAATCAACATCCAGCCATTCCTTCAAAAACGGAACTGTAATATATGACATGTTGCTGTATGTGATGTGTTATCCTCTGGGTATGTGAACATAACACATTTATAATTCAAATGTCTTTTTATGTTGTGCAAGATCACAAATACAGACAAATGTGTGCATGTATTGCAAACACTTTTTGTACTAAAGCTCTTTGCATTAGCATTTAGTTTAGTATTTTTTTCTACTTGTATTTATTTTAATGTCCTTCCTTCATGTTATTCTCACTATATGCCAAGTTCCTTGTATGTGTAATAACTATTGGGCAATAAAAGCTATTCAGATTCAGATTCAGTGACATTAGATTACAAAACCTTATTCAACATCCAGCCATTCCTTCAAAAACAGAACTGTATGACATGTTTCTGCATGTGTTATCCTCTGGGTATGTGAACATAAAACGTTTATAATTCAAATGTGTTTTTCTTTTGAATTCAAACATTTATTTGGACTTTTGAAGCTCACAGAATATCAGAATCTCATCTATCAGAACAGAATCTCAAGTATACCTGCATAGATAGGGCAATGCATGAATATATTCAACTTTTTCATAGGTCATGGACTTTTTTTTATTTTTACAAATATGCTTTTATTTTGTCTGCACATATACATAAATTCAATATATTCATATATTCAATACATTACATTTGCATTGTGCTTTCAACACAATGATCAGAGACAAGGAGCTGTGTGGTAAAGAAGCAGAGAGAGCAGCAGGCTGGTGTTAAGATAATGGAAAGAAATGTCACAGCAGCTCCTGAGCTCCGAGCTGAAACAGCAGGAGAGGAGAGAGCGTCACTTTTTAATACCAGCCAGAGTACGAGGGGGGAAAGAGCGCAGAGAGAGAGGGAGATAAAAGGAAGAGGAGACAGCGAGATAATAACTAGAGAGAACACAGCACACTTGAAGACTTCATGACCTCAGAGTTCAGCTTAATGTCTTTTGATAGAAATCAAGGATATAAAGGAAGAAAAAAAAAATAGCTGAAGCAAGCCAGCGCTGATGGGAACATTGCTCTCTGGTTCAACGCATGGCCGATTACTTCAATATCCACTCGCCTGAGTATGTGATGTGAGCCTCACACACACACACACACCCACTGATGAGTTTGACACCAACTTACTGGAACCATGTGATTCATTATGCTGCCGTGTTAAACAGCATATTCAAGCTGCACGTCAAAAACAAGCTGGTTACCACTGCAATTTAAAGCAGAAGTAAGTGATATATTTGTGTTAATATAAGTCTTAAATAGTTATATCTTCCGACAGCAATCACTTACATAGAGTGTTTGGTCTGAAACACGGGTCTGTCAGTCACTCTGCTCTGCTCTGAGCCGAAGAGAAAACATTTATCGTATCCTACAGTTTTTATCCAATGAGGAGAGAGAACGGCATGCAGGGCTGTGTGTGCAGCCAAGGGACGCCGTGAATGTGGCGACGTAGGGACGAGGACTGTTATGGTGCGTTCAAGGAAACTCGTATTTTTCCGACCGTGAAGTCGTACCAGTTCGATCTGGTACGAGTTCACGGGTCGGAAGTTACGAGTGGCCGTTATAGTGACTTTCACAGGTAAAACAGGTCGTAAAAACAGGAGTGGGTTGCCTGGAACGCTACAAAGTCGTAAGTTGTGACTTGAAGCTGTAATTTACGATTTCAAAAGCCTGCCTGGAACGCAGCATTAGCGAAAACGACAGGACCACTTACTTCTGCTTTAACCAGCATATATATATATATATATACACACAACACACACTGATATATAAATACACCACAGATTAGATAACAAGACTGGTAAAAAACTGGCTGGTTGGACCACATCATGTTCACAGCTGCAGCTCTTCATCAGTCTGCTTATCTCCTCCTCTCTGAGCTCTCAAACACTAATACACATCCAACTCTCAATAAATCTGTTCTTATGCTGTGTATATTCTGCTGTAAGACAATGAAACAAGTTTAAAGAGGCCACTGAGACATGTCTCATTAAGACATCATGTCAGCCAGCGGTCTGCCAACACACAAGACGCCAGTTTTAACTCTTATATTCTGCTTTGTCATGAGGGAGTTGTCTGGTTTGCAGCGCTCGCTCGCTCAGTCATCATCGCAGGTTCTTTTCCTCTTTTTGTTTTTGCAAAAGTAGAGTCTCACGTCCCTCCAGACCATAATTTATCATAGCAACTACTATGGCTGATGGAAAATTATACAAACAGTCACGAAAAAAGTTTAAATGAAGCACAAAAAAACTACAACTACAATCATGATGAACCGATGGAGCATGTGCAAGGCTGAGCTCTACTAATCACATACATATACTCGATGCATGCACATAGACACACACAGCAGCAGCAGCGTATGGACCATGTGTCCTGTCCTCCATGATGCTTTTCAACCTCCCTAGTATTTTTTTTGCACACTGTAGCACTTTATTACACTGTATTATACTTGGTTTTGTTGTGTTCTCAACCCATCCTAGCACAACTCCATCAACAAACCCTGTTCTGGTCTTTGCATTGTTGCATCTCCATCCATTTTATCCATCGTAAACGGCCCATCTCACCTACATTTACTAAATTGCACTATACTTCCTGTTTTTTTGTTTCTTCGTTTGTTTCTTTGTTTTTTATAGTATGGTAGTGTCATGTTAACTGTCTCTCTTTGTAGTTTTATTATCTGTTGGTTTCTGTTTGGATACGTTCCAATTTGTGTACCGATCTTCTGTGGTAAAACTTTAAAGGTCCAGTGTGTAATAATTTGGGTTTATTGGCAAAATCTGAATATACTACCCATGAATATATTTATAGTGTAATATCACTATAAAATAAAATTTGTTTAGTTTTTGTTGCCTTATAATTACTCTTTTATATCCGGTGGTTTTGTCTAACTTCTTGTCAGCCGATGGAGTTAGCAGTCCCCGCCCTCGTCCCTACGTCACCACATTCACGCGCATCCCTTGGCTGCACACACAGAGAGGGCCGCCCCTTTATGCCGTTCTCTCTCCTCATTGGATAAAGGTTGTTGGATACAAGGAAAGTTTTCTCCTCAGCTTACAGCAGAGCAGAGTGACTGACAGACCCGTGTTTCGGACCAAACACTCTATATAAGTGATTGCTGTCGGAAGATATAACTATTTAAGACTTATATTAACACAAACATTCCGCTTACTTTTGCTTTAAATAAATTAAAACATTTAAAAAATTGTGCATGTGTGTGTTTGAACCATGGAGAAACACACAAACAGCCTCCTGAAGACTCAAAGATTGAAAACATCCACAGTCACAGAGAGCAACTCGTCCTTATCACAGAATGAAATCCAAAATGAAAGCAACAGCAGAGAGAGCCACAAAAAAAAGAAAGAAAGACAATAAAAGAAAAAAAAAAGGTGAAGCTTACTTTTCTCCAAAAAACCTCCTCCAGAAGTCGGCGGCATCAGCTTTGGTGATCCTGAAGTTGTCGCCCTGGAACTGTCCCCCGGGGAAGATGGCTTTGATTTCAGCCAACATGTGACTGAAGATCAGAGACAGCTTGGTCAGGTTCCTCCTGCAGAGACACAGACAGTCGGAGCAGAGCACCGTTACGTTAGAGCCTCAAACGCTCAACAGACAGACACCATATGGAAATTATATGACCTTTAAATCCTCTCTGTGTATTTGTACATACATGCATGGGACATGGGAACAGATATTTCTGAAACTGTCTTTGGAATTTCACACATATGATTCAATATGGAGTTTACTGAAACTGAAAACTTGTGATAAAATGTCCCAACTTCTCTAAAGTAGAGGAAATTAATCATAAAAGCTCCACTTTAAATATCACACATCATACTGTCTGTCACATGATGCATGTGTCTGTCGCGTGAAAATGTGACACGATGTGAAAGTAGCCGTGAGAGATATTAATATTCAAAAAATTCAAAATACGTTACAAGAGGTTAAAGGGAAATAAATGTAATAACAAACAGGGGCGAACCACAGAGAAACAGGAAACAGATTCAGCCAATGAATAATCACCATGGGATTCTAAGGAAACTTGAAGAAGTGCTCTAAAACAACACAATAACCACAAAATGTGATGAGAATCAACAACAATAACCATAGCCTCACTCTGCTTCACACTCCTACCTCAAGAACACACCCACACACACACACACACAGCGAGACAGCGGCTTTAAAAAAAAAAATCTAAATAAACATATAAAATCTGATAAAATTGCAGCGACAGCAAACAACGTTACAGGAGCATCAAATGTGTTTGGAGATATAAAAGCACGGTGCAAGAATAAAACATTTAAATAGTTCTGAGTAAATCCTACAACAGGAAGTGGGACACTGGGCAGAGGGTTAGAGCAGTAAGACGGGGCTGAGAGGAAAACACAAGTCTGAGACCGAGTGGCTATTTTGACTTAAAACCAGTCAGTCTTTATTTTTGTGAAATGGTCTGACCTGCATTAGACTGATCTATGAGTTAAATTAAGGCTGGTATATGTGATACTGGCCCACACAGACACCAACACTATGGCATTTGACCCTCGGTATAATAATAATTGCTATTATTAACAGTATAACTGTTACAGGGTCTCTGCAGGTTTCACCAGCTCAAATTTAAGACTTTTTAAGACCTTTTAAAGACCATTATGGATGAAATTTAAGACCTATCATGACAAATAAAAAAACGTACAAAAGAAATGCAAAGTCACAAAATTAGAAATTGATTGCAATAAGTTGCGTGTTAGGCTTGTTTGTAGTTGACAATACATAGATAGAAAGTCATTTCAGCACCATTACACACATACAGAGCTAAGCAAAAACATGTATTTGGACAATTGTGCTAACATATTCTCCAAGCTATTACTCTCCCTTTCATTTTACAATGTATAAAATAGAAACATTTGAACAAAGGAAGTCACATTTACTCATTTTTCCATCAAGATTAATATGGTTCTTCAAGCCATGTAATACAGGTAGGCTACTTAAAGCAGCTTAGGTCTCCGTGATCTTATATATCTGATCCATTTTATTCTTTTAAATCTATTTCATATACTTTATTATAATATTACTATATTATATATACTGCACTTACTTATGGATACGTCTTTTAAATGTGAATAGAAAATATTCCTACACTATTACTCCTACACAAATATTTGCACAGCTCATTTACAGAGTCTTATTTATGTTTATTTAATTCCTTTCATTTATGACTTTTGATGAACTTGTTCAAATATAAATTCCTGCTTTCATGATCCGTCTCTTTTCTGCTGTAACATCAGTTTTCCCCGCTCATCTCATGATCAGTTAAGTCTTATATTCTTTAAAGGTGCTTTGAAATCAATTCCTCTTTTGGTGTGAAAACTAAAACGTGCATCTTGTGGTTTCTCAGAGGTAACTGTCTGTCTGCACATTCAAATGTCAGAGTGAACAACAGTATTTATGTCTCTGAATGAGTTCTGAACACCACAGAAAATGACACGTAAATTCTAGAAATAGGTGGCATTTCCTTTTCAAACCACGTCTAATAAAAATATATATACTGTATATATATATAAATATTGTTTCAGCTCCCACAGCTGGAGCGGGATCTTTACAAGAAATACAGCTATTAAATGACATTTGTCTGTATCTAATATTGCAATTTGTGCAACGCTTTGTGAGGCAAATGCTTTTAAAGATAGTTTTTTCTATTTAACATTTCATTTCCCAGTCTGTCAGAATACGGCAAAACATTAATTTGCATTTAAATTGCACTAACAGAGAAAACAGAGACGAGCAGTGTCAAAGCCAGAAATAATTAGAGAGTTGAAGTCTCACAAGTCAAACCGTGATGAGGTATTAGGAGGTGGATTGTGAGATTTAGAGCTGAAACGGCTGAGATGTGGACACTAGTGGAGTTTAAGCTCACACAGCACCAGCAGTCACATATATATAAGTTTAGCTACGATTCCTAAATCCCAAAAGGGAAATGTTGGGTGAGTCTCCCTCTCCTCTCATCTCCTCTCTTCTCCTCTGGGATGGGGATTTGTCTCCAGCTCCCAATGAGATTAGACTGAAGGCTCATAAACATTCCAGGACATGTGCACACACACAAACGTACAAATGCACACACACACACACTAGACAGGGTGACTTTGCCCAAGGTGTGAGTGTGTGGGACGGAGAAAGCACACTGTGCTGTGGGGAGCTGATAAAAAAAGCTTTGTGTACGTGTGTGTGTGTGTGTTTGTGTTTGTGTATGGTGTAGACCTACATCTTCCTTCAAACCTGCACCAAACAGGCCATGTTTTGTTTATCACACCTCTGTGACTCACAGGTCATCATCATCATCATCACGCCACACATTTTAACATTTGAAATGAGTCTGAGTGTTTGATTCAACCAGTGAGTGAAGTGTCTCTGTTTCACTTTTTCCCCGTATCAATAATACATCAATGACATCAATTCAAATCTATTGTCGTTATCTTTGTCTTATATTAACTCCACAGAGCAGTGATGTTACTTGATCTGAAATTTGTGCTACATTCAGCGTCTGCTGCTGAGTAATATTATAATATCTAGAGACTTGTTAGATGTGACAGGGAGCTTACAATCAGATATTTACTTAAAGAGATAGTTCACCCAAAATTCAAATTGCACTCATTATCTACCCACCCTCATGTCGACTAAGGGTCCAAATCTTGCACGATTTGGACGAACCAGGAAGAGAAGCTTCCGCTACAAAACAAGCTTGAAAAATAGACTTATTTAATTTTTTTCAGGACAATTTCGCATTTCGGGGCTTCAATACAAGACGGACATTACATACGAGCAGCATGGAGGTATTTGGATGTTTTTTGGTGTGTCTTTTTGTTACGAAGACAGTTGGTATCCATTTGCAACCGTTATATGGACATGCACTGCTACGCCGAGACCCCCTGTAACTCAGAGAAGCCCCGGAGGACTCTGAAACTTCTCCCAGCCCTTAGTCCACATGAGGGGGAGTAGATAATGAGTGCAATTTGAATTTTGGGTGTACTATCCCTTTAAAGGTATAGTATGTAGGAATTCCGCCCATCTAGCGGTGCAGTTGCATATCGGAACATATTCTTGATGTTGCATTCACGTGAAATCGGGCAGACGTCAGACAGCGTAAAAAAATGGCGATGCAACATGGCCGCCTCGGTTCGGTGCGTCGCCCACTTATGTATTTGTAACGACTTGTAACAACTCATTCTATGGTACCAGAAAGCTTTCATTTGTATGCGGGTGTGATTCCACTCCAGTGAAATACGGATTTATGAAAGACATGTTTGATTTTTGCTAATAAAAAGCCAAATAAGTTACATACTGCGGCTTTAAGCTTAAACAGGTGTGTGTTTGTTTATGTATGCACGCATTAATACACAAAGTACAAGGACTGAATACACAACTGAGGGTTTATACACTCTCTCTTTGTACATGAAATTAAAATGCATTTATTTTTAGATGTCAAATATCCTCACTATACGTAACAAAGGTTCAATAATATGATTAGATTTCAGGAAACACTTTCTATTAATTACTTTGCAGTCACCAGAGCTGCAGCAGCTCCAGCGCAAATGAAGCTTATAGGTGTGATTTCCCGGTAACACTGAGTACTGAGCCGTTTCCATCACATCCAGCAGGTGCGTGTTCACTGTCTGTTACTTTCGCTCTAATGCAAATATTTTCTGCGATGACGGCTTGTCGCCTGTGACTGTGTTTGATGTGTTTTTTTTTTGTTTTTTTTTTAACGATCAAGTGCCAGGCGATGAAGCACAACCACATAAACCAACGCCCACATGCAACGAGGTGAAGTTCTAGTCCTTCTGGTTTGAGAGAACCGACTGCACGTGAGAATTTATTTTTTGGAAGAAAAAAAAGGAAGATTAATCAGTGAGTCCTGGGACAAATACAAGCTTCAGTGGGACATGTGGGTTAGCCTTTATTTCCTGTGTTTCACATTCACAGTGTGTGAAAGCAGAACTTTGCAGAGCAAGAAGAAACCCTTCAATGGCACCTCCTGGAAAACAACATACGGTATTTAACTATAGGGTTACGGCCTCGGAGTTGTAGCCTATGCCTCCGCAAACTGGGCAAGTTCCAGTTCATATCCCTGCCTGTCCAGGCTCATATGCTCATGTGCAGTAATCCGAGTGGACGTTTGTACCAGATGAAAATGAAATTCGCTCCAAGCCTTCCTTCCCTTCCTCTCTGCACAGACACATGACTCCAGGGAGAGAGGACAAACTATTTACAACCACTTGTTTTGAAATGTTTGCATCTGCAGAATTTCCAACTGTATTCTGGCATCAGTGTGTTGTGCAATGTGTTCTTCCACCAAAAGCAGATTTGCATCAATCTCTCTGTGCTGTTTGGGTCAAATTATTTACAGCAGAGCAGATGCTGTATACTTTTCCTCCTCGAACCACGCATGCACAGTTTGCATGTGGTGTACACACAGCGACAGCATAGCTGGCAACGGTACAACTCAAACCATTGATTGTAACTGCAGGGAGCCATTTAGTTAAAGGTCCAGTGTGTAAAATGGGGGGAAACCGTGATATCTTTACCACGACTGGGACGACTTAGGGTATTTCAGGAGCATGGAGCGGTGAGGTGAAGATCTAAACCATTTTACAATCTGCTGTTTCCTCCTCCTTCTTCATTGAGTTATTTATGAACATGAAACTCTTGAAACGCGCTCTCTGGCCGGATGGATTTTCCATTCGGGCTGCCGTACAAACATGGCGGCGCAAGATGGCGACACAGTGGTTCCCAACCGTCAATCAAGATGCGCCAGCTCAGATATTTTTACATGCTGCATTTTATTTGAACTCTTTATATTAAGTGAAAGTATAAAATACAGTTGTTTAAGAATGTGTGTGGAGTTTTTAATCATCATTTTAAAAAGAATATAAGTTAAAAAAAAAATGTTATCAGTAATTTTTAAAGCAGAAGTAAGCGGAATATTTGTGTTAATATAAGTCTTAAATAGTTCTATCTTCCGACAGCAATCACTTACATAGAGTGTTTGGTCTGAAACACGGGTCTGTCAGTCACTCTGCTCTGCTGTAAGCCGAGGAGAAAACTTTCCTTGTATCCTACAACCTTTATCCAATGAGGAGAGAGAACGGCATAAAGGGGCGGTCCTCTCTGTGTGTGCAGCCAAGGGATGCGCGTGAATGTGGTGACGTAGGGACGAGGGCGGGGACTGCTAACTCCATCTGCTGACAGGAAGTTAGGCAAAACGACCGGATCGCTTATTTCTGCTTTAATTAATCAATTACTAGACATTTTCAGGCGACCCCATGTGGGGTCCCAACCCCAAGGTTGAAAAACACTGCTCTAAAGCAAGACCTTTGCTATATGTAGATATAAAAGAGTAATTATAAGGCAACAAAAACTAAACAAATTTTATTTTATAGTGATATTACACTTATACAAATATATTCATGGGTAGTATATTCAGATTTTGCCAATAAACCCAAATTATTACACACTGGACCTTTAAAGTTTTTGTTTTTTGTTTGTTTTTTTTAAATAGAGGGACTCCAATTGAGCAAACACCAGAGTTGTGTTTTCCTCTGATTGATATTACAGACAATTCATTGAGTTGTCCGTTGTTGATTTTTGCAGAGCAGTGACTGGGACAACAACAAGTTCAAGAAGAATATGATGCAAATCCATGTTCTGTGCCTTTTGGTGGTGGCATATACTCCAATCTGTGTGTTTATGCGTGCGTGTGCGTGTGCGTCTCTACATCAACAAAGCCAAGCCCGTCTCAGTAATTTCATGCTCTTCCAGTTCCCATTAGGCCTGTTATCAACTGAAGAGCAGCCAAAAAAACTAACTCTCCATTGGGGATGAAGAGGGAAAGGCAGCAGATGCTTACACAATGGTTATGACTTGGAACTCATTTTCTAGCCTCTTTATGAAGAAGGGCTCGGCTCAGACGAACAGAGGAGGCCGTATGCGTTCGGAGCGCTGTGATGTATTCGCAGTCTTTTTTTTTTTTCTTCCCATAGACGCTTATTTCTCTTTTTTCGCTCGATGCATCATAGGAGGAGCGCTGCACTGAGACAGATAGAGAGTGTTTTTCCCAGCACTGTCGCTGCAGACAAAGTGCGGGGCAGATTGTCTGTTTAAATCCTCTGCAGTGGTTAGTTGTTATACTGTTCCTCATGTGTCCCCGCGTTGCCCCGTGCCATTTGACTGGTTGTGTAATCTGCCTCGTTTGACAAGTGCCCCAGGAAAAGCCGCTCCGTTCATTAGGGCTACTGTACTCAGAGTGTGTGTGTGTGTGTTTGTGTGTGTGGAGCAGAAACTGCTGGCTGACTAACACATCATTGTGAAGCGATGATGTCCTTCTGGGGGCACATGCAGCCAAGCGATCAACAAAATGAAAATGAAATGAAGTGATGATACTGAGCAGCAGGTATCACTGAGGAAGTCGCATTTCAGCCTCCTTCAGAATAAAGCAGAAAATCTCACTGTGAAGCACTTTTGCAAGAAAAAAAAAAAGTGACAAACTTGCACACACATATACCGGCCTACGTGGTGTCACACTGTTGTGGTGACACCTGCAATAGTGCTGTTGAACCGCTCACTATCTGTGTTCCTACTGGTTTCCTGTCACCTGAATGATTCACTATCCTCTGTCTGTCACAAACTGTTGTTCTTCTATAGAAAATCCCTCCGACGACACGTGGAGAGAAATCAACTCTCTGGCAGTTTTATTAAAAAAATGATACATGTGTCATAAAAATATAAGATGGATGGAGAGACCTATAAAAACTGAATATTTGAATCCATCACGTTGAATTTCCGAGAATATGTTCGGTTTTAAAGCGAATTCAGTCAAAAAGTGCGACATTTCTCTCATATAGGAGAGAGAATGTTGTAAAAATGACAAATGCTTCAGAGCGTTGGACAAGAGAAATGGATGGGAGGGGAGGCTGGGTTTAAATAATTCATATAATCTCAAATTCAGAGGCTGTATGTGTGGGATGGGAGATAGCTGTGGATATGAGACCACCTGGGGGTTAGAGGTCACACCTCGGGGATGAAGAGAGGCCGTTAATACGAGGTTTAGACCTGAATACTGACTAATGACATGCTTTGATCCCTTTTGTTTTCCTTTACAGAACTTGTGTTTGGGTTTGGGGTGTTGTTTGTGCAGCTGACAGCAGAGATACAGTGCGAGCTGAGTGGCCATGAGGGACTGTAATGGCTTTCTAAAGGGGATATCAGGCAGATGAGATGCCTATCAGATCCTCTACAAGCTGCTGCTGCTGCTGCTGCACTGTGTGAGACAAAGGCAGGGAGGAGTGTGTGTGTGTGTGTGTGAGGGATGATGGGGGGGGCGACGACACAGCTGTGATGAGTGTGATGAGGAGGGTCGAGGGTGAAAACACTGCACCCAAACACAGAGAGATGTGGATGTGGAAGACGAATGGGAGGAGAGGGATACCCAGACATGCAGAGTCGCTGATTTCATTGTTCCTGCGGGATTGTTATTAGCATCAATTATTTACACAAAACACTTGCCAATGAAAAAGAGGAACAGAGAACGTCCATTAAGATAGAGAGACAGAGAGAGACAGAGAGAGAGACAGAGAGAAAGAGGGAAAATGAGCTCCTAAAAGCTGTTCATTTGGAACAAAAAAAGAGAAAGCAAACGGATCAAAAGTACAGAAAAAGACCGGAAGTGTTTGTGTTCCTTTCTTAACTCATACATGTCCACTATGACAGAAGCTTTAACTCCAGAGAGAAGAAGGCTCCTCCCTCTATCTGGAGAGTCTGACAGCCTTTGAAACATTTTTTTTCCTTTTTTTAAACTCATTTGTTTAGCAGAAACACACAACAAGACGAGGTCAACCGAGTACACGGCCGGAGCGGCTTATAAGGGGTCTCTCTTCTCTATGTGTGAAAATGAGGAAGTAGGAGGAAAAAAAACTGCTAAAAAACATCATTGCATCATTCTAGTCTGGTATCAGCTGGTTGTGTTTGCTCCTCTGCTCTCATGTACCCAGCGGTTTGATTAACTTGTAAAACGATCACTCACTCAGTCAGTCAGAGGAAGTCGGAGGCTGGTTGATGTCTGTGTCAGCAGCCGTGTGGTCAACGGAATAAGATGCAGATATAAGATGTGCAGAGGGGAGGAGGGAAAGTCTGACCTCACACTCTAAGACGAAATACTGCTGACTGTCGCTATGACGATTAGTCAAGAGAGTCGTTTAATACTTAGAAGAAAAGGTCACTAAAGGTCAGGGTGAAAGTCATCACTCAGTCAGTCAAGGAGCAATCATCTGACTAATGTCAAAGTTTTGTTATTTTAGAGGGATAGTTCAATATTTTGGCAAATTGGCCCATTGCCATAATCCCTATAGTCATTGCAGTAGGTTTGTTACCTTTAATTGTCGGTGCAAGCTATTTTTAGAACGGCGGAGCAGAGCCGTGAGCTGCTCAGAGCTACACTACAGAGGCTAATGGGATTTATTGGTTTCCCTCATCAAACTCATCAAATACACAATCCAACAACTACACAATGCTCTGGTGGACAAGTTGTGACCTGCACATTCACCACGCTATGAGATAATAACACAACATTACCACACAGAGTTGTTTTAGAGGGAAATTCATGCAAGTTTTTCAGTTTTTCGGCAAGCAGTCTCTGTATTTCCCTCTAAAACAACTCTGTCTGGTAACGTTGTGTTATTATCTCATAGCGTGGTGAATGTGCAGGTCACAACTTGTCCACCAGAGTGTTGTGGAGTTGTTGGATTGTGTATTTGATGAGTTTGATGAGGGAAACCAAGAGCCTCCGTAGCGTAGCTCTGAGCAGCTCGCGGCTCTGCTCCGCCGTTCTAAAAATAGCTTGCACCGACAATTAAAGGTAAAAAACAGAACCTACTCCTAAAACTATAGGGATTACGGCAATGGGCCAATTTGCCAAAATGTTGAACTATCCCTTTAACTCCTGAATATCAGTATCAGTGTGTGTGTGGTCCAATTTTACTCACTCCTGCCCACCTTAAGTCATTAGGTGTAAAGCTACAGACACAGATGGGACCCCACCTGCTGCCAATGTTGATAATGTGTCACAACGACCCCCAGCCCCCCTACCCCCCCCATCCACACCCCCCCCCCCCCCCCCCCCCCCCCACGGGGGTCGTGACCTCAGTGTGTTAACGGGCGTCGCGGCTCGCGGCCTGATCCCATCAAAACGCTCTCCGGTCGGTTTTAATGGAGTCGTGCGGGGACTGGGGAGTGTTTCTTTCTTCCACTTTCTTCCATTCAACGTGTGTCAGCAGATTGAGACAAAACCTCAGGCGGAGCATGAGTAAGCCTAGCGACGACCCTTAGCCTACCCCCCCCTCCCCTCACCCCCCATCCTCCCCCACACACACACACACTTCCCCCGTCCTCTGTGCTCCGAGCCTCCTGGTTCCTGACCGAAGCGCTCTGGCTTCCTCCTCTGGTGCTCCACTTCCTACCCAGATGGTTCTACTTTCTTTTTCTGGGGGCTTACTCATCTCATCTCATCTCATCTCATCTCAGCTCAGCCACCACCATCGGGCCTTTTACAGCCTTTCATGGGAACACGTAACATCATCATTTCAAAGCACGACCGACCGCCATGACGTGACGTGCCAACACGGGAAGACGACGTGTATACGAGATCATTCCACAGAACTGACACCAAAGTACAAACCACATTAAAGACTGTACATGTTGTTGTACATCAAGTGCTGTCGATTGTGTCTACAAAGGACTGACGATGATTTTAAAGTGGTCTATATAAAACACTATATTAAAATGTGGCGTTTTTCAGAGACAGAAAAAAAAAAACATCTAATTTGAAAGTGACAGTGATGCTGCAGAGTCCTCGCTGATGAAAAAAAAAAAGGGTGAAATGTGATGAGATTATTCACCAGGAAATGCTTCCTGTGCTTTCAGCTCAGCTCAGTCGACCACATCACTTCAATCCATCTGCCCGTAACAGGAATCAGGCCTTCAGTATTATAAAAAAAAAATAAAAAAAAGGCAGTGGTGTCATTAAACTCGGTAATGAAATTTCAACTAAACGGAAATGTTAGAAAGAAACACAGATGTTTCTCATCGCTCATGTCATCGAGTTTAAGCAAAACTGACAAAAATGTTCAACACTTAAACCTCAAAACACGTCTTTTCAATTCAAACATGACTTTTAACAGACGAATAAATCCAAACGATACGATACTTTGGGGGATTATAAGCGAACAGTGGCACAGCTTCTAATTAGGAAAACTACACTAGTACATCTAAAATATGTCCCCTCTGAAATAAATTAAAAAATCAAACAAAAAAACCCCCCGATAAACTGGCAGTTTGACGAAGCATTGAGCTGCACTGGGACCGGGAACTTCCAAAGTCAGCAAATTGCAAGCTGGATATTTGTTGGGAAAAAGATGCGATTCAATCTGCTTTAGTTGTGTTTATGGCACATTTCCCTGCAAAACACAATTCCTGTAAGTGATTGAGTCGCCCAGGAAGCCTGCGGTCCAGATATACTACCACCTCTACTCGAGAAATACCCTTTTTTTTTTTTTACTTAACTCGGCCAAAATTGTGCTGTTAGAAAGTCATCATCATCATTGCTGCCCGCAGTCTCAGAGAAAAGTTAGAAAATCCCGAGCATCTCCAACATGTCACTGACTGCACCGTGAGTCAGGGGTTATTCACAATCAGATGGAGGCGGGTGGGCGAGTAAATGGACTAAGGAGGGAGAGAGAAAGAGAGAGAGAGAGGGAGGTCAGATTGTCTTTTATCTGCAACACTCTGCTTCCTGGCAAAAGAGGTGCACTTTTAATCCAGCTGATTTAGAGACAATCACTTTAGGAAGCAGCTGAAGGCTGTAAAACGCTCTGCAGTGCAAATCGCCTCCGATGTGTGATGTGGTCGTATACGGTGGAAGGGCACCAGACGAGAGGGAGTTTGCAGTGTGGCGAGTGGCGACACACGCAAAAAAAAAAAAAAAAAAATTGCCACACAGTCACACACTGCTGCCTGCCGTTAAAGGGATAGTTCACCCAAAATTGAAATTTCACTCATTATCTATACTCACCCTCATGTCGACTAATATAAGGGCTGGGAGAAGTTTCAGAGTCCTCCGTGGCTTCTCTGAGTTACAGGGGGTCTCGGCGTAGCAGTGCATGTCCATATAACGGTTGCAAATGGATACCAACTGTCTTCGTAACAAAAAGACACACCAAAAAACAGCCGTCCGTCTTGTATTGAAGCCCCGAAATGCGAAATTGTCCCGAAAAAAATTAAATAAGTCTATATTTCAAGCTTGTTTGTAGCGGAAGCTTCTCGAAGCTCCTCTTCCCGGTTTGTCAAATTTGGACGAACCTGGGTCCGTCCTCTTCCCAGTTCGTCCAAATTTGACGAACCGGGAAGAGGAGCTTCGAGAAGCTTCAGGTACAAACAAGCTTGAAATATAGACTTATTTAATTTTTTTCGGGACAATTTCGCATTTCGGGGCTTCAATACAAGACGGACATTACATACGAGCAGCATGGAGGTATTTGGATGTTTTTTGGTGTGTCTTTTTGTTACAAAGACAGTTGGTATCCATTTGCAACCGTTATATGGACATGCACTGCTACGCCGAGACCCCCTGTAACTCAGAGAAGCCACGGAGGACTCTGAAACTTCTCCCAGCCCTTAGTCCACATGAGGGGGAGGAGATAATGAGTGAAATTTAAATTTTGGGTGAACTATCCCTTTAACGTGCTTTGGATAAACGTTGAGCGAAACATACATACAACTAAAATAAAACATGACAGCTTTGGTAAATACCGCTACAAAATAAATACTCGTTCCACCCAAAAGCTAAATGAGCACTCGACTATAGGAGGGCTGTAATTGTGTAATTACTCCACTTGAGGATAATTGATTGATTGTGGCAGTGGCTGTTTTCACGCTGGGGAAAAGAAAAAGACGAGTTAAGCCAACCTTTAGAGAGAGGCAGAGAGAGGTTTCTAAAGCCGAGCCAGCTAGGCAGCTATACCTCACCGGGGCAACTTTATGTTTTACAGCTCAGTCTCGGCAAAATGACATCTCAGTCGACTGATCCTTCGCAGCAGTTGAGTTATGAAACCACAGCCTGTGTGTTTGTCAGTGTCATTTTATGCTGTGGTTGCAGGTCTCTCTCCTCCTGAGAAGAGTTTTCATCTCGGAAGAGAATAATCTGACGGAATAAAGATGTATACGTTCACTGCCAACACGCATGACACACCGAGGAGGTTTCCTACACTCAACAAAAACCAAATCTTCTACACCGATCGCTCTCTCTGACTCTCTCTCTGCAGAGATCGGGAGCTCAGCCACTGCCAAGGTGTTACGGTGCCAAGGGTTTGTTCTAGAAAGTAAAGACTTAATTAAAAAAGGATCTTGAAAAATGTCAAGGAAATTAATTTGCCTAATTAAATGTAACAGCCTGCCTGCAGACTCACATTAGGGGGGCTCCCAGGCAGTTTGATTCAAAAGTGGCAACAAAGGCAAATTTGTTTCAGGACTTTTAGTGGCGAATGTAACTTCAGGGTCACAGACAATTAACTCGGGAGAGTCGTGAGGATTTAAAGTCAAAACATAAAGTCCCCGTCTTTAGCTCCTTTAAAAAAGAACAGCTGTTTGCAATTTTCCCTCGATCCTTTAATTTCCTCATTAATATTCCCATCACATCGCTCGCTTTGCTCCGAATGTGGAACAGAAAGATGCAGCTAGGGGGATGGTTGGGTAGAGGTGATCAGATGTGGAGACTGGGACAAAGAAGGGCAACGGGGCCGGTGGGGGTAAGGAGGGGGGGCATATGTGACGCATGAACATCAGATGTCGGCCCCTCGGAGAAAGATTTTGGGGGCGATCGCAGCAGTTAATCAGGCATATGAAGCAGACATGTGCGAGACAGGCTGCCACAAAGACACAGCAGCAGCAGCAGCAGCAGCAGCAGCACAGCACTAGGCCACATATGGCTGCTACATGTCCCCGGATACAGATGTGACTCCAGATTTGAGATCGTTCCTTGAAGAGAATTTGTTCCTTTCATGCATCTTTGTCAGAGGATAATGTACACTATGTAAAACATTATTTATATAGTATCTGATATAAAAAGAAAAAGGATTGGAAGGAGTTTCCCAGCATCCTCTATGCAGACACTGCACCAGCTACACTGACTTTAAAGCCCCAGTATGTAACTTATTTGGCTTTTTAGATAGATAGATAGATAGATAGATAGATAGATAGATAGATAGATAGATAGATAGATAGATAGATAGATAGATAGATAGATAGATAGATAGATAGATAGATAGATAGATAGATAAACACTTTATTAATCCCGAAGGAAATTCATCTGTCAGCTGCTCCAAACATTCTGAAAGAACGTACTTAGCTAATGCAGACAGATGTAGCAATAATATAAAATAGTAAAATAACCAAAAATCAAACATGTCTTTCATAAATACGTATTTAACTGAAGTGGAATCACAGCTGCATACAAATGAAAGCTTTCTGGTACCTTAGAATGAGTTGTTACAAGTCGTTACAAATACATAAGTGGGCGACGCACCGAACCGAGGCGGCCATGTTGCATCGCCATTTTTTTTTTACGTTGAGTGGCAGCGTGACCGTAGGTAACCACGGAAACTCACCGGAGCTGTGGGCTCGGCCTGTTAAAACTGTCACCACTGTGTAGTGTGAGGAAGGACGGAGGCACTGGTGTTGCATTCAGGTGCAGTCAGGCAGACGGCCGTCGGCAAACCAACCGGATGTCACTTTACTCCACCAGAGAAAGACGGTAAAGCAATACCCCATCACCATGACAACATATTGTCACGCTTGTTTATCCTGTTACATGCAGCGTCTGTTGTCTGTCTGACGTCTGCCCAATTTCAAGTGAATGCAACATCAAGAATACGTTCCAATATGCAACCGCTAGATGGGGGGAATTCCTATATATTATACCTTTCAATGGGAATTCATCTGATACATTTGCAACTATATTACCAATGCACCACAATTGTGTCAGTACAGTTTATTTTCTGCTGCTCTATTTCCTCCAAAGCTGCTAAAATGAAGCCTTTTTAAAAAAAAAAAACGTGACAATGAAGATCTAGTTTAAGTGGAAAACCTCTGTGTCTATTTTCTGCTTTTAAGCCTCAGCCTCGGCCTCAGACCAGGGACCCTGGTGATCAGGTGGACCAGCGCGAAATGTCACCGAGGTACGACAAAGCGACCACAGAGAGAAGCAGCCACAGTTCGTTTCAGTCTGAGTGTGTTGCTGCTGCTGTGTTTCGACGCCTGTGGGGCCTTTTCCACGTCTGTGCCCAGGTCTATTTTAACAACAAGAACAAAAAAAAAAAAAAAAAAAAAAAGCCAAATTGTGTTTTCCGTTGGCTTCAGTTGCCTGGAGATTACACGTCTATGAAAGAAAGGTAGCAGAGAGACATGGAATTTATTGTAAATATAGTCATGGTTGTATTGCCAGCGCTACAGTACGTGATTGTGCTGTGGGGATGATGAGAGACGCTTTGTTGTTCGTCCTCTTATGCATCATTTTGTTTTGTTTTGACAAGTGAATTACCCCCAGCGCCTCCAACCACATCTAAAAACCGCTGATATATGAGAATTAAATGAGTAAAAATGGTGATTATTTTATATGTAAATTCTACTTTAAAACAAAAAAAATAATGTTCATTATTCAGCTGTAAAGCCCCGCAGCTAGTTGAGGCTCTGTGTTTGAAAAGCTGACTTCTGTTTGAAGTACAGTCCCCCCCCCACCACCACCCCCATTCAGTTGAATAGGAGTCGGTAAGTGTGCTTCAAAGGAGTGGAGAAGCCGCTAAAACAGTTTAACACTTCTCACTCCGTCTCCTTCAGCAGGCGAGGATTTTGTGGCAGCCAGCAACACCTGCTCACAACATACAGTACCGTAACCATAGATGCAATAACACCAGGCGATAATGAAATCAAATTCTCACTGGGTATACAATAATGTGGCCACATCACATCAAGCTACAAGATGCTACAGTATATTATTGTGTTTGTTGTGTCTCTCTTTTAATAAAATGAAATCAAAGTCAACAATCAAAGTAATGAGCCGACAAAACCCCCGAAGAGGCCACCAGTGGTCTTTAAAGTCTTATAGGGAAGGAGAGAAAATGATCACGTTTCATCTGGAGGTGTCATTTTGGTTGGATACTGATATATAATGCAACAACCAAAACTAAAAAAAAAAAAACTGCTGCATCACAGTGCACTGAGCGTCTTGGATTCATGAAATTCAGAACATTTCTTTTTCTTTTATTCCTCTTTTGTGCTGCGAGTACAACAGCGATGTGCGGTAATAATGACTGTGACCTTCGTTAATGATGTTTGACAACACAACACCAGAGAGTCATGATGAGTCCAGCACTTTGTGGCAAAAGAGGCGATTCACGAGTCGACCGAGGCAAGAAAGAAAGAAGAAAGACGTTGTGTTCGAGAAAAGGAAAAAAGATATATATATATATATTTTAGGATGGGAGTTTGCACAGAAAGATCAAAAAGTCTCTGCTGGGTGATTATTTCAGGGCTCAACCGGAGAGGAAATATATGAACAGGATGTAAAGTGCGTGGGGATTTTCCCTCTGCTCTGCACATGGCAGAGAGAGAGAGACAGGGCTCCTGAGAATCACTGGAGCCTCTCACACCCTCAATTATCTCCAGCTCCTATCGTCAATAAATCATAGAAATAAAGGACAAAATTCAGTTCTATGGTTCCTTCTCCTTTTCTTTTCTTTTTTTGGACACAGTATTACAAAAAGGTAAATCAAAAGCATCCATTGGTTGATGGTGAGGCAGGAGTTTCTTCACTGTTTCTGCAGAGCACTGTACTATCATCCAGTACAATCTGACTGCTGTACCCACACAGCATGTCTCATTCTGCTCCACTCAGTACTAAGTGATCATAAAGCCTCAGGTCATTGTTAGAGAGGAAGCTGTGGAAGCTAAAAAGCTAATTTCATTGTGATAATACAAAATAAATTGTTGGGCAGAAAAAAAAAGAAAGAAAAAAAAAGCTTTTAGTTTTGTTTTTTGTTTTTTTTATTTGATAATGGTAACCTCCCTGTTAGCAATGTCAGCAGCTGTCGCAGGACCGTAATGCAACATTTGAGAATGAATTTAGTTGTTATTAAAATGCACAGTAAGATAAAGGGAAGCAGAATCGGCTGCTGAACACAGATAACCAAAAAGAAAAAAAGAAAAAAAAAAGACTGCAACATTTATTTTTCTGCTGAATATGCCTCCGCTTTCTCATCTCCCTCGAACTCTCCTCTCTCTAACTTCTCCATCTCCACCTCCCACTCTCTATAATCTGAGTCAGTCATGCTCATGTCTAACACATCACGATCGCAGTGGGCTGATTTAAAGTAAAGATGGCATGCCTTGGCAAGCAGTTAGAAGCCACTAAACCAAAATCTGGGTTTGATATGTCATGGTTTTTTTTTTTTGTAAATTGGTGGTAACCGTGGAGATGACTGAGCTGAGATGCTGAGCTGTGTCCTTCCTGTAAAACCCCTATGGTGAAAAGGGGGCAAACCTCCCACTCGAGGATCGCCACCATCATCACCAGCTCTCTGCTGTCAGTTCACTTATTAGTAGCTGTCACAACGCTGACACACAGCTGAGATCAAACAGACCTGCACACGGTCAAGTCAAGACCGGTAAATTACCTTTGACAGCCGACAATTATCCAATGATTCAATCCATCATTAACGTACGACTCGTTTTTGACACAGAAGACTCTTCCATCTATAACGGTATACGAGTATTTTTGCTGGTTATTATGAAAACGTATTATTACCTCACAGTTTCAGCTCTGAAATTCAACGCCACACAGATCAAAGACACGCAGCTTCGCTTCAAGTGTTCGGATGAAACGAAAACATTCAACAGTGTACTACCAAAATTAAACAGAAAACAACTCAGTCAGTGTGTGAGCAACAGTTCTGTCATCTGTTGTCGTGCCTCGGTGACTATACAACAGTTGTCGGTTAGTTAGAAAATGGGTGCAGTGACACCAAAACACAGCTCATATCCTGTCTCTTATATTTTTGTTAAAGGCCGGAGCCGAGTGAATAGACGTCATCTTGCAACCAACAAAAAAAAAGAAATTTGCATACATGGCTTGAACTCTGAGATCTGAGTAGGGGTGTCACGATTACTTGTTTTCACAATTAATCGTCGCATTTAACGCCACAATTAATTGATCGTAAAGATTCCTAAATACCGTCACTTTCTGAAAAAGATGATGTTGGTACCATATCTGCAGATGTGCACCAAAGTAAAGGTAAATGCACAGATACTGGTCCATTTATCTAATGTAACACTGAATTAGTAGGAATTTAAATGTTAGTGTGCCATTTGTATTGTGAAAAAAATGATTAAAAGAAACTTAACTTTGATATAGATGACAATTAATGACTTAAATATTTCAAACACTTCCCCCAGTGGATTAATAACTGGTCCTATATCAAGAGATTAGAAATGTAATTATTATATTTTGACTATATTTGATTTTACACATTCATAGTGTTGTGAAATGTATTGATGCATAATAATCGTGATAATCGTAACACCGTGATTATTTCTCGTACCAAGAAAATCTATGATTGTGGCATCCCTAGACCTGAGCAAAGTAGAGCTGCTGCAACATACAACTGTGATATATATATAAAAACGTGTGTCAGTTGGCTTTGAACGTGGTTTTCCAGGAAAAGGTCGAGCCAGTTTCTGTGTACCATGATGAGCTCAGTCACCACCATCCAATATGTAAAACAGGACAAAATAAAAAGGAAAAGGAACAGAGATAAATAAATACTTCCTCTCAGCTCAGCTTCTTACCTGTCCTGGGACTGCTCCTCGTACATCCTCTCCTTTCCCTCCTTGAAGAGCCGGATGGCCCGTTTGGATTTCTTCATAAGGCTATCGATGTAGATTTTAAAGTACTCGTTCTCGCTGAGCTGCGTGAGTCTCTGGTTCTCCTCGTATTTGCCCAGTACGAGTCTCAGGTGCTGGTAGGCGTCCGGTAGGATGTCCAGTATGTACGGTGGACTGTTTTTCAGCTGCAGTCTGGGGTTTTGGCACAACCGGACCTGCGGCACATGATCGAACCCATGATTGATCAATGTTCGCTTGATGCCCCCCACTGCATTTAGTTGTGTTTACCACATTATGTAACAGCAACACAGCAGGATCACGTGGCAATACGGTGGTACATGAAAAGCAAACTCCAGGATACCAAGAGCTGTTGCCAGCATGTTTAAAAGCAGGGCACTTGTTACTCAGTTAGTCTCGAAAAAATGTAACTTAGTATTTCTCAATGCACCCAATCCATGAAATTATCTTAAAATCTTATGGAATATGAACTATGGAATTCTAAAATGTTTTATATACGTACATTTTGTATCTTGTAAGACTTCGCTTTTCTCTCCATTGATTATATAGGATAGGGTACACCTCTCTCATGGGTGTTGCACTTGATCTGGTCTTTTTAGATGTGGAAACTGTTGTTTTTTTTGTATTGTCTATGTGCTGTCTACTGTCTATTTGTGTATCACTCTTGTATAGTAGTTTGTGGTCTGCGTTTCTTGTCTGTTTGTTATATGTTACATGTTGGGACTGCAGATGGAAATTAGCTGTGAGCTACATGTAAATCTGGTGCAACCATCTTCTCATTTTCTGTAAATGATTAATGTCATTGCACAATGTCCCCTAAATAAACTAATAATAACTATTCAAATTCACTTGATTACTTTTGGTGAAAAGAAACTCAAAGTCACATTAGTGTTCTGCAGCCTTGGGTTCATCATCTATTATTGACGCTGTGGTTATCATGCATGTACTAAAAGAAAGAAACTGATGTAACAACAAGAGAGCATGGAAACAAATGCATCAATTTATCAAAAAAGCCGATCAGTAAATATGAGCTGTGGAACACACGTGCACTCATTAGCATTAGCTCAACCTCTCCATGTGCATCTCTGTAACAAAGACTGTGGCTGGCTGCTACCATCTGGCAGACAGGCCTGACTGACTGCTTCATCACTCTCAAACTTACAACTTTATCCATGAGCTTCCAGGTTTTCTCCACAGTCCGCCGGTCGGCAGCTGCTTGTTTCGGCGGCCCCACTGCATCCTGGATGGCATCAATGATGCCCAAGATCCGACCTTTACTCCGGTTCGGTCCACGTCCACCAGGGTTTCGGCCACTGAGGGCAGTTGCCATTTCCTCCACACTGAAGCAAAAAAAAAAAAAAAGAGCAAATAATTACAGCCTAAAAGAACAAGCACTTAAACCAAATGAAAAATATCACATTTTTAAAAGATGTTTAAGAATATAAATTGCACTTGCACTAAAATTTCTTGTTTCCAGATTGAGTTTTGAGTTTAAAGTGGATGTTTCGAAGACAGAATTTGTCAGGAAATGACAAAAATAAAAAACAGAAGTAGCCTACATCTCTCTCTCTCTCTTTTTTAAGTAAAAGTACCAATCCAGGAACTGTTACAACAGCACAAATGACAATGTTATCATCACTGTGATCTTCCTTTTTACGTGCTGGCCATCACATACCTGATAGACAGGCCTGTGTGTGAGCTGTTCAGGCAGAACTAGGATGCTGAGACAGATGAATACCTCACCTATAGCAGGGGAGGGATGGATGGATGGATG
Organism: Trachurus trachurus; assembly: GCF_905171665.1. NCBI lineage: Eukaryota > Metazoa > Chordata > Actinopteri > Carangiformes > Carangidae > Trachurus > Trachurus trachurus. The sequence continues at coordinate 3,760,769 of NC_139903.1, forward strand.
TCTGAGATACAAAATGTATTTTAAAGGATTGTTATATGTTGGTGTGTGTGTGTATGTATAGTAGCTGCTGCCTGACAGGACAGTTTAACCTCTGCTATCTGACATGCTATTGTCTTCCCTGAGGGAGCCACTGATTTTCACATATCAATAATTCACAAAACAAACTGATTACACTCATTTGATTGAGAGTCAGTTTACACTAAACCCACTGTAACACACAGATATTTTCCTGTGAGGCCTTTGAATGCAACATTTTCTCCTGTTTACGCGTCTGTCCGGGTGTTAGTTTGACTTTTTTAAATTATTATTATTGCTGTTATTAAACATTATAACCATCCTACATGGTTTTTTTCCTATAGGCTCGGTTTGACTCTGAGCTGCCAGCCACAACACTTCAACAAGCAGCATGTTGGAGCCCCGGAGCGAGAAGCACAGCCACAGACAGCACTGTGGCGTTTTATTTCAACAACAGGAATCGATCATGCACTTCAACACTAAAAGTCCCAACTTACCAAACCCACCAGGGAAGGTTTTACTGGGATCCCCGCTGGTTTTGATCCACATCCAGCGCACAAAACAAGGAGTGTCCAAGAGTCCAGAAGGGAAAAAGAAGAGTGGCAAGAAAAAGTCCACGGTGTGTGTATAATCCTGTTACTTCACTGTAAATCCTCCATATTTTAGAGTCGTGTTTTCTCTTTCTTTCTTTTTTTTCTCTTGTTCTTCTTCTTGTTCTTCTCTCTCTCTCTTTTTTTTCTTTACAGCTCTGTTCCGGTGAAGCTGTCGGAGCACTTGGATAATCGCGAAGCTGGGAGGTCTGTACGGTATGTTTTGTACCACGACATCAGTGTAAAGACGGCTGATTTTAAAAATGTCAGAGCCACACGCATATTTCAAAATAAAACTCCCACTCAGCAGGTAGGTTATTGGCATAAAAATGCATTTTGAGGCGATTTTCTCACTCTTAATTGAAACATATCCCCAATATAAGCATTATAAATTGAAAAATCATCTTTAAATACCCCTAAATGCGTCTCTTTTCTACCTCTTACGGTCACGTTGTCTACCATTACTTTGAAGGCAGCCGCCCACTTCCTGTCTCGTGCGTCTGCGCGTGTGTAGCTTGATGCAGCTGTTCCAGCGGTGGGCATGACGGTAGGAGGGTCAATGGGAGTGTGAAGCAGTATTTTCCAGGAACCGACCGACGCAACGCAATGACAGAAGCGACAACAAGACACCCACGGCCACGAGAGCCCGTCACCCGTGACAAGTTTAATCCCCGAAAGAACAGCGACCCCCGCTGACAACTCTTCACATAAAGGCCTATGTCTAAAAAACAAAACACACAGGGTTAAAGTTGACCGCTCGCGGCACAAACAATATTGTAGGATCGGTGTAACATCACAGTTGGGATTTCAAAATAAATTTGTTTTTGTTTTCTATGTTATAATAACTAAGATGTACGAAGGAATAAAGCTTATATATATAAATAAACAACATTATATGCACCTTTTGTTAACATTTCGTTGTTTTTGATAACTTCCCATGATATCTTTCATAAAACCGATAGAGTCCATGCTCTTATTTTGGAGGTCAACTGTTCCCACATCCGGTAGTGTTCTGTCTCCAGTCCCGTGCCTTGATGCAGCCAAAGAGAGGAGAGGAGAGAGGAGTGACAGAGGAGCCGCTCCCAGAGAAGTCCACACACAACTCTTTTCAGTCCGGACACAACGAGCAGTGTTGTACCGGATATGACACAGGAAGCAGCGTGGGTGTTAAAAATGTACACTAAGGCAACAATTATCACCACAGTCCTGTGGTAATCACAGCAAAAAAGAATAATAATAAACCTATGACAAAGTTTATTATAAGACATAAGGATATGTTTTTCAGATTTCAAAAAAGGAAATCCTTCACAACATCTGTATTTATTCTATAGAAACAGTGACAACATATTTAAATTTTTATAGAAAAGATGAATGAAAACCATTTTAAATGTTCTTTCTTTGACAGAAACTGATGAATTTAACATTATATAAGTGGATCATCTTTAGTTTTTTATCTTCATTCACAGCCTTTTCTTGAATTGAGCCATGAGGTCATAGTAGCCTATACTTTTCCATGCCAAACTCTTGCCACTTCAGCAGAAAGCGCACACATCAGATTAACATCCAGCTTTAAACACATACGGTTGAACACCTACTGAGTGTGTCATTCAACATGCTGAGCGTCAGTCACTTAGTGAATAACGTAGCCTCAGGTCACTGCTGGGAAAAATGTCTGAGTCTGTGTTGGAGCCTGTAGAGACTTTCCACAGAAACTATGAAATGTCAGTGACTCCTGTCTTTACAGTAATTCAACGGGGGTTGAGATTATTGATAATTATACACAATGTTATATAATAATATTTAATGTTATATAGTATTTTCTGAATTCCTATTATATGTTATGTAGCCTACCTTATTTCTAAATTCCAGAGGGAAATGTGCTTATTCTACTGCATTGATTGGAAAGTTTTATATACGAACTAGTTTATCTTGGTGCAAAATGTAATATCCAAATCACATCTGAAGGGTCTTTAGGTCTTACATCTTTCAGTGCAATGTGCTTGAACAGTAGAGAAAACAATGTAAATACAGTGAAGTTGGGGAAACTGCAGGGCACGTCTACTGTATAGAGAGACAGTGACCATGTCACGTCTTTTACTGACAGTTTGATGTATCGTTCAGGAGATAATTTCATTCTCTAAATGAGCAGCTGTTCATCACAGAGGTGCCACTGACACTTGGCTTTAAACTGGTAGTTTACAGTCAGATAGGAGAGTTAAATTAATCCGACACCGTTTCTTTCTTTTTTTTTATGCCCTGTTAAATAGCCAAATAAATCAAATACACAGTCTGTTACTGGATGAATGAAAAATGTGGCTGTAAAGTCACATGATTAAGTTTCACCAAAACTCTCATTTATATTCTCCAGGACTGTGGGTTTGTTTCACCGTCTGCTGTTGTTGTTAATATTAATCATAATATGTGTATAAGCATGTTTTAGGAGGGTAACCCTGGACTAAAAACTAAACGCAAACCCCACCCTTATCAGCTGAGACCAGACTCACAGAGCAAGATGCTTCACCCACACTTATACGTCACCCGCCCATACACACGCTTACTGGGTGTAACATCTGACAACCAGACCTGATGGTCAACAAACATGTGGAATGAGGAGATATAAAATGTTTTGAAGATAATATGACTATAGTAGCTTGCCTCATCTCCAGCGATCTCCACAGACCTTTAACACCTCAGCAGAACAGCACACCACTCTCCCAATTGCTCCTCACCCCCTAGGACTTGGACTTAAACATCGTTAGAGAAGATGAGGTAAGAGAAAAACAATAATAATAGACATTTTCAATGCTTCAATACATGAATTCACTTAGAAATGTTATGTATATATTAAGATTTAACAAATAGGTTTGTTGTAGTTTTTGTAATTTCAATGTGCGTAACATAGCTATTCTAATTTCATATCTTTTATCCTGAGGTGTCTGTGAATTCATGGGAAACACCAGTTTTGACATCGTAGTGCAGAAACATGGCTGAATCAGGAGACCGTGGTATGTATTCATATTCAGTTTGTCCAAAGGATTATGTTTGGTTCATATATGAATATTTGCACTGCATTTGAATGTACATTTGTGTATGATAAACATGCTAACAAACTGCAAGACAGTCTGTTTACATTCCTTGCAAATAGATTTTTAAAGAGTGAGAGAGAGTAAGGTGAAGGTTGTGAGATAAAAAATAAATAAATAATGATAGGCTGGTAGGCTATGTTTAAACAGACACACGCCTTTTTTTACACAGTATTATCAAACTCTATTGATCCGTAGTGGGAAACCTCCCAGAAGACCCAGAAGAGCACGTCACACAGACCCCCACAGCCACGGCCTCAGCCCCCACCGAGGCTCTGACTCCACCGCAACACACGGGGGCGCTGTTTTCCTCCGTGGAGCAGGAGGAGGCATCACCATCACAGTCCACAGTCAGTCTGTCACTGGAGGAAGCTGCTGCTGCTGCTGCTGCAGGTGAGACACACACACCTGTTCATTACGATGCAAAAAAGTATAGGTAGCCTACTTTAACTGTCAGCTTACTGGTGAGAAATTCTATTTGCGTTACATATATACAGGCTGTTTGGTGTAAGTTAAGCTAGCTCATACATATCATGTAGCCTAAACAAACCAAGGAAAAGTTTGTATGTTGAATGTATAGTGATTCCTTAAATGTTATATGTCTATTTAATACAGTTTTAGTTAATTTAGTCATAATGTTACATTGTTGCAATCTGACCTACGTTGCATTGTAATATTTCACTCTCTGTGTATTGAAAACCACACAAAACCACAGACATGTTCTGTTTAGTGTACTTGTGGCTGCTGCAGGTGAGACACCTATTACGATGCAAAAAAAAAATAGGTAATTTAACCGTCAGCTTATGGTGAGAAATTATTATAGAAATTTGCGTTACATAGTACAAGATATAAGTTTGGCTCACGTTTAAGATGTTTGATTTAATACAATTTCTTTACTCATAATGTTACATTGTTGCAATCTGACCTATGTTGCCTTGTAATATTTCACTCTATGTGTTTTGAAAACCACACAAAACCACAGACATGTTCTGTTTAGTGTACTTTATGGCTGCTGCAGGTGACACAGAGACACACCTGTTCATTACGATGCAAAAAAAGTAGGTAATTTAACCGTCAGCTTACTGGTGAGAAATTATATTTGCGTTACACAAGATATAAATTTGGCTGACGTTTAAGATGTTTAGTGTGAGTTAAGATAGCTCATACATGTCATGTAGCCGAAACAAACCAAGGAAAAGTTTGTATGTTGAATGTACTAGTGATTCCTTAAATTTTAAATGTCTATTTAATACATTTTTTTAGTCATAATGTTACATTGTTGCAATCTGACCTATGTTGCATTATAATATTTCACTCTCTGTGTTTTGAAAACCATACAAAACCACAGACATGTTCTGTCTAGTGTTTCAGCTGCTATGCCATTTGGTAGCAGACATTTGTAAATTAGTGTCTATCACATTTTGGACACGCTGGCTTAAAAGATACAAGGTGCAGAGGGAACAGCAGGTTCTAGGTGACGGTGATCCAACATCAAAGCATCACCTCTGAGTTGAAAAACACATTTCAGAGAAAGCAGGAAAAATCGTTTAAGAGGGGAGATGAGGGATGGTTATGAGTTTTCTGGGATGTGAAATTGTAGTCTGCAGCTTTGCATCACTAGAGCCAGTATCACCACTGGAAAATAAGTGGGCTACTAGCAATAAGGGATAGCATGGGCTGTCAGCGCAAGGGAGGAGGAGGTAGAGAAGTATTAATGCCACTGATATTCTGTCCATTTTCTTAACCAACAGAAGAAAGCCAACAGAGCAACACAACGGTAAACATCAAAGAATTAGAGGACAAACAAACAGCTGAGATGGAAACCAACAGGGAGATCATTAAAAGGCAAAAACAACTGACATGCCGACTCCTGGAGGAGATTGAAGAACACTGCGAAGAGAGAGAAATTGAAATTGGATACCTGAGGACAAAGACAGAAGAGCAACAGAATGACATTGACAGATTGACAGCTGAAAAACACGAGCAGAACTCACTATTAAAAACTCTGAGATTAAAGATGGAGAGTGTTATTGAGGAACTCAAAGAGAATAAAAATGAAGCCATTCAAGATAAACTGCAGCTTCGAAATATGCAGGCTGAAATATCCAAAGAGAGGGACGCTCTGGACAAAAGACGCATTGAGATCATCAGTGAGCGACACAAGTTAGAAATGATCAAACCTGATAAGGCAAGACAAGAAAGTAAGGAACCCAAAGAAGACACGGGAAAGCGAGAACATGAGATTGTGGAGAGTCTGCTGAGTGCGATGGACAAAAACAAGAAAATGATGCTCGAAGCAAAAGAGCAAACTGAGAAAAACATAGCAAACATAAAGGAAGAGTTGAAGAGTAGTGAAGATTATATTTCACAATGCAAGAATGAAATTGAGCACATGAAACATAATATGACCTTAAATATCAACAAGGTGAAGCAAAGGTGGACAAAACTCCAAAGTGATATTCAAACGCAGAAAGCTGAAGGGTCAGAGGTGGAAATGACAAAAGGAACAGACACCTTTGGCAGTGTGAAGGTAAAACTTGGCAGGATCCGGGAAGAGATGGAGACACTGTGGGACATGCTTGAAGACAGACAAAAAGAACATATGAGCAAGAAGACGAAAGAGACTGAACAAGATAAGGCTGATGGGCAGAGGTCAGAGCTGGATGAGCATGAGATACAACAACAGGTTGACAGAACAAGAGAGGTAACAGAACTTGAGGAAAATCAGTTTGACGAGGAAGGTATGGAGGCAAGAGCCACAAAGGAAGTGGCAGCTGGGATGCGGAGCGTGATTTCTGAAATACAAGGAGTCAGAGAGATGCTGCGTATGGTGAGAGAAGATGCTGGGCAAAGGGAGAGGATCTTTGCAGAAGAAAAGAGCCAAACCAAGTGGAAGAATTTTCAAGACAAGAAAAAGAGAAGGAAGCTGGAACAGTGGCAGGAGAAGGTCATCAAAGAGAGGGATGAGTTAGAAATCATGAAAGTGAAGATGGACCGGCAAAGGGAGGAGGTCGGGCAAAAAGTGGAAGATATAATAACTGCAGTTCAGACTATGGCTGAGATGAACGCCAACATCGAAAAGGCTGTCAGAGAGATCAACTACACACAGGACACACAGGAGGAAATGTTCAGAGCCCGAAGGCAATTGGAAAAGAACAAGGAAGAAGTCAAGGCGTTCATGGTAAGTCTTTTTTACTTTACTACTTTTTTTTTTGCCATTAACACGCAGAATAGGTGTGATTTCCTATGAATAATTTAGCTGTGCCAGTTCCAGGGTATACAGGTATTGCTTTGTGACGTGTAAATGGACCCATGAGTCATCAATGATATGATTAGTAAGACATCTGCTGTGCAAAAGACCTTTTTAATGGATTACCATCATCACATTATAGTGGTAGAGGTTGAAGATGATTAGATGATGTAGATCAAAATGTTTGACTGTTGTTCATTTGTTAATGGCAATGGTTTCTAACCTTTTTCACCTAATGTTCGACTTGAAGATGTTGGTGGCCAACATCCAACCTCGTAACTATACGAAGCCAGATAATGCCTTCTCAGAGCACTTAAAAAAAAAAAGAATCAGGAAAGCAAGGGAAGTGGCAACTGTAATGAGTATTTATGATAATTTAAAATATTACTTATTTTTATTGAGATATACGTATATAGCCTATATACATTCCCAATTGCATCTTTTCCTCAAAGTTGCACCATTTTGCAAATGATTTGGAATAGGGCTGGGCGATATGAGAAAAAATCCTATCACGATAATCTTTTTCATATCAGTCGATATCGATATATATCACGATATGACTCAAGTCACTGTTTTTGTCAAGCCTAAATGTTCCATCATACTCACAAGTGAGATTTGAAGATATCAGAAGGTTATTTCTGATTTAAATATTTATTTTCCGTCAAAAATTGAACATTTCAGATGTAATGATGATGAACATATTTAAGCAATGAATAATAACAGTTTCAGATAAATAAAACTCGTATTATATTTATACAGTTATAAATAATAATATAATAATTATTATTTGATTGGACAAGAGACATTACATGAGTGCTGATATACAGTACAACAGCACTGGGACTTTTTACAGACATTATCACTCCACTGTTCAGGCGTTCTTTAACATTACATCAGACAGGAGTTAAGTCAGAGCCACACTCCCCTTACAGGAGCTGCCCCAGCTCTCTTTATAAACGGACGTGAAAATTAAAACCCGGACCTGACGTGGTCCGTCTAATTAGCGATCATTCACAGCCTAAACCCGGCGGAAAAAGAAAAAGGAAGAGAAATCGCCGCGGTTAGCGCTTGCTTCGCCAGTGGCCAGTGTTTAGGTCGGCACAACAGTTGCGGTGCGTCTGTGTGTCGCTCCAGTGTGAGCAGCAGCAGCAGCAGCAGAGCGGCCACACCGTGACTGCGCTCCCTTTGATGTGTGACAGCGGCCGGAGCTCGACTCGCTCCGACTGCCTGGTGTCTCCGTGGTTAAAGTTTAGCGTTGTTTACAGTACTGTATCTCGGGGTTAATGTAAACACGACGTACCACGCGTGTCACGGTCACTCGTCCTAGTTCTCCTCCATTTTTTCTTTCGAGGCAACACTCATTCTCTCTCTCTTTTTACTGGCGATGCCCTGCTGCTGACGCCAGGCTGCAGCAGCCCAAACATTACCACGTGTTGTTGTGATGTGTACAGTCTTCCTGTGCTGTGTCAATCTAACCTGGTTGGCTCAGCCATTGGTTCAGCGCGGCGCAACTCTCGTTTTCATTGGCTGTTTCAAAACATGAATGAATGAAACCTATCGACTCTCTATCGACCACGTTTCATATTGCTATTGAGTAAAGTTATATCGCAATATATATCGTTATCGTTTTATCGCCCAGCCCTAATTTGGAAAATACTGTGCAATCACTAAGCAACTCACACAGAAGGCCAGTCAGGACCTTGAAAATCTTGTTATTGTTTGGCCTCTGGATAAGGAGTCAGAAACCACATCAAGTAATAACTCTTACTATTGTTTCCTTTCAACATGCATGTCTTGCATCTGAACTTCATTCATTCAAATGTTTCCCTTAAATCTTTGTAAATATTGATACTAAAAAAATACAATGCAGAGACATAACAGACAAATACTACGCTTTAGTGTTGCCTTTACATCTGCCTTTAATCTCTTTGCTAACAAAAACAGCATTTTTTTCTTTTTGTGAAGGACAAACTGACTTCCCTGAAAGCTCAGGTCAATCGATGGATGTTGAATGAAACAGTGAAAACATCTAAACTTCAAGAACCACAGAAAGAAACACACAGAAAATCTCTCAAAGATCAAACACTGGAAATTCCAACGGATGAACAAAGACCCGAAGATGAAATCACACAAGAGGCTGTGTCTTTGCAACAGACGATAACATTAGAAGACCAGCATGAACGTGAAGAAATTAAAGAACAGGAGCAAAGGCAATTTGAGTTTTCTGCAGTAGACATTAAGGAAGGGCAGAACATTTTCTTACAGATGCAGACAGAAATTCACGAAGAAACATTAGAAGATGAAGATCAGACAGAATTGAAAATAAATGAAAGACAAAGGGTAGAATTGGAAAAGCAGATATCCAAACTCAAGCAGAGTGAAGAGGAAATCAAAGAGCAAATAAAGTATGCTGTGGAGAACATGGATGAAAAAACCCAAGAGATTAAAAGACTCTTTATCGATATAAATGATCTGCAGAGTCAGAGACCAGAGACTGAGGCTGGTTTACAAATTTTATTCAAGGAAACTGGAAATGTGACTGAATTGTTGCAAGAAACAGAGCACAGAGACAGTTTGTGGGTTATAAATGTTTTAAAAAGGGAAATGACTACATCGGAAGTCCAGGAGGAAAAGGAGGAAAGCATCAGCACAATGAAGGAAGAAGAATATGATGAGTCTCAGTTGATGAGATCAGATGTCGAGAAGCAAAAACAAAGACAAGGGCCAACCATAGATCTACAGACACAAACTGAGGAAATGGATGAAGGTTTTGATAAAAAGGACATAGGAAGTAGTGATATACAAAGACTTAGGGAAGAGATGTGTAGAACACAAGAAATCATGAGGTTAGTAAAAGTGGAGCTAAAACACTTACCTGAGAAATTGGGCATTGACAAAGATCACAGGGATAAAGAAAATGAAACAGATGGATTAATACAAGAGATGAAACAATTCCAAGTGTTTTTGAAAGAAGTCCAAAGTGCAATGAGGGAAAGTGAAATGCATCTGGAAGAGAAAATGAGCAACTTGAAACAAATGAAAACTGCAGCAAAAAAACAGGAAAGAGAACTGGATCAGAGGTTAGAGAGAACATTGAGAGAGAGAGACGAATTAGATATTTTAAAAATGAAAATTCAGCAACAAAGGGAAGAGATTGAGCAGAAGCAGGGGGAAATGGCAAAAGCTATGAGCACCATGGAAAAAATAGCAATGAAGACCAGAAAGAAAAGCGAGGATATACAGGTTATTATGAAGGAGACCCAAGAAAAACAAAGACAGTTAGAAAATGTAAACAATGAGATTAATTCTACAAAACATGACCTGGACACCAGTTACCTTTTAATATCCAGTGAAAGAGCCGACCTGCAAAAACTCATGAATGAAATCGGGCAGAAAAGGGATAGAGAAGATATAAAGAAAGATGACAGAGCTGAAATTGATTTAGAAAGGGAAGAAGAAATGAAAAATGAGATCAGCAGACTGAGACGGGATAAGGAGAAACTGGAGGAAGACATCATGCAGATACGGGGGGATTTAGATAAGAAGAACGGTGAAAATAAACAACTGAAAAGTGAAAAAGTGAAACAAAAGACCAAGACAGAAGAGCTTGAGATGCTGCAACAACGGATTCAAGTAGAGAGTGAGAATGTGAAAATTGCAAGACAGCAAATTGTGGCAGAAATACATGAAATGGACTGTTTAAGGGACAATATTGAAAGACAGAAACAGGAGCTTGATGACAAAGGGCAAAGAACCAAGAGAGAAATAAGAGAAATGGAGCTGCTGAAGTCAGAACTTGAAATGAAGAGAAAGGAAGGTGAAAAGACATTTAGAAAAATCATGAGAAAAAAAGAGGAGATTGAAATGATATGGAATGAAACACAAAAAGAAAAGGACTCTCTGAGGAGAGAGAGCAAAAAGAAAAAACGGGAATTGGACCAAAGACTAGAAAAAACTATGAGAGAGAGGGATGAGTTAGACATCTTGAGAATGAAAGTGAAACACCAGACGGAAGAGCTTACTGAGAAGAGAAAGCTGGAGAAGCATAAAGTGGAAATGGTACAACAAAGCTTAAAGGTCACACATTTCCTTACTGATCAACAAAACATGAGACAAAAGATTAATGTACATTTGGAAATAATTAGAAGGGAAATGGGAACTCTGGAAAAGGTAAACATTCACTTAGTGAAACAAAAAGAAGGACTTGAAGCATTAAAAGGCGAGACCAGGACTGTAAGAGACAACATGATCAGAATAAAATCTCAAATACAGATAGCCTATGAAAAGCTGATGATACCGGCGGAGACAGAGATGGATGGGATGGTCCTAATCAGGGACGATATCCAAACACAACAACGTGAGCTTGATATCAAACTAGCGACTGTTAAAAGAGAAAGAAGAGAGATTGAAGTGTTGAAGTCTGAGTTGGAGATGGAAAAAAGAGAAAATCAACAGATGATCCGAAAGGGGCTTAGAAAAGATCAGGAAGTTAAAAAGATGTGGGATGAGCTCAAAGAGGGAAAAGATTCCCTGAAGAGGGACACAAGGAAGAAGAGGAAAGAGCTAGACCAGAAGCTGGAGAGGATCGTCACTGAGAGAGATGAATTAGAGATCATGAAGCTGAAGTTGCAAAGAGAAAAGGATGAGGATAGACGTGGCGCTGAGCAGTTGGCTGGAAACCAAGATCAGAAGCACTGGGATCTAATTCACACATGCAATGAAAAATGTAAGAACATGATTAAATGCTGTGAAGATTTGACTGGAGCAATTAAAGATGAAGATCAAGACATCACCACCCAGACAAATATGATCGCCCAGGCAATGAAAGGAGTGGAAAGTATCAAGATGGATATCAAAAAACAGAAGGAAAATATGATTTCTGTGTTAAAGGCCATGCAGCAGAAGAAAACACATTTTTGGCAATTGGAGTTAAAAGTCGAAGAGGAATCAGACGAGTCAGCCCTGAGGGAAAAAGAACTGGAAAACAAAAGGGAGTTTCTCAAAGCAAAGGCATTAATCCTTGAAGGAGAACAACAGGAAGAAAAGAAAGAAACAAGAGAAAGGAGAAGGGTGATTGAAACTACTGGACAAGGAATTTCTGAAAGTGACAAGAAAAATATGCAAACTCAGACAGATGAGCCACGAGGAACAAGGAAAAAAGTCCAGTACATAAAACAAGAAGAGCAAGGAGAAGATGTGAATTTAGAGGATCAATTGAAAGAAAAAATACCTTCAGATAAGCTGGAGGAAACACCCGTGTTGGAATTTGATGAACTCTATAAAAGGGACATTAAGGTGGAGGAAGACATTTTAAAGCCAGAGTTACAACATGACACCACACCAGGAAAAGAAACAGTAAGTAAAAAGAAACTGAAGTATAGATTTGACTTTAGAAAAGATGGCATCCATAAAAAATCTGATCATTTAGCGGAACATGAACAACAAGAGGCAAAAACAAAACATGTCGGAACTGATGAAAAATTAGAAAAGAGTGAAGATACCACTCAACTCTTAGAAGAAGAAGGTAAGATGGTGAAGGCTGGAACTGGAGCAAGGCCGAAGCTAAAGCAAGAAAAGTTGGATCTAGAAAGAGTGAAAGAAAGGATGAAGAGAGAAAGGCAGGAATTAGAGCTTTTAAGATCTGATATTCTGAGAGAAAATGATTTGTTAGAAAAAGAGAAACAAGATATCAAAGAACAAAAAGAAAAACTGGAAGCCACAAAGACTGAACTGCATGAGAAGGAAAAACATGCAGAAAGTCTGTTGGATGAGATAAACAGAGAGAAGACCATCCTTACAGATCTGACCCTTCAGGTAAAGAGAGAACGAGATGAACTTGAGAATGAGGTGAAGATGATCATATTAAGACAAAAAGAACAGGAACTAAAGGAAGGCGATTATAAAAGAAGAATACAGCAACTGGAAACTAGAGAAAATATTGTGCAAACAGAAAAAGAAGAACTGGGGCTTTTGAGGACAGATCTCAAAAATAAGAAAGGTGAGTTTGAAGCTGCCATGAACAGCATTAGTGAGGAGAGAGAACACCTGAGTCAGATGAAGAGTGGTGTTGAAAAAGACAGACAAATGCTTTTGAATGAAAGGGAAGAAATTGAAGGCGAAAGAGCTGAATTGAAAACAGAACAAGACAAATTCATAAATAAGATGAAATCCATTAAACCTCTGAGAGAAAAACTTCAAAAGCTGGATGAAAGGATGAGGAAGGATATAAAAAACAAAATCATACAACTAGAAGAGAAGAAAGAAGATGTACTGAAACAGATAAGTATTTTGGAGCAGAAAGTTGAGCCACTTGAGATATTAAAAACAAAGAAGAAAGATTTGAGGAGTATGTTGTCAGAATCTGTCATCGACAAAAAGGGAATGGAAACTCGTTTGACCCAAGATGGTTTGTTGGAAAAGACAGAGCTAATGAAACTAAATGCAGAGTTGGAGCAAAAGAGAGAGGCTCTGCATAGAGGTAATGAGATAATGAACAAAGAAAGACAGGACCTGGACCTGATGAGGGCCGACATCCTAAAACAAATTGACATGTTAGAACAAGAGAAACAAGATATCAAAGAACAAAAAGAAAAGCTGGAAGCCACAAAGACTGAACTGCAAGAGAAGAAAGAACATACAGACAGTTTGTTGGACGAGATAAAGAGAGAGAAGATCACAATTAAAGCAACAGTTTTAAAGCAACAAGAACATGAACCCCAGCATGACGCCATCAGAAGACAAAAACAAGAACTGGAAAGCAGTGAGAAGAGTGTATTTACAGAAAGACAAGAAGCCACCATGACCATGAGTGGAGAGAGTGTATGTGTCAGTCCGATGGATGTCAGTCTTGTCATGGACAGAGAACAATTTCAGAATGAGAAAGACAAAGTGAAAGCTGAACTGTCTGAGATGAAAATGAGAGAGGAGCAGTTCATGAGTAAAATGCAATCCTTAGAAACTCTCAGAGGTAAACTCAAAGAGTTGAATGAAAAGACATGGGGAGACATCACAAACAAAATACAGAAATTAGACAAGAACACTGAGGATGTGCAGAAGTTATGCCTTTTATTGGATCAAAAACTTTCAAACTTTGAGGAGGTGATATCCCAGATCCCAGTTTACACTGACCTGATACAAACTGAGAAAAATAATCTGCTATGTATACTATCAGAGATGTCAATGAAGCCAGAAGTGATGGACAGTCAACTGAAGCAGAGTCTTGAAATCGAGAAACAAAATCTTGAAAAACAGAGGGCCAAGCTGAAGGATGACATGGAAGCTCTGGATAGAACCAATGAGGTGGTAAAGAAAGGGAGTCAAGAGATGGATCTGATGAAGGCTGACATTCTGAAACAAGCTGACTTGCTAGAACAAGAGAAACAAGATATTAAAGAGCAAAAACAAAAGTTGGAAGTCACAAAGACTGAGCTACAAGAGAAGAAAGAGCATGCAGACAGTCTGTTGGATGAGATAAACAGAGAGAAGATCACAATTAAAGATCTGACCCTTCAGGTACAGAGAGACAGAAACAACCTTGAAAATACCATGAACAAGTTTGCTTTAAAACAACAAGAACAGGCGCTGCAGGATGACACCATCAGAAGGCTAAAACAAGAACTGGAAAGCAGTGAGAAGAGTGTACTGACAGAAAGACAAGAAGTGGAACTTTTGAGGGAGAATCTCAACAGAATGCAGGAAGAAGTTGAAGCTGCCATGAACAACATCAACAGAGAGAGAGAATATGTCACTCAGATGAAGACTGAAATTGACAGAGAGAAAGACTTGCTTTTGAGTGAAAAGAACACACTGGAAAGGGAGCGGTCTCAACAAGCACTCCAGGATGACACCATCAGAAGGCTAAAACAAGAACTGGAAAGCAATGAGAAGAGTGTGGTGATGGAAAAACAAGAAGTGGAACGTCTGAGGGAGAATCTTAATAAAATGAAGGAAGAGGTTGAGGCCACAATGAACAACATCAATGGAGAAAAAGAACATGTCAATCAGATGAAGACTGAAATCGACAAAGAGAGAGACTTGCTTTTGAGTGAAAAGAACACACTGGAAAGGGAGAGGTCTCAGCTGGTAATGAGAGAACAAGAAGTAATGGATAAAATGAGCTTCATAGAAACCGTGAGAGTAGATCTAGACAAAGCCAGTGAGACCTTGAATAAAGAGAGACGGGAGTCAGGTCTCATGAGGTCTGACTTCCTGAAACAAGTTGGCATGTTAGAACAAGAGAAACAAGATATCAAAGAACAAAAAGAAAAGCTGGAAGTCACAAAGACTGGGCTACAAGAGAAGAAAGAGCTTGCAGACAGCCTGTTGGATGAGATAAACAGAGAGAAGATCACAATTAAAGAACTGACCCTTCAGGTACAAAGAGACAGAAACAACCTTGAGAATGCCATTAACAAGATTGCTTTAAAACAACAAGAACAAGAACTCCAGGATGACACAATCAAAAGGCTAAAACAAGAACTGGAAAGCAGTGAGAAGAGTGTGGTGATAGAAAGAAAAGAAATTGACAGAGAGAGATACATGCTTTCGAATGAAAAGAGTTCATTGGAAATGGAGAAGTCTGAGCTGATAACAAGAGAACATGAAGTCATGGATAAAATGCAAATCATAGCGAGTTTGAGAGTAAAACTTCAACAATTGAATAAAAGAATGAGTGACAACATGATAGACAGTATGGAGCATTTACAACGAAAGAGTGAAGATATTCAAATAATGTACACTTCATTGGAAAAACAGCTCACAGAACTCAATGGACAGAAAGAAAACATAGCTTGTTACACTGAACTATTAGAGAAAGAGAAGGAAGGTTTGACAAGTATAATGTCAGACATGGTCATCCAGAAACAGGACATTGAAAACATTTGGAAGCAAAAGTTTACAAGTGAGAAACTCCATCTTGACAAACGTAAGGAACAGCTGAAGGAAGAAAAAGAAGACATGCTTAGAGCTGATGAGATGATGACCAAGGAGAGACAAGACCTGGATATGATGAGGTCTGACATCATGGAACAAGTTCACTTGTTAGAACGAGAGAAACAGGATATCAAAGAGCAAAAAGAAAAACTGGAAGTCATAAAGACAGAGGTTCAAGAGAAGAAAGAACATGCAGACAGTCTATTGGATGAGATAAAAAGAGAGAAGACCCACATTAAAAACCTCACTGTTCAGATACAGAGAGAACAAGATAAACTCGAGAGTGTGATGAACACCATTGCTTTGAAGCTCAAAGAAGAAAACTTAAAGGAGAATGAAAACAAAAGACACAACCAGGAACTGCTAACTCTTAAGAGCATTGTACTCGCAGAAAGAGAAGGTCTGGAAGACTTGAAGAAATATCTCAACATGACGAAAAGCAAGCTCATGCCTGCTTTAAACAGCATTATTGAAAAGAAAAAGGAATTAAGTCAGATGAAGATTAGTCTTGAGGAAGAAGTTGAAATAACCAGGAACAACATCATGGAAGAGAGAGAATGTCTCAATCAGATGAAGGCCAGTCTTGACTTTGACAGAGAACAACTTGAGAATGATAAAGACAAAGTAAAAGCTGAATTATCTGAGATAAATGTAAGAGAAGATCAGTTAAAAAGTAAAACACTATCCTTGGAAACTCTCAAAGGTAAACTCAAAGAGCTGATTGAAAGGAAATGGGGAGACATGGGAAACAAAATAGAGAAATTACACCAAAACAGTGATGATGTGCAGAAATTATACATTGTCTTAGATCAAAAACTCACTGATTTTGAGCAAGCAGCATCCCAGATCCCAGTTTATACTAACCTGATACGAAGTGAGAAAAATGATCTGCTTTCAGAGATGGTAATGAAACAAGAAGTCATGGACAATCAGTTAATGCAACAGCTTGAAATTGAAGAACAAAATCTTGACAAACAGAGGGTCAAGCTAATGACAGACATGGAGGATCTGAATAGAGCCAGGGAGTTGATGAACATTGAGAGAAATGACTTTGATTTGATTAGATCTGACTTCCTGAAACAAATTGGCATGTTAGAACAAGAGAAACAAGATATCAAAGAACAAAAAGAAAAGCTGGAAGTCACAAAGACTGATCTACAAGAGAAGAAAGAGCACACAGACAGTCTATTGGATGAGATGAATAGAGAGAAGATCATAATTAAAGAGCTGGCCCTTCAGGTACAAAGAGACAGAACCAACCTTGAGAATGCCATTAACAAGATGGCCTTAAAAGAACAAGAACTCCAGGAGGACACAATCAAAAGGCTAAAACAAGAACTGGAAAGCAGTGAGAAGAGTGTGGTGATAGAAAGACAAGAACTGGAACGTCTGAGGGAGAATCTCAACAGAATGCAGGAAGAAGTTGAAGCTGGCATGAACAACATCAACAGAGAGAGAGAACATGTCAATCAGATGAAGACTGAGATTGATAGCGAGAAAGACTTGCTTATGAGTGAAAAGAACAAACTGGAAAGGGAGAGGTCTCAGCTGGTAATGAGAGAACGTGAAGTCATGGATAAAATGAGTTTCATAGAAACCGTGAGAGTAGATCTAGACAAAGCCAGTGAGTACTTGAAAAAAGAGAGACGGGAGTCAAGTCTAATGAGGTCTGACTTCCTGAAACAAGTTGGCATGTTACAACAAGAGAAACAAGACATCAAAGAGCAAAAAGAAAATCTGGAAGTCACAAAGACTGAGCTACAAGAGAAGAAAGAGCATGCAGACAGTCTGTTGGATGACATAAACAGAGAGAAGATCATAATTAAAGAGCTGGCCCTTCAGGTACAAAGAGACAGAACCAACCTTGAGAATGCCATTAACGAGATTGCTTTAAAACAACAAGAACAAGACCTCCAGGATGAGACCATCAAAAGGCTAAAACAAGAACTGGAAAGCAGTGAGAAGAGTGTGGTGATAGAAAGACAAGAACTGGAACTTCTGAGGGAGAATCTCAACAAGATGAAGGAAGAAGTTGAAGCCGACAGGAACAACATAAATGGAGAGAGAGAACATGTCAATCAGATGAAGGTCAGTCTTGACATGGATAGAGAACAACTAGAGAACGAAAGAGACAAAGTGAAAACTGAACTGTCTGAGATAAAAATGAGAGAAGATCAGTTACAAAGAGACAGAACCAACCTTGAGAATGCCATTAATGAGATAGGTTTGAAACAACAAGAACAAGAACTCCAGGATGAGACCATCAGAAGGCTAAAACAAGAACTGGAAAGCAGTGAGAAGAGTGTGATGATAGAAAGACAAGAAGTGGAACATCTGAGGGAGAATCTCAACGGAATGCAGGAAGAAGTTGAAGCTGGCATGAACAACATCAACAGAGAGAGAGAACATATCAATCAGATGAAGACTGAAATTGACAGGGAGAAAGACTTGCTCTTGAATGAAAAGAACGAATTGGAAAGGGAGAGGTCTCAGCTGGTAATGAGAGAACGTCAAGTCATGGATAAGATGAGCTTCATAGAAACCGTGAGAGTAGATCTAGACAAAGCCAGTGAGAACTTGAACAAAGAGAGACGGGAATCGGATCTGATGAGGTCTGACTTCCTGAAACAAGTTGGCATGTTAGAACAAGAGAAACAAGATATCAAAGAACAAAGAGGAAAGCTGGAAGTCACAAAGACTGATCTTCAAGAGAAGAAAGAGCTTGCAGACAGTCTGTTGGATGAGATAAACAGAGAGAAGATCATAATTAAAGAGCTGGCCCTTCAGGTACAAAGAGACAGAACCAACCTTGAGAATGCCATTAACAAGATTGCTTTAAAACAACAAGAACAAGACCTCCAGGATGACACCATCAGAAGGCTAAAACAAGAACTGGAAAGTAGTGAGAAGAGTGTGGTGATAGAAACACAAGAACTGGAACGTCTGAGGGATAATCTCAACAGAATGCAGGAAGAAGTTGAAGCTGGCATGAACAACATCAACAGAGAGAGAGAACATATCAGTCAGATGAAGACTGAAATTGACAGGGAGAGAGACTTGCTCTTGAATGAAAAGAATGAATTGGAAAGGGAGAGGTCTCAGCTGGTAATGAGAGAACGTCAAGTCATGGATAAAATGAGTTTCATAGAAACTGTGAGAGTAGATCTCGACAAAGCCAGTGAGTACTTGAAAAAAGAGAGACGGGAGTCAACTCTGATGAGGTCTGACTTCCTGAAACAAGTTGGCATGTTAGAACAAGAGAAACAAGATGTCAAAGAACAAAGAGGAAAGCTGGAAGTCACAAAGACTGATCTTCAAGAGAAGAAAGAGCAGGCAGACAGTCTGTTGGATGAGATAAACAGAGAAAAGGTCACAATCAAGGATCTGACCCTTCAGGTACAAAGAGACAGAACCAACCTTGAGAATGTCATTAACAAGATTGCTTTAAAACAACAAGAACAAGACCTCCAGGATGACACCATCAGAAGGCTAAAACAAGAACTGGAAAGCAGTGAGAAGAGTGTGGTGATAGAAAGACAAGAACTGGAACTTCTGAGGGAGAATCTCAACAAGATGAAGGAAGAAGTTGAAGTCGACAGGAACAACATAAATGGAGAGAGAGAACATGTCAATCAGATGAAGGTCAGTCTTGACATGGATAGAGAACAACTTGGGAACGAAAGAGACAAAGTGAAAACTGAACTGTCTGAGATGAAAATGAGAGAAAATCTGTTACAAAGAGACAGAACCAACCTTGAGAATGCCATTAATGAGATAGGTTTGAAACAACAAGAACAAGAACTCCAGGATGAGACCATCAGAAGGCTAAAACAAGAACTGGAAAGCAGTGAGAAGAGTGTGATGATAGAAAGACAAGAAGTGGAACATCTGAGGGAGAATCTCAACGGAATGCAGGAAGAAGTTGAAGCTGGCATGAACAACATCAACAGAGAGAGAGAACATGTCAATGAGATGAAGACTGAGATTGACAGAGAAAAAGACTTGCTTTTGAGTGAAAAGAACGAATTGGAAAGGGAGAGGTCTCAGCTGGTAATGAGAGAACGTCAAGTAATGGATAAAATGAGCTTCATAGAAACCGTGAGAGCAGATCTAGACAAAGACAGTGAGTACTTGAAAAAAGCGAGACGGGAGTCAAGTCTGATGAGGTCTGACTTCCTGAAACAAGTTGGCATGTTAGAACAAGAGAAACAAGATATCAAAGAGCAAAAAGAAAAGCTGGAAGTCACAAAGACTGAGTTACAAGAGAAGAAAGAGCATGCAGACAGTCTGTTGGATGAGATAAACAGAGAGAAGATCATAATTAAAGAGCTGGCCCTTCAGGTACAAAGAGACAGAACCAACCTTGAGAATGCCATTAACAAGATTGCTTTAAAACAACAAGAACAAGACCTCCAGGATGACACCATCAGAAGGCTAAAACAAGAACTGGAAAGTAGTGAGAAGAGTGTGATGATAGAAAGACAAGAACTGGAACTTCTGAGGGAGAATCTCAACAAGATGAAGGAAGAAGTTGAAACTGACAGGAACAACATAAATGGAGAGAGAGAACATGTCAATCAGATGAAGGTCAGTCTTGACATGGATAAAGAACAACTTGGGAACGAAAGAGACAAAGTGAAAACTGAACTGTCTGAGATGAAAATGAGAGAAGATCAGTTACAAAGAGACATAACCAACCTTGAGAATGCCATTAATGAGATAGGTTTGAAACAACAAGAACAAGAACTCCAGGATGAGACCATCAGAAGGCTAAAACAAGAACTGGAAAGCAGTGAGAAGAGTGTGATGATAGAAAGACAAGAAGTGGAACATCTGAGGGAGAATCTCAACGGAATGCAGGAAGAAGTTGAAGCTGGCATGAACAACATCAACAGAGAGAGAGAACATGTCAATGAGATGAAGACTGAGATTGACAGAGAAAAAGACTTGCTTTTGAGTGAAAAGAACGAATTGGAAAGGGAGAGGTCTCAGCTGGTAATGAGAGAACGTCAAGTAATGGATAAAATGAGCTTCATAGAAACCGTGAGAGCAGATCTAGACAAAGACAGTGAGTACTTGAAAAAAGCGAGACGGGAGTCAAGTCTGATGAGGTCTGACTTCCTGAAACAAGTTGGCATGTTAGAACAAGAGAAACAAGATATCAAAGAGCAAAAAGAAAAGCTGGAAGTCACAAAGACTGATCTACAAGAGAAGAAAGAGCAGGCATACAGTCTGTTGGATGAGATAAACAGAGAGAAGATCACAATTGAAGATCTGACCCTTCAGGTACAAAGAGACAGAAACAACCTTGAGAATGCCATTAATGAGATTGCTTTAAAACAACAAGAACAAGCACTCCAGGATGAGACCATCAGAAGGCTAAAACAAGAACTGGAAAGCAGTGAGAAGAGTGTGGTGATAGAAAGACAAGAACTGGAACTTCTGAGGGAGAATCTCAACAAGATGAAGGAAGAAGTTGAAACCGACAGGAACAACATAAACAGAGAGAGAGAACATGCCAATCAGATGACGACTGCGATTGACAGAGAAAAAGACTTGCTTTTGAGTGAAAAGAACGAATTGGAAAGGGAGAGGTCTCAGCTGGTAATGAGAGAACGTCAAGTCATGGATAAAATGAGCTTCATAGAAACCATGAGAGCAGATCTAGACAAAGACAGTGAGTACTTGAAAAAAGAGAGACGGGAGTCAAGTCTGATGAAGTCTGACTTCCTGAAACAAGTTGGCATGTTAGAACAAGAGAAACAAGATATCAAAGAGCAAAAAGAAAAACTGGAAGTCACAAAGACTAATCTACAAGAGAAGAAAGAGCTTGCAGACAGTCTGTTGGATGAGATAAACAGAGAGAAGATCATAATTAAAGAGCTGGCCCTTCAGGTACAAAGAGACAGAACCAACCTTGAGAATGCCATTAACAAGATTGCTTTAAAACAACAAGAACAAGAACAAGAACTCCAGGATGAAACAATCAAAAGGCTGAAACAAGAACTGGAAAGCAGTGAGAAGAGTGTGCTGACAGAAAGACAAGAAGTGGAACGTCTGAGGGAGAATCTCAAAAGAATGCAGGAAGAAGTTGAAGCTGCCATGAACAACATCAACAAAGAGAGAGAACATATCAGTCAGATGAAGACTGAAATTGACAGGGAGAAAAACTTGCTTTTGAGTGAAAAGAATGAATTGGAAAGGGAGAGGTCTCAGCTGGTCATGAGAGAACATCAAGTCATGGATAAGATGAGCTTCATAGAAACAGTGAGAGTAGATCTCGACAAAGCCAGTGAGTACTTGAAAAAAGAGAGACGGGAGTCAACTCTGATGAGGTCTGACTTCCTGAAACAAGTTGGCATGTTAGAACAAGAGAAACAAGATATCAAAGAACAAAAAGAAAAGCTGGAAGCCACAAAGACTGATCTACAAGAGAAGAAAGAGCAGGCATACAGTCTGTTGGATGAGATAAACAGAGAGAAGATCACAATTGAAGATCTGAACCTTCAGGTACAAAGAGACAGAAACAACCTTGAGAATGCCATTAATGAGATTGCTTTAAAACAACAAGAACAAGCACTCCAGGATGAGACCATCAGAAGGCTAAAACAAGAACTGGAAAGCAGTGAGAAGAGTGTGGTGATAGAAAGACAAGAACTGGAACTTCTGAGGGAGAATCTCAACAAGATGAAGGAAGAAGTTGAAACCGACAGGAACAACATAAACAGAGAGAGAGAACATGTCAATCAGATGACGACTGCGATTGACAGAGAAAAAGACTTGCTTTTGAGTGAAAAGAACGAATTGGAAAGGGAGAGGTCTCAGCTGGTAATGAGAGAACGTCAAGTCATGGATAAAATGAGCTTCATAGAAACCATGAGAGCAGATCTAGACAAAGACAGTGAGTACTTGAAAAAAGAGAGACGGGAGTCAAGTCTGATGAAGTCTGACTTCCTGAAACAAGTTGGCATGTTAGAACAAGAGAAACAAGATATCAAAGAGCAAAAAGAAAAACTGGAAGTCACAAAGACTAATCTACAAGAGAAGAAAGAGCTTGCAGACAGTCTGTTGGATGAGATAAACAGAGAGAAGATCATAATTAAAGAGCTGGCCCTTCAGGTACAAAGAGACAGAACCAACCTTGAGAATGCCATTAACAAGATTGCTTTAAAACAACAAGAACAAGAACAAGAACTCCAGGATGAAACAATCAAAAGGCTGAAACAAGAACTGGAAAGCAGTGAGAAGAGTGTGCTGACAGAAAGACAAGAAGTGGAACGTCTGAGGGAGAATCTCAAAAGAATGCAGGAAGAAGTTGAAGCTGCCATGAACAACATCAACAGAGAGATAGAACATATCAGTCAGATGAAGACTGAAATTGACAGGGAGAAAGACTTGCTCTTGAATGAAAAGAACGAATTGGAAAGGGAGAGGTCTCAGCTGGTAATGAGAGAACATCAAGTCATGGATAAAATGAGTTTCATAGAAACTGTGAGAGTAGATCTCGACAAAGCCAGTGAGTACTTGAAAAGAGAGAGACGGGAGTCAAGTCTGATGAAGTCTGACTTCCTGAAACAAGTTGGCATGTTAGAACAAGAGAAACAAGATATCAAAGAGCAAAAAGAAAAACTGGAAGTCACAAAGACTAATCTACAAGAGAAGAAAGAGCTTGCAGACAGTCTGTTGGATGAGATAAACAGAGAGAAGATCATAATTAAAGAGCTGGCCCTTCAGGTACAAAGAGACAGAACCAACCTTGAGAATGCCATTAACAAGATTGCTTTAAAACAACAAGAACAAGAACAAGAACTCCAGGATGAAACAATCAAAAGGCTGAAACAAGAACTGGAAAGCAGTGAGAAGAGTGTGCTGACAGAAAGACAAGAAGTGGAACGTCTGAGGGAGAATCTCAAAAGAATGCAGGAAGAAGTTGAAGCTGCCATGAACAACATCAACAGAGAGAGAGAACATATCAGTCAGATGAAGACTGAAATTGACAGGGAGAAAAACTTGCTTTTGAGTGAAAAGAATGAATTGGAAAGGGAGAGGTCTCAGCTGGTCATGAGAGAACATCAAGTCATGGATAAGATGAGCTTCATAGAAACAGTGAGAGTAGATCTCGACAAAGCCAGTGAGTACTTGAAAAAAGAGAGACGGGAGTCAACTCTGATGAGGTCTGACTTCCTGAAACAAGTTGGCATGTTAGAACAAGAGAAACAAGATATCAAAGAACAAAAAGAAAAGCTGGAAGCCACAAAGACTGATCTACAAGAGAAGAAAGAGCAGGCATACAGTCTGTTGGATGAGATAAACAGAGAGAAGATCACAATTGAAGATCTGAACCTTCAGGTACAAAGAGACAGAAACAACCTTGAGAATGCCATTAATGAGATTGCTTTAAAACAACAAGAACAAGCACTCCAGGATGAGACCATCAGAAGGCTAAAACAAGAACTGGAAAGCAGTGAGAAGAGTGTGGTGATAGAAAGACAAGAACTGGAACTTCTGAGGGAGAATCTCAACAAGATGAAGGAAGAAGTTGAAACCGACAGGAACAACATAAACAGAGAGAGAGAACATGTCAATCAGATGACGACTGCGATTGACAGAGAAAAAGACTTGCTTTTGAGTGAAAAGAACGAATTGGAAAGGGAGAGGTCTCAGCTGGTAATGAGAGAACGTCAAGTCATGGATAAAATGAGCTTCATAGAAACCATGAGAGCAGATCTAGACAAAGACAGTGAGTACTTGAAAAAAGAGAGACGGGAGTCAAGTCTGATGAAGTCTGACTTCCTGAAACAAGTTGGCATGTTAGAACAAGAGAAACAAGATATCAAAGAGCAAAAAGAAAAACTGGAAGTCACAAAGACTAATCTACAAGAGAAGAAAGAGCTTGCAGACAGTCTGTTGGATGAGATAAACAGAGAGAAGATCATAATTAAAGAGCTGGCCCTTCAGGTACAAAGAGACAGAACCAACCTTGAGAATGCCATTAACAAGATTGCTTTAAAACAACAAGAACAAGAACAAGAACTCCAGGATGAAACAATCAAAAGGCTGAAACAAGAACTGGAAAGCAGTGAGAAGAGTGTGCTGACAGAAAGACAAGAAGTGGAACGTCTGAGGGAGAATCTCAAAAGAATGCAGGAAGAAGTTGAAGCTGCCATGAACAACATCAACAGAGAGAGAGAACATATCAGTCAGATGAAGACTGAAATTGACAGGGAGAAAGACTTGCTCTTGAATGAAAAGAACGAATTGGAAAGGGAGAGGTCTCAGCTGGTAATGAGAGAACATCAAGTCATGGATAAAATGAGTTTCATAGAAACTGTGAGAGTAGATCTCGACAAAGCCAGTGAGTACTTGAAAAGAGAGAGACGGGAGTCAAGTCTAATGAGGTCTGACTTCCTGAAGCAAGTTGGCATGTTACAACAAGAGAAACAAGACATCAAAGAACAAAGAGGAAAGCTGGAAGTCACAAAGACTGATCTTCAAGAGAAAAAAGAGCAGGCAGACAGTCTGTTGGATGAGATAAACAGAGAGAATATCACAATTAAAGATCTGACCCTTCATGTACAGAGAGACAGAACCAACCTTGAGAATGCCATTAACAAGATTGCCTTAAAACAACAGGAACAAGAACTCCAGGATGAGACCATCAGAAGGCTAAAACAAGAACTGGAAAGCAGTGAGAAGAGTGTGATGATAGAAAGACAAGAAGTGGAACTTCTGAGGGAGAATCTCAACAAGATGAAGGAAGAAGTTGAAACCGACAGGAACAACATAAATGGAGAGAGAGAACATGTCAATCAGATGAAGGTCAGTCTTGACATGGATAGAGAACAACTTGGGAACGAAAGAGACAAAGTGAAAACTGAACTTTCTGAGATGAAAATGAGAGAAGATCAGTTACAAAGAGACAGAACCAACCTTGAGAATGCCATTAATGAGATAGGTTTGAAACAACAAGAACAAGAACTCCAGGATGAGACCATCAGAAGGCTAAAACAAGTACTGGAAAGCAGTGAGAAGAGTGTGATGATAGAAAGACAAGAACTGGAACATTTGAGGGAGAATCTCAACGGAATGCAGGAAGAAGTTGAAGCTGGCATGAACAACATCAACAGAGAGAGAGAACATGTCAATAAGATGAAGACTGAAATTGACAGGGAGAAAGACTTGCTCTTGAATGAAAAGAACGAATTGGAAAGGGAGAGGTCTCAGCTGGTAATGAGAGAACGTCAAGTCATGGATAAAATGAGTTTCATAGAAACTGTGAGAGTAGATCTCGACAAAGCCAGTGAGTACTTGAAAAGAGAGAGACGGGAGTCAAGTCTAATGAGGTCTGACTTCCTGAAACAAGTTGGCATGTTAGAACAAGAGAAAGAAGACATCAAAGAGCAAAGAGGAAAGCTGGAAGTCACAAAGACTGATCTTCAAGAGAAGAAAGAGCAGGCAGACAGTCTGTTGGATGAGATAAACACAGAGAAGATCACAATTAAAGATCTGACCCTTCAGGTACAGAGAGACAGAACCAACCTTGAGAATGCCATTAACAAGATTGCCTTAAAACAACAAGAACAAGAACTCCAGGATGACACAATCAAAAGGCTAAAACAAGAACTGGAAAGCAGTGAGAAGAGTGTGCTGACAGAAAGACAAGAAGTGGAACGTCTGAGGGAGAATATCAACAGAATGCAGGAAGAAGTTGAAGCTGGCATGAACAACATCAACAGAGAGAGAGAACATGTCAATCAGATGAAGACTGAGATTGACAGAGAGAAAGACTTGCTTATGAGTGAAAAGAACGAACTGGAAAGGGAGAGGTCTCAGCTGGTAATGAGAGAACGTCAAGTCATGGATAAAATGAGCTTCATAGAAACCGTAAGAGTAGATCTAGACAAAGCCAGTGAGTACTTGAAAAAAGAGAGACGGGAGTCAAGTCTGATGAGGTCTGACTTCCTGAAACAAGTTGGCATGTTAGAACAAGAGAAACAAGATATCAAAGAACAAAGAGGAAAACTGGAAGTCACAAAGACTGATCTTCAAGAGAAGAAAGAGCAGGCAGACAGTCTGTTGGATGAGATAAACAGAGAGAAGATCACAATTAAAGATCTGACCCTTCAGATACAAAGAGACAGAACCGACCTTGAGAATGCCATTAACAAGATTGCTTTAAAACAACAAGAACAAGAACTCCAGGATGACACTATCAGAAGGCAAAAACGAGAACTGGAAAGCAGTGAGAAGAGTGTGCTGACAGAAAGACAAGAAGTGGAACGTCTGAGGGAGAATCTCAACCGAATGCAGGAAGAAGTTGATGCTGCCATGAACAACATCAACAGCGAGAGAGAACATGTCAATCAGATGAAGACTGAGATTGACAGAGAGAAAAACTTGCTTTTGAGTGAAAAGAATGAATTGGAAAGGGAGAGGTCTCAGCTGGTCATGAGAGAACATCAAGTCATGGATAAGATGAGCTTCATAGAAACAGTGAGAGTAGATCTCGACAAAGCCAGTGAGTACTTGAAAAAAGAGAGACGGGAGTCAACTCTGATGAGGTCTGACTTCCTGAAACAAGTTGGCATGTTAGAACAAGAGAAACAAGATATCAAAGAACAAAAAGAAAAGCTGGAAGCCACAAAGACTGATCTTCAAGAGAAGAAAGAGCTTGCAGACAGTCTGTTGGATGAGATAAACAGAGAGAAGATCATAATTAAAGATCTGACCCTTCAGGTACAAAGAGACAGAAACAACCTTGAGAATGCCATTAATGACATTGCTTTAAAACAACAAGAACAAGAACTCCAGGATGACACCATCAGAAGGCTAAAACAAGAACTGGAAAGCAGTGAGAAGAGTGTGGTGATAGAAAGACAAGAACTGGAACTTCTGAGGGAGAATCTCAACAAGATGAAGGAGGAAGTTGAAACCGACAGGAACAACATAAATGGAGAGAGAGAACATGTCAATCAGATGAAGGTCAGCCTTGACATGGATAGAGAACAACTTGGGAACGAAAGAGACAAAGTGAAAACCGAACTGTCTGAGATGAAAATGAGAGAAGATCAATTACAAAGAGACAGAGCCAACCTTGAGAATGCCATTAATGAGATAGCTTTGAAACAACAAGAACAAGCACTCCAGGATGACACCATCAGAAGGCTAAAACAAGAACTGAAAAGCAGTGAGAAGAGTTTGGTGATGGAAAGACAAGAACTGGAACTTATGAGGGAGAATCTCAATAAAATGAAGGAGGAAGTTGAGGCCACCATGAACAACATCAATGGAGAAAGAGAACATGTCAATCAGATGAAGACTGAAATCGACAAAGAGAGAGACTTTCTTTTGAGTGAAACGAATGAACTGGAAAGGGAGAGATCTCAGTTGGTAATTAGAAAACATCAAGTCATGGATAAAATGAGTTTCCTAGAAACTGTGAGAGTAGATCTGGACAAAGCCAGTGAGAACTTGAACAAAGAGAGACGGGAATCAGATCTGATGAGGTCTGACTTCCTGAAACAAGTTGGCATGATAGAACAAGAGAAACAAGATATCAAAGAACAAAAAGAAAAGCTGGAAGCCACAAAGACTGAGCTACAAGAGAAGCAAGAGCATGCAGACAGTCTGTTGGATGAGATAAACAGAGAGAAGATCACAATTGAAGATCTGACCCTTCAGGTACAAAGAGACAGAAACAACCTTGAGAATGCCATTAATGAGATTGCTTTAAAACAACAAGAACAAGAACTCCAGGATGACACCATCAGAAGGCTAAAACAAGAACTGGAAAGCAGTGAGAAGAGTGTGGTGACAGAAAGACAAGAACTGGAACTTCTGAGGGAGAATCTCAACAAGATGAAGGAAGAAGTTGAAGCCGACAGGAACAACATAAATGGAGAGAGAGAACATGTCAATCAGATGAAGGTCAGTCTTGACATGGATAGAGAACAACTTGAGAACGAAAGAGACAAAGTGAAAGCTGAACTGTCTGAGATAAAAACGAGAGAAGATCAATTACAAAGAGACAGAGACAACCTTGAGAATGCCATTAATGAGATTGCTTTGAAACAACAAGAACAAGAACTCCAGGATGAGACCATCAGAAGGTTAAAACAAGAAATGGAAAGCAGTGAGAAGAGTGTGGTGACAGAAAGACAAGAACTGGAACTTCTGAGGGAGAATCTCAACAAGATGAAGGAAGAAGTTGAAGCCGACAGGAACAACATAAATGGAGAGAGAGAACATGTCAATCAGATGAAGGTCAGTCTTGACATGGATAGAGAACAACTTGAGAACGAAAGAGACAAAGTGAAAGCTGAACTGTCTGAGATAAAAATGAGAGAAGATCAATTACAAAGAGACAGAGACAACCTTGAGAATGCCATTAATGAGATTGCTTTGAAACAACAAGAACAAGAACTCCAGGATGAGACCATCAGAAGGTTAAAACAAGAAATGGAAAGCAGTGAGAAGAGTGTGGTGACAGAAAGACAAGAACTGGAACTTCTGAGGGAGAATCTCAACAAGATGAAGGAAGAAGTTGAAGCCGACAGGAACAACATAAATGGAGAGAGAGAACATGTCAATCAGATGAAGGTCAGTCTTGACATGGATAGAGAACAACTTGAGAACGAAAGAGACAAAGTGAAAGCTGAACTGTCTGAGATAAAAATGAGAGAAGATCAATTACAAAGAGACAGAGACAACCTTGAGAATGCCATTAATGAGATTGCTTTGAAACAACAAGAACAAGAACTCCAGGATGAGACCATCAGAAGGCTAAAACAAGAAATGGAAAGCAATGAGAAGAGCGTGGTGACAGAAAAACAAGAAGTGAAACTTCTGAGGGAGAATCTCAATAAAATGAAGGAAGAGGTTGAGGCCACCATGAACAACATCAATGGAGAACGAGAACATGTCAATCAGATGAAGACTGAGATTGACAAAGAGAGAGACTTGTTTTTGAGTGAAAAGAACACACTGGAAAGGGAGAGGTCGCAGCTGGTAATGAGAGAACATCAAGTCAAGGATAAAATGAGCTTCATAGAAACCGTTAGAGTAGATCTAGACAAAGCCAGTGAGACCTTGAATAAAGAAAGACGAGAGTTGGATCTGATGAGGTCTGACGTCCTCAAACAAGTTGGCATGTTAGAACAAGAGAAACAAGATATCAAAGAACAAAAAGAAAAACTGGAAGTCACAAAGACTGAGCTACAAGAGAAGAAAGAGCATGCAGACAGTCTGTTGGATGAGATAAACAGAGAGAAGATCGCAATTAAAGATCTGACCCTTCAGGTACAAAGAGACAGAACCAACCTTGAGAATGCCATTAACAAGATTGCTTTAAAACAACAAGAACAAGAACTCCAGGATGACACAATCAAAAGGATAAAACAAGAACTGGAAAGCAGTGAGAAGAGTGTGGTGATAGAAAGACAAGAACTGGAACTTATGAGGGAGAGTCTCAATAAAATGAAGGAGGAAGTTGAGGCCACCATGAACAACATCAATGGAGAAAGAGAACATGTCAATCAGATGAAGACTGAAATCGACAAAGAGAGAGACTTTCTTTTGAGTGAAAAGAATGAACTGGAAAGGGAGAGGTCTCAGCTGGTAATGAGAGAACATCAAGTCATGGATAAAATGAGTTTCCTAGAAACTGTGAGAGTAGATCTAGACAAAGCCAGTGAGAACTTGAACAAAGAGAGACGGGAATCAGATCTGATGAGGTCTGACTTCCTGAAACAAGTTGGCATGTTAGAACAAGAGAAACAAGATATCAAAGAACAAAAAGAAAAGCTGGAAGCCACAAAGACTGAGCTACAAGAGAAGAAAGAGCACGCAGACAGTCTGTTGGATGAGATAAACAGAGAGAAGATCACAATTAAAGATCTGACCCTTCAGGTACAAAGAGACAGAAACAACCTTGAGAATGCCATTAATGAGATTGCTTTAAAACAACAAGAACAAGAACTCCAGGATGACACCATCAGAAGGCTAAAACAAGAACTGGAAAGCAGTGAGAAGAGTGTGGTGACAGAAAGACAAGAACTGGAACTTCTGAGGGAGAATCTCAACAAGATGAAGGAAGAAGTTGAAGCCGACAGGAACAACATAAATGGAGAGAGAGAACATGTCAATCAGATGAAGGTCAGTCTTGACATGGATAGAGAACAACTTGAGAACGAAAGAGACAAAGTGAAAGCTGAACTGTCTGAGATAAAAATGAGAGAAGATCAATTACAAAGAGACAGAGACAACCTTGAGAATGCCATTAATGAGATTGCTTTGAAACAACAAGAACAAGGACTCCAGGATGAGACCATCAGAAGGCTAAAACAAGAAATGGAAAGCAATGAGAAGAGCGTGGTGACAGAAAAACAAGAAGTGAAACTTCTGAGGGAGAATCTCAATAAAATGAAGGAAGAGGTTGAGGCCACCATGAACAACATCAATGGAGAACGAGAACATGTCAATCAGATGAAGACTGAGATTGACAAAGAGAGAGACTTGTTTTTGAGTGAAAAGAACACACTGGAAAAGGAGAGGTCGCAGCTGGTAATGAGAGAACATCAAGTCAGGGATAAAATGAGCTTCATAGAAACCGTTAGAGTAGATCTAGACAAAGCCAGTGAGACCTTGAATAAAGAAAGACGAGAGTTGGATCTGATGAGGTCTGACGTCCTCAAACAAGTTGGCATGTTAGAACAAGAGAAACAAGATATCAAAGAACAAAAAGAAAAACTGGAAGTCACAAAGACTGAGCTACAAGAGAAGAAAGAGCATGCAGACAGTCTGTTGGATGAGATAAACAGAGAGAAGATCGCAATTAAAGATCTGACCCTTCAGGTACAAAGAGACAGAAACAACCTTGAGAATGCCATTAACAAGATTGCTTTAAAACAACAAGAACAAGAACTCCAGGATAACACAATCAAAAGGATAAAACAAGAACTGGAAAGCAGTGAGAAGAGTTTGGTGATAGAAAGACAAGAACTGGAACTTATGAGGGAGAATCTCAATAAAATGAAGGAGGAAGTTGAGGCCACCATGAACAACATCAATGGAGAAAGAGAACATGTCAATCAGATGAAGACTGAAATCGACAAAGAGAGAGACTTTCTTTTGAGTGAAAAGAATGAACTGGAAAGGGAGAGGTCTCAGTTGGTAATGAGAGAACAGCAAATCGTGGATAAAATGAGTTTCCTAGAAACTGTGAGAGTAGATCTAGACAAAGCCAGTGAGAACTTGAACAAAGAGAGACGGGAATCAGATCTGATGAGGTCTGACTTCCTGAAACAAGTTGGCATGATAGAACAAGAGAAACAAGATATCAAAGAACAAAAAGAAAAGCTGGAAGCCACAAAGACTGAGCTACAAGAGAAGCAAGAGCATGCAGACAGTCTGTTGGATGAGATAAACAGAGAGAAGATCACAATTGAAGATCTGACCCTTCAGGTACAAAGAGACAGAAACAACCTTGAGAATGCCATTAATGAGATTGCTTTAAAACAACAAGAACAAGAACTCCAGGATGACACCATCAGAAGGCTAAAACAAGAACTGGAAAGCAGTGAGAAGAGTGTGGTGACAGAAAGACAAGAACTGGAACTTCTGAGGGAGAATCTCAACAAGATGAAGGAAGAAGTTGAAGCCGACAGGAACAACATAAATGGAGAGAGAGAACATGTCAATCAGATGAAGGTCAGTCTTGACATGGATAGAGAACAACTTGAGAACGAAAGAGACAAAGTGAAAGCTGAACTGTCTGAGATAAAAACGAGAGAAGATCAATTACAAAGAGACAGAGACAACCTTGAGAATGCCATTAATGAGATTGCTTTGAAACAACAAGAACAAGAACTCCAGGATGAGACCATCAGAAGGTTAAAACAAGAAATGGAAAGCAGTGAGAAGAGTGTGGTGACAGAAAGACAAGAACTGGAACTTCTGAGGGAGAATCTCAACAAGATGAAGGAAGAAGTTGAAGCCGACAGGAACAACATAAATGGAGAGAGAGAACATGTCAATCAGATGAAGGTCAGTCTTGACATGGATAGAGAACAACTTGAGAACGAAAGAGACAAAGTGAAAGCTGAACTGTCTGAGATAAAAATGAGAGAAGATCAATTACAAAGAGACAGAGACAACCTTGAGAATGCCATTAATGAGATTGCTTTGAAACAACAAGAACAAGAACTCCAGGATGAGACCATCAGAAGGTTAAAACAAGAAATGGAAAGCAGTGAGAAGAGTGTGGTGACAGAAAGACAAGAACTGGAACTTCTGAGGGAGAATCTCAACAAGATGAAGGAAGAAGTTGAAGCCGACAGGAACAACATAAATGGAGAGAGAGAACATGTCAATCAGATGAAGGTCAGTCTTGACATGGATAGAGAACAACTTGAGAACGAAAGAGACAAAGTGAAAGCTGAACTGTCTGAGATAAAAATGAGAGAAGATCAATTACAAAGAGACAGAGACAACCTTGAGAATGCCATTAATGAGATTGCTT
Organism: Trachurus trachurus; assembly: GCF_905171665.1. Taxonomy (NCBI): domain Eukaryota; kingdom Metazoa; phylum Chordata; class Actinopteri; order Carangiformes; family Carangidae; genus Trachurus; species Trachurus trachurus. The sequence continues at coordinate 3,794,156 of NC_139903.1, forward strand.
TGAAACAACAAGAACAAGAACTCCAGGATGAGACCATCAGAAGGCTAAAACAAGAAATGGAAAGCAATGAGAAGAGCGTGGTGACAGAAAAACAAGAAGTGAAACTTCTGAGGGAGAATCTCAATAAAATGAAGGAAGAGGTTGAGGCCACCATGAACAACATCAATGGAGAACGAGAACATGTCAATCAGATGAAGACTGAGATTGACAAAGAGAGAGACTTGTTTTTGAGTGAAAAGAACACACTGGAAAGGGAGAGGTCGCAGCTGGTAATGAGAGAACATCAAGTCAAGGATAAAATGAGCTTCATAGAAACCGTTAGAGTAGATCTAGACAAAGCCAGTGAGACCTTGAATAAAGAAAGACGAGAGTTGGATCTGATGAGGTCTGACGTCCTCAAACAAGTTGGCATGTTAGAACAAGAGAAACAAGATATCAAAGAACAAAAAGAAAAACTGGAAGTCACAAAGACTGAGCTACAAGAGAAGAAAGAGCATGCAGACAGTCTGTTGGATGAGATAAACAGAGAGAAGATCGCAATTAAAGATCTGACCCTTCAGGTACAAAGAGACAGAACCAACCTTGAGAATGCCATTAACAAGATTGCTTTAAAACAACAAGAACAAGAACTCCAGGATGACACAATCAAAAGGATAAAACAAGAACTGGAAAGCAGTGAGAAGAGTGTGGTGATAGAAAGACAAGAACTGGAACTTATGAGGGAGAGTCTCAATAAAATGAAGGAGGAAGTTGAGGCCACCATGAACAACATCAATGGAGAAAGAGAACATGTCAATCAGATGAAGACTGAAATCGACAAAGAGAGAGACTTTCTTTTGAGTGAAAAGAATGAACTGGAAAGGGAGAGGTCTCAGCTGGTAATGAGAGAACATCAAGTCATGGATAAAATGAGTTTCCTAGAAACTGTGAGAGTAGATCTAGACAAAGCCAGTGAGAACTTGAACAAAGAGAGACGGGAATCAGATCTGATGAGGTCTGACTTCCTGAAACAAGTTGGCATGTTAGAACAAGAGAAACAAGATATCAAAGAACAAAAAGAAAAGCTGGAAGCCACAAAGACTGAGCTACAAGAGAAGAAAGAGCACGCAGACAGTCTGTTGGATGAGATAAACAGAGAGAAGATCACAATTAAAGATCTGACCCTTCAGGTACAAAGAGACAGAAACAACCTTGAGAATGCCATTAATGAGATTGCTTTAAAACAACAAGAACAAGAACTCCAGGATGACACCATCAGAAGGCTAAAACAAGAACTGGAAAGCAGTGAGAAGAGTGTGGTGACAGAAAGACAAGAACTGGAACTTCTGAGGGAGAATCTCAACAAGATGAAGGAAGAAGTTGAAGCCGACAGGAACAACATAAATGGAGAGAGAGAACATGTCAATCAGATGAAGGTCAGTCTTGACATGGATAGAGAACAACTTGAGAACGAAAGAGACAAAGTGAAAGCTGAACTGTCTGAGATAAAAATGAGAGAAGATCAATTACAAAGAGACAGAGACAACCTTGAGAATGCCATTAATGAGATTGCTTTGAAACAACAAGAACAAGAACTCCAGGATGAGACCATCAGAAGGCTAAAACAAGAAATGGAAAGCAATGAGAAGAGCGTGGTGACAGAAAAACAAGAAGTGAAACTTCTGAGGGAGAATCTCAATAAAATGAAGGAAGAGGTTGAGGCCACCATGAACAACATCAATGGAGAACGAGAACATGTCAATCAGATGAAGACTGAGATTGACAAAGAGAGAGACTTGTTTTTGAGTGAAAAGAACACACTGGAAAAGGAGAGGTCGCAGCTGGTAATGAGAGAACATCAAGTCAGGGATAAAATGAGCTTCATAGAAACCGTTAGAGTAGATCTAGACAAAGCCAGTGAGACCTTGAATAAAGAAAGACGAGAGTTGGATCTGATGAGGTCTGACGTCCTCAAACAAGTTGGCATGTTAGAACAAGAGAAACAAGATATCAAAGAACAAAAAGAAAAACTGGAAGTCACAAAGACTGAGCTACAAGAGAAGAAAGAGCATGCAGACAGTCTGTTGGATGAGATAAACAGAGAGAAGATCGCAATTAAAGATCTGACCCTTCAGGTACAAAGAGACAGAAACAACCTTGAGAATGCCATTAACAAGATTGCTTTAAAACAACAAGAACAAGAACTCCAGGATAACACAATCAAAAGGATAAAACAAGAACTGGAAAGCAGTGAGAAGAGTTTGGTGATAGAAAGACAAGAACTGGAACTTATGAGGGAGAATCTCAATAAAATGAAGGAGGAAGTTGAGGCCACCATGAACAACATCAATGGAGAAAGAGAACATGTCAATCAGATGAAGACTGAAATCGACAAAGAGAGAGACTTTCTTTTGAGTGAAAAGAATGAACTGGAAAGGGAGAGGTCTCAGTTGGTAATGAGAGAACAGCAAATCGTGGATAAAATGAGTTTCCTAGAAACTGTGAGAGTAGATCTAGACAAAGCCAGTGAGAACTTGAACAAAGAGAGACGGGAATCAGATCTGATGAGGTCTGACTTCCTGAAACAAGTTGGCATGATAGAACAAGAGAAACAAGATATCAAAGAACAAAAAGAAAAGCTGGAAGCCACAAAGACTGAGCTACAAGAGAAGCAAGAGCATGCAGACAGTCTGTTGGATGAGATAAACAGAGAGAAGATCACAATTGAAGATCTGACCCTTCAGGTACAAAGAGACAGAAACAACCTTGAGAATGCCATTAATGAGATTGCTTTAAAACAACAAGAACAAGAACTCCAGGATGACACCATCAGAAGGCTAAAACAAGAACTGGAAAGCAGTGAGAAGAGTGTGGTGACAGAAAGACAAGAACTGGAACTTCTGAGGGAGAATCTCAACAAGATGAAGGAAGAAGTTGAAGCCGACAGGAACAACATAAATGGAGAGAGAGAACATGTCAATCAGATGAAGGTCAGTCTTGACATGGATAGAGAACAACTTGAGAACGAAAGAGACAAAGTGAAAGCTGAACTGTCTGAGATAAACATGAGAGAAGATCAATTACAAAGAGACAGAGACAACCTTGAGAATGCCATTAATGAGATTGCTTTGAAACAACAAGAACAAGAACTCCAGGATGAGACCATCAGAAGGCTAAAACAAGAAATGGAAAGCAATGAGAAGAGCGTGGTGACAGAAAAACAAGAAGTGAAACTTCTGAGGGAGAATCTCAATAAAATGAAGGAAGAGGTTGAGGCCACCATGAACAACATCAATGGAGAACGAGAACATGTCAATCAGATGAAGACTGAGATTGACAAAGAGAGAGACTTGTTTTTGAGTGAAAAGAACACACTGGAAAGGGAGAGGTCGCAGCTGGTAATGAGAGAACATCAAGTCAGGGATACAATGAGCTTCATAGAAACCGTTAGAGTAGATCTAGACAAAGCCAGTGAGACCTTGAATAAAGAAAGACGAGAGTTGGATCTGATGAGGTCTGACGTCCTCAAACAAGTTGGCATGTTAGAACAAGAGAAACAAGATATCAAAGAACAAAAAGAAAAACTGGAAGTCACAAAGACTGAGCTACAAGAGAAGAAAGAGCATGCAGACAGTCTGTTGGATGAGATAAACAGAGAGAAGATCGCAATTAAAGATCTGACCCTTCAGGTACAAAGAGACAGAACCAACCTTGAGAATGCCATTAACAAGATTGCTTTAAAACAACAAGAACAAGAACTCCAGGATGACACAATCAAAAGGATAAAACAAGAACTGGAAAGCAGTGAGAAGAGTGTGGTGATAGAAAGACAAGAACTGGAACTTATGAGGGAGAGTCTCAATAAAATGAAGGAGGAAGTTGAGGCCACCATGAACAACATCAATGGAGAAAGAGAACATGTCAATCAGATGAAGACTGAAATCGACAAAGAGAGAGACTTTCTTTTGAGTGAAAAGAATGAACTGGAAAGGGAGAGGTCTCAGTTGGTAATGAGAGAACAGCAAATCGTGGATAAAATGAGTTTCCTAGAAACTGTGAGAGTAGATCTAGACAAAGCCAGTGAGAACTTGAACAAAGAGAGACGGGAATCAGATCTGATGAGGTCTGACTTCCTGAAACAAGTTGGCATGATAGAACAAGAGAAACAAGATATCAAAGAACAAAAAGAAAAGCTGGAAGCCACAAAGACTGAGCTACAAGAGAAGCAAGAGCATGCAGACAGTCTGTTGGATGAGATAAACAGAGAGAAGATCACAATTGAAGATCTGACCCTTCAGGTACAAAGAGACAGAAACAACCTTGAGAATGCCATTAATGAGATTGCTTTAAAACAACAAGAACAAGAACTCCAGGATGACACCATCAGAAGGCTAAAACAAGAACTGGAAAGCAGTGAGAAGAGTGTGGTGACAGAAAGACAAGAACTGGAACTTCTGAGGGAGAATCTCAACAAGATGAAGGAAGAAGTTGAAGCCGACAGGAACAACATAAATGGAGAGAGAGAACATGTCAATCAGATGAAGGTCAGTCTTGACATGGATAGAGAACAACTTGAGAACGAAAGAGACAAAGTGAAAGCTGAACTGTCTGAGATAAAAATGAGAGAAGATCAATTACAAAGAGACAGAGACAACCTTGAGAATGCCATTAATGAGATTGCTTTGAAACAACAAGAACAAGAACTCCAGGATGACACCATCAGAAGGCTAAAACAAGAAATGGAAAGCAATGAGAAGAGCGTGGTGACAGAAAAACAAGAAGTGAAACTTCTGAGGGAGAATCTCAATAAAATGAAGGAAGAGGTTGAGGCCACCATGAACAACATCAATGGAGAACGAGAACATGTCAATCAGATGAAGACTGAGATTGACAAAGAGAGAGACTTGTTTTTGAGTGAAAAGAACACACTGGAAAGGGAGAGGTCGCAGCTGGTAATGAGAGAACATCAAGTCAGGGATACAATGAGCTTCATAGAAACCGTTAGAGTAGATCTAGACAAAGCCAGTGAGACCTTGAATAAAGAAAGACGAGAGTTGGATCTGATGAGGTCTGACGTCCTCAAACAAGTTGGCATGTTAGAACAAGAGAAACAAGATATCAAAGAACAAAAAGAAAAACTGGAAGTCACAAAGACTGAGCTACAAGAGAAGAAAGAGCATGCAGACAGTCTGTTGGATGAGATAAACAGAGAGAAGATCGCAATTAAAGATCTGACCCTTCAGGTTCAAAGAGACAGAAACAACCTTGAGAATGCCATTAACAAGATTGCTTTAAAACAACAAGAACAAGAACTCCAGGATGACACAATCAAAAGGATAAAACAAGAACTGGAAAGCAGTGAGAAGAGTGTGGTGATAGAAAGACAAGAACTGGAACTTATGAGGGAGAGTCTCAATAAAATGAAGGAGGAAGTTGAGGCCACGATGAACAACATCAATGGAGAAAGAGAACATGTCAATCAGATGAAGACTGAAATCGACAAAGAGAGAGACTTTCTTTTGAGTGAAAAGAATGAACTGGAAAGGGAGAGGTCTCAGCTGGTAATGAGAGAACATCAAGTCATGGATAAAATGAGTTTCCTAGAAACTGTGAGAGTAGATCTAGACAAAGCCAGTGAGAACTTGAACAAAGAGAGACGGGAATCAGATCTGATGAGGTCTGACTTCCTGAAACAAGTTGCCATGTTAGAACAAGAGAAACAAGATATCAAAGAACAAAAAGAAAAGCTGGAAGCCACAAAGACTGAGCTACAAGAGAAGAAAGAGCACGCAGACAGTCTGTTGGATGAGATAAACAGAGAGAAGATCACAATTAAAGATCTGACCCTTCAGGTACAAAGAGACAGAAACAACCTTGAGAATGCCATTAATGAGATTGCTTTAAAACAACAAGAACAAGAACTCCAGGATGACACAATCAAAAGGCTAAAACAAGAACTGGAAAGCAGTGAGAAGAGTGTGGTGACAGAAAGACAAGAACTGGAACTTTTGAGGGAGAATCTCAACAAGATGAAGGAAGAAGTTGAAGCCGACAGGAACAACATAAATGGAGAGAGAGAACATGTCAATCAGATGAAGGTCAGTCTTGACATGGATAGAGAACAACTAGAGAACGAAAGAGACAAAGTGAAAGCTGAACTGTCTGAGATAAAAATGAGAGAAGATCAGTTACAAAGAGACAGAGACAACCTTGAGAATGCCATTAATGAGATTGCTTTGAAACAACAAGAACAAGAACTCCAGGATGAGACCATCAGAAGGCGAAAACAAGAACTGGAAAGCAATGTGAAAAGTGTGGTGATAGAAAAACAAGAAGTGGAACTTCTGAGGGAGAATCTCAATAAAATGAAGGAAGAGGTTGAGGCCACCATGAACAACATAAATGGAGAGAGAGAAAATGTCAATCAGATGAAGGTCAGTCTTGACATGGATAGAGAACAACTAGAGAATGAAAGAGACAAAGTGAAAGCTGAACTGTCTGAGATAAAAATGAGAGAAGATCAGTTACAAAGAGACAGAGACAACCTTGAGAATGCCATTAATGAGATAGCTTTGAAACAACAAGAACAAACACTCCAGGATGACACCATCAGAAGACCAAAACAAGAACTGGAAAGCAATGAGAAGAGTGTGGTGATAGAAAGACAAGAACTGGAACTTCTGAAGGAGAATCTCAACAAGAAGAAGGAAGAAGTTGAAGCCGAAAGGGACAACATAAATGGAGAGAGAGAACATGTCAATCAGATGAAGGTCAGTCTTGACATGGATAGAGAACAACTAGAGAACGAAAGAGACAAAGTGAAAGCTGAACTGTCTGAGATAAAAATGAGAGAAGATCAGTTACAAAGAGACAGAGACAACCTTGAGAATGCCATTACTGAGGTAGCTTTGAAACAACAAGAACAAGAACTCCAGGATGAGACCATCAGAAGGCTAAAACAAGAAATGGAAAGCAATGAGAAGAGTGTGGTGACAGAAAAACAAGAAGTGGAACTTCTGATGGAGAATCTCAACAAGATGAAGGAAGAAGTTGATGCTGCCATGAACAACATCAACAGCGAGAGAGAACATGTCAATCAGATGAAGACTGAGATTGACAGAGAGAAAGACTTGCTTTTGAGTGAAAAGAATGAATTGGAAAGGGAGAGGTCTCAGCTGGTAATGAGAGAACATCAAGTCATGGATAAAATGAGCTTCATAGAAACCATGAGAGTACATCTAGACAAAGCCAGTGAGACCTTGAATAAAGAAAGACGAGAGTTGGATCTGATGAGGTCTGACGTCCTCAAAGAAGTTGGCATGTTAGAACAAGAGAAACAAGATATCAAAGAACAAAAAGAAAAGCTGGAAGTCACAAAGACTGGGCTACAAGAGAAGAAAGAGCAGGCAGACAGTCTGTTGGATGAGATAAACAGAGAGAAGATCACAATTAAAGATCTGACCCTTCAGGTACAAAGAGACAGAAACAACCTTGAGAATGCCATTAACAAGATTGCTTTAAAACAACAAGAACAAGCACTCCAGGATGAGACCATCAGAAGAATAAAACAGGAACTAGAAAGCAGTGAGAAGAGTATACTGACAGAAAGACAAGAACTGGAACTTATGAGGGAGAATTTCAACACGATGAAGGAAGAGTTTGACACAGCTATGAACAACATCAGTGGAGAGAGAGAAAATGTCAACCAGATGATGGTCAGTCTTGAAATGGACAGAGAACAACTTGAGAATGAGAAAGATGAAATGAAAGCTGAACTTTTTGAGATGAAAATTAGAGAAGCTGAGTTCATAAGTAAAATACTATCTTTAGAAACTCTCAGAGGTAAACTCAAAGAGTTGAATGAAAAGACATGTGGAGACATCATAAATAAAATAGAGATATTAGGTCAAAATAGTGGAGATGTGCAGAAGTTATGCGTAGAATTGGAACAAAAACTTGTAGATTTTGAGGAAATTACATCCCAGATCCCCATTTACACTGACTTGATACAAACTGAGAAAAATAATCTGACATGTATACTATCAGAGACAGTAATGAAAGAAGGCACGGACAATCAATGGATGCAGATGTTTGAAACTGAAAAACAAGAACTTGACAAACAGAGGGCCAAGCTGAAGCAAGACATGGAGGATCTGGATAGAGCCCTTGAGATGATGAACAAAGAGAGAAAGGACTTTGATTTGATGAGGTCTGACTTCCTGAAACAGGCTGACTTGTTAGAACAAGAGAAACAAGATATGAAAGAGCAAAAAGAAAAGCTGGAAGTCACAAAGACTGAGCTACAAGAGAAGAAAGAACATTCAGACAGTCTGTTGGAAGAAATAAAAAGAGAGAGGATGACAATTAAAGATCTGACCCTTCAGGTACAGAGAGAACAGAACAAACATCAGAATGTCATAAACACCATCACTTTGCGGCTAAAGGAACACGAGTTAAAGGAGGATGACACCAAAAGACAAAGTGAAGAACTACAGACCCTTAAGAACACTGTACTGGCAGAAAGAGAAGGATTGGAAGCTTTTAGGAAAGATGTCATCATGAAGAAAGAGGAGCTTGTGGCTGCTTTAAAAAGCATGAGTGGAAAGAAGGAAGAATTCAAGCAAATAAAGGTCATTGTCAAGGAAGGAGGTGAAACGTCAATGAGCAGCATCACTGGAGATGGAGAACATGTCAGTCAGATGGAGGTGCTTCTTGACACTGACAGAGAACACCTTGTGAATGAGATAGAGAAATTGAAATCTGTACTGTCTGAGATGAAAATAAGGGAGGATCAATTGATGACAAAAGTTATTTCCCTTGAAACTCTGAGATTTAAACTCGTAGGGCTGTATGAAAGGACATCTGGAGACATTAAAAACAAAATAGAGAAATCAGAACAAAACCATGATGATCTGCAGAAATTATGCCTTGCCTTGGATGAAAAACTTGCAGATTTTGAGGAAATTACATCCCAGATCCCAGTTTACATTAAATTGATACAAGCTGAGAGAGGAAACCTGATGGATATACTATCAAAGACCAAGCCAGAGGTCATGGACAATCAATTGATACAGAAACTTGAAATCGAATATCAAAATCTTGACAAACAGACGGCCAAGCTGAAGCAAGACAAAGATGATCTGGAAAGAGCCTGTGAAGTGATGAACAAAGAAAGAAAGGAGTTGGATCTAACAAGGGCTGATTTCCTTAAACAAGTTCACTTGCTAGAACAAGAGAAACAAGATATCAAAGAGCAAAAAGAAAAGCTGGAAGTCACAAAGACTGAGCTACAAGAGAAAAAGGAACATACAGACAGTCTGTTGGATGAGATAAACAGAGAGAAGGTCACCATTAGAGATCTGTCCCTTCAGGTGCAAAGAGAGAGGAACAACTTTGAGAATGCTGTTAACAAGATTACTTTGAAACAAGAACAAGAACTCCAGGATGACACTATCAGCAGACTCAAACAAGAACTGGAAAGCAGAGAGAAGAGTGTGCTGACAGAGCGACAAGAACTAGAACTTTTGAGGGAGAATCTCAACAAGATGAAGGAGGAAGTTGAAGCTGCCACGAACAACATCAATGGAGAGAGAGAACTTGTCTGTCAGATGAAGACTGATATTGTAAGAGAGAGAGAAATGCTTTTGAATGAAAAGGACATATTAGAAACTGAGAGGTCTGAGCTGATAACAAAAGAACATGAAGTCGTGGAAAAGATGAAAGTCATAGAAAATCTCGGAGTAAAAATTAAACATCTGGATGAAGGAATGAGAGACAACATGAAAAGCAAAATGAAAAATTTACAACAAAAGACTGAAGATGTGCAAATAATGTACACTTCTTTGGAAGAAACACTCACAGAACTTAATGGACTGAAAGAAAACATGGCTTGTCACTCTGAGACGTTAGAGAGAGAAATTGAAGGTCTGATGAGTAAAGTGTCAGACATAGTCATCCAGAAAGATGAGATTGAAAACCTATGGAAGCAAAAGTTTACAGCTGACAAACTACATCATGACAAACTGAAAACAGAACTGAAGGAAGAAAGGGCAGATATAGATAGAGCCAACATGGTGTTGAAGAAAGAGAAAGAGGAGTTTAATAATATGAGGGCTGACATCCTGAAACAAGTTGACTTGTTAGAACAAGAGAAACAAGATATCATAGAGCAAAAACAAAAGTTGGAAGTCACAAAGACTGAGCTAGGAGAGAAGAAAGAACATACAGACTGTCTGTTGGATGAGATAAACAGAGAGAAGGTCACGATCAATGGACTGAAGCAGAACCTTGAAGTCGAGAAACAGAATCTTGACAAACAGGGGGCCAAGCTGAAGGATGACATGGAAGCTCTGGATAGAGTTAGAGAGATGATGAACAAAGAGAGAAACGACCTGGATGTAGTAAGGTCTGATTTCATGAAAGAAGTTGACTTGTTAGAAAAAAAGAAACAAAATATCAAAGAGCAAATAGAAAAGCTGGAAGTCACAAGAACTGAGCTGCAAGAGAAGAAAGAACATGCAGACAGTCTGTTAGATGAGATAAACAGAGAGAGGGACATGATTAAAGATCTGTCCCTTCAGTTGCAAAGGAAGAGGAAAAACCTTGAGAAAGCTGTTAACAAGATTACTTTAAAGCAACAACAACCAGAACTCCAGGATGACACCACCAGACTAAAACAAAAACTGGAAAGCAGTGAGAAGAGTGTGCTGACAGAAAGACAAGAACTGGAACTTTTGAGGGAAAGTCTAAATAAAATGAAGGAAGAGGTTGAAGCTGCCATGAACAACATCAATGGAGAGAGAGAACATGTCAATCAGATGAAGACTGAAATCGACAAAGAGAGAGACTTGCTTTTGAGTGAAAAGGACAAACTGCAGAGGGAGTGGTCTGAGCTTGTAATGAGAGAACATCAAGTCATGGATAAAATACATTTCATGGAAACTGTGAGAGTAAAAATCCAGCAACTGAATGAAAGAACAGGAGACAAAATCAAAGACCAAACAGAAACTTTAAAACAAAACAGTGAAGATATGCTAACAATGTACACTTCATTGGAAGAAAGACTGACAGAGCTTGATCGACAGAAAGACAACATGGCTTTTTACAAAGATTGGTTGGAGAGAGAAAAGGAAGGTCTGACAAGTATAGTGTCAGACATGGTCATTCAGAAAGAGGCCATTGAAAATCTATGGAAGCAAAAGTTTACAAGTGAGAAACTCCATCTTGACAAACTTAAGGAGCAGCTGAAGGAAGAAAAAGAAGAACTGAATAGAGTCAATGAGATGACGAAAAAAGAGAAACTGGACTTGGAACTGATGAGAGCTGACATCCTGAAACAGGTTTCCATCTTACAAGATAAAACACCCGAAAAGACACTGGATGTCACAAAGATTGATCTACAAAGCAAGGAAGAAAATATTGATCATCTCTTTGACGAGATGAACCAAGAAAGAGAAGCTACTGAAAGTGACATGGACAATGAAGTGAATAAAGTAAAAGGAGGACTGTCTGAGCTAATAATCCGAGATGACTGGCTAACCAGTGTGATGAACTCAATAGGTATTCTGAGAGCAAAACTGGAACAGTTGTCTCGGCGGACACATGAAGACTACAGAAAGAATATGGACGGATTAGAGCACCAAAATAGAACCATACTTCAGTTGAATTCAATACTGGAAGACAAATATGTCAAGCTTGATAAACAGAAAAATATAATCAAGGATTATTATGATGTAATACAAGGCACAAAGAAGTGTGCAGTGACCTTTGACAAATCGGTACAAACTGAGGTTACAAAAAATCTGATGTTGCAGGAGTATGATGTTGAGAAGCAAGATTTGAATAAAGATAGAGAATTTGAATATCAGACACTTGCTCCACAGCCAGATATTGCAACCCAGACTAAAAGTCTGGGTAGCAATGAGAATTCAAAAGAAAAAATTATTAATTTTGAAGGGGAAGGTGAACCCTCAACAACCCAGAGCGGTAGTCTGGTAATAGCAGAAGTAGAATTAGAAAAGGAACAGGACCAGAAGTTTGCAGCAGTGTCCGAGTTGTTGGTGACAGAGCAAGATGATGATTTTACAGATGAGAAAGTGTCAAAAAGAGATTATTTGAGAAAAATGTGGAAGGACACTCAAATGGAACGTAAGGAAATTAATCAAATGAAGGTGAAGGGTCATGGTATGAGAGATAATCTGGAGAAAAGACTAAAAGTAATCAGTCGGTTTGTGAAGAAATCATGGTCACAAAAAGAAAAGGAGACAAAGCTGGAGGAAGGACGTAGCAAAGACACAAATAAAGGTGAACTGGAAAGGGAAGACACAAAAATTGATGAAAAATATGCAGAGCTGCAACAAATTAAGGTTCAGATGCTCAAAGAGATCGAGAGACTCCGTAGCAAGGGTTATCTTTTTAGGACGACAACGAGTGACAAGGGTAATCAGACATTCCAGAAACATATAACCACAGAGGATGAAGAAGTGCAGACACAAACACAGCAAAGTTCTACAAAACTACAAAAGCAGATGAAGACAGAAGAAATACAAACTGATTCAGAGGTTTCCACTGGGCTCCTTTGTCAGCTCTTGCATTATTGCTGCCATTGTTGCAGCCCTTGTTGTGCCTGCTGCAAGCAAGTGTGCCCAGAGAAGTGATGAGAGAAACGCAATGTCTTCGTAATCATCTAGGATAATGTTTCTAACATACATTTTCTGTACAGTAGTTCTACTTTTTTTTTAAATGGGTATTTTAGTGAAATAGCACCTGAACATTTTATTAGGAATGTATCACAGTTTCAGCAGAGTTTTGTTGTGCCAGAAAAGAAATAGAAAAGAAAAGATAAGATACTTTTTTAAAACAATATTTAATACAAAAAGTGAAATGTGTGAGGTTTGTCTGTCTGAAAAATGCTTTACTTGTTTTATTTTAATTTGCTTTTTTTATTATTGTTTTTTGATAAGCAAACAATATAGCTGAACCACATAAGTGAGTTCAAAATATTATCAGAATGTATCAAATACAGTCCATACTGTGTAAATACAGAAAATCTTTAACATTTAAGAAGCTGGTTAGTTGCTATTTATTTTTCTTGTTTTGTTTTCTGTGGGTAAAAATACAGTAAAAATAAGAGTACCAAATGTCAATTGGTGGAAGTACATTATGTTTAAATGGAAATTCAAAAGTGCATGTATTTAAATAATTTAGTTCTTTGAACAAACTTTTCCTTTGTCAAATAAAAATGATCCATATCATTACAACCTTTATCTGTCAGTGTGTTTATTCACTTCAAAAGCTAACTGTTAACTGTTAACCTCCTCGATACAACTTTATGGTGCACGTCAGTGGACTGTAACTCAATTTAGATGTGATTTTTAGTCTGCTGCTATACACGACCATTACACTTGTTTAAATCCTGGCCCTAATCAATCAATTAATTTAAGCCAGGTTTGGCCAAGGTTAAACAGCATTTCTGACAAAACTGAGATGTGTCCAGGCTGTTTCTGCAGGCAACAGACCCTGGCTGAAAACAGACCAGCTAGTGGTGCCACTGAGTCAAATCTGCTCTAATGAAGCAGGTGATGGAAGATGAAGACGCTCAACTGATTTCTGAATCACTGGCAAATTTTCTTCTGATGTTTGCAAGAGCATTGCAGTCCAGGGTATACATTTGCATGGCATATTATAAAACAAAAAAGCAGAAAACTGAAATAAGGCTTTTTACTTGGGGCAATGTTATGAATAAAACAAAATAGAGAGAGGTGGAAGTCTGCAATGGATTTCTAGGCACATGAGGACACATAGTGGAAATAGTACATCATTAATAAGAAAATGTAGAACACCCAACTTCATATGTTTATCTTTCCTTCTTTTAAGATAGCTTTATAAATACTGGACAACATTGCCACCTACTGGGATAATATGTGAACTGGCGATAGGTGAGCTGTCAAATCTTGATGTGAACAATGACACATGAAGCAAAAATAAACCAATAAACACGAAAAAAAAAATGACACATATCTTGTCAAACTGCATGCTCATCCCATAGATTGTCAATAAAAGCACTATTATTCAGTCCCAGCTTTGCACCTCTTCCATATTCACCCTCACAAGTACAGCTGATATACTGTACATACTTTTAAAGCATGTATGCTTACTTATTACTTTTAATACTCTCTTCACAGTCTCTCTAATTTAGTGTGGCTGCTCCACTTTAGTCTGCAGTAACCACAGTAACCAAGGTTATGATAGGGCCCCTTATTGATAGCAATTTTAGAGACAGCATGAAGTGCCTTTGAGCCCTATGGATGAAGATTATGAGCTATTCTTATTAACAATAGTCAAGGAAGAGCTTCAACATGTGAGAAGACATGAGATCATGTTTAGAGAAGTCTGGTAGAATTTATTATTACACAAATATAGAAATATGGCATAGCCTTGTTTGTGAATATAGTATGTGAGAGGCGAGGCACGTAAGAACTGTGCCTTTATACCTCCAAAGAGGCCATAACATTAGTTAACCTGGTAATGCATCAAACTCACAAGAAGAAAATGAAAAACTCTCGGCAAAGTTCACAAAATAAGATGAAAGACACAATCTCCATAGATGTGTTTATGTGTGAGAGCAGATTTATTGTTAAAGGTTGTGTCTGAGAACATTTGAGGAACCCATTTATTACCATACACCTGATTAGGATTCATTTGACAGTTGTAAAGATCAGTGTCCCACATCTACAATCAATCTAAAGATAATTAATTAAATCTATAATTAAAATTGTTTAAGCAAATCCATGTTTACAAGCTAATACAGCACAGATGTGTCAACACATTCACACATGTAGGCACGCGCACACGCACATACACACACATACATTCTCAAAAATAACTGAGGAAAAAAAATGTAAATAACCCACAATTTGCATTGTCAAATAGGACCATACAACAACTCAGTAGAAATATCAGATTGGATGTGGAAAAGTGATAATGGGCATGTATAGATGATTAGTTTGATGTGCATGTGCCAGATCATCATCTGCAGACACAGCCGCAAATGGTCCAATGGACAACACTGTCTGTGCACTTAGAATATGGATGGATGTAAATGGTCTGTGTAAAGGAGATTCCCCTTCAAAAATAGTATAAATATCAAATCTTTTCTGCTGTTTCGATTTTTATTGTCAAACGACTGCTAATTAAGTTTGGATTGCAGTAGATACTTCGATGTAGTGAATAAAAATCAAGACTGCCACCTTGTACATTGTTATATCTACCACTACTACCACATAGGCTATGCCTTACAATATTTTAAGTCTGCAAAACTTAAAACACTATTTTGTATTTAAAGGGATGAATAATTCAGAATGTTTGCCTATTTGCATTTTGTAAAAACCGAGCCAAATAAATCATAAAACAGCCCAACAATTGCTGAGATCTTGTCAGCTCCTGCGTAAATCAGTTGATTGTGATCAGTTTATAAATGCAGGAAGTCTTCAAAACAGACCTGAGCGATGATTACAACAATAGATGACTCATGTTTTCTTTTTCTCTGGAGACACATGTCAGTTATTTTTGTTCTTGGGACATGTACGTAGGACATCCATCACTGACTGCGTATGTCACCACCTGATGCCAGGCATCAGTGAAAAATGTATCAATCATACTCAACATTAAATCATGTGGAAATCAAATTCATAAAACCATCATTCTCAACTTTCAGCAAGTCTTTTTTTCTTTTTTCTTTTTACAGACATGATAAATAATTCAAAAAGCCATGCTCTCTGTATTGCTAGGTCCATGTTTCCCTGCCAGTCATTACAGAACCATGTCCTCTTCCAAAGGAAGCTAGAGGAAGTAGTCACTGTGCAGTGAGCTCTCTGGCAACATGGTGAGATCATTGAAGTCCTTGTCTGTGGCTTCTTGTCTGCGTCTCTGCTCATTAAAACACTCGGGGAAAGAAAGAGAGACAGAGCTGGACAGGAGGTCCAGAAGATCCCCGTTGTATGTTTCTTCTGTGTCTGGTGACGGGGCGAACAGCGGCGAGGGCGGTGATGTCTCATCATCTATAGTGTGTAAAGACACCACCTGTACTGCGCCGTTAGTTTTAGTGGTTCTGATGTTGTTATCTTTCTCGTTGTCGTCCTCAGTTCTGCTTTTGCTCTGTTGAGAGCTGCTGCTGAGGGCTTTCAGTTGATTTAAGTCTAAGTTGGGGTACGAGGCCGACTCGGTCATGGCTTGGAAGAGTTTGTCGAGGCTCTCTGAGCTCTGGTTGGCCTGGGCCGCCTGGCACAGGAGATGGGTGTGCTGACGGAGCTGGGCGATCTCTCTCTCCGTGGCGGCGTTCTGCTTCAGCAGCTCCTTGGTGCTGAGCGTGATGGCCAGAAGGCCCGACTGGTTCAGGATCCCGGCCGTGTTGAAGAAACGTCGCTCCCGGACGGACGAGCTGTCGGGGGCCGGGCGGTACGGGCTGTGAGCCGTGGAGGAAGAGGGAGATGAAGAGGGAGGAGAGGAAGAAGATGAGGAGGAGTCGGAGGAAGAAGGCGGCGAGGGTGTCTGGGTGCTGGAGACAGAGGGTGAGCCCACGCTCTGTTGGCAGTGGCGGGACTTATGATGGGTGGTGGAGGACACATGGCCGGGAACGGGACAGTGGGACAAGCTGGGGAAGGAGCTGTGGCCTCCTCTGTTTTTATAATGAGAAGAGGAATGGACTCTGCCCTCTTTCTGATGCTGCTGGGGCTTCAGGAGGTGGTGGGTGGTGGTAGATACGGCCTCTCGCTTCTCTTCCTCGGTGCACACTCTCTTGCTCTGGCTGTGGCCTTCGCTGCCACTCTCTTTACCCTTCTCCACCCATGTGGTAGTCTTGCTCACATGGGCGTCCTTCCTGGGGTGTGGGGCGATGCGAGGGTAAGAATTCAGGATGGGCAGGTATGAGTTCTTGCTGTGGCTGTGGTTCTGGCTGCTGCTGCGGCTGCTGCCTCCTGTCTTAACATGACCCGGGCGTGCAGCATGAGTGGATGAAGGAGGCAGGGCGGTGGCGGTGGAGGGAGCAGGCATTGCTGGCTGTTGGATCAGCAAGAGCTGGGTGGGGGCTTTGGCACCGGTGAGGGTGTGCCAATCCCCGCCCCACGCCAGGGGCCCATGGAGGTGCTGTTCTGGTCTAGACTGTACCACAAGGAGGTTGTGAGCAGGGTTATATGTGAGCATCAAACAGCGAAGCGGCCAGAGTAAAGGAGAGAGCAGAAGATATGGAGGAGGTTAAAGTCTAAAAGACATAAGCAGCAGGACACAATATAACTGAGGCCATAAATGAATTAATATAAGAAAAAGATCAAATAAGAAACACTTGAACACTGCAATTGTTACCGTTTATATCAGATTGCTTATGTTTTGTATACTGTAAAGCCATGTGTGGATTTTATCCATAACCTGGGTCAACTTGGAACACAAAGATACAGTAAATGAGATAAATTTTAATTTCCATTATCTCTCTAATAAATAACTTTGATTTGGCAAAACCTTTGACTTAATGCCATTATTCTATTGATATACAGTATCTTCCAAGTGTTCTGGAGACATGTTATCACAACTGCACTTGTGGAATAAATCATCACCTCTTAAAGCAATTATGTTAAATATGGAAAAACAACTGAGATATGTGGAAGGTGTACCTGTCAATGACAAAAGCAAAGCGACTAATCACCCACTGTCCAGTTCTCCCCCTTTTTTGTGTCTTTCAGTTCATTGTTTTGGTTTCCATCAGCGACAGACAGCTGGTTTTAATGAAAAAGCTCTGTACTCTTAGCCTAGAAATCTAGACACACCCTAGCGGCAGCAAATATATTTGCTCCATAGGTGGGTCTAGAAACGAGCCATAGGAACTTTTTGAGTCTCGAACACCGTTTGTGTTCACCAATCACAGCGCTCTATCTGTTTAGAGAGTCGTTGGGCGGGCTTAATGCGATGACAACATACATTTTAATTGGCTTGTCAGGCTAACGACATCCTGCTCTTTGCTCTGATTGGTCGTAGCGCTACCCTATTGTGTGCAGAGGCAGTTTGAAAGACAGCCTTCATCCCGCCCCCTGGATTGAGCCAGCTCTACCGGTCGTTGCCAGACTAGACATGTTAATGATATAGTCTGGCTTGTCAGGCTACTGTACTCTACCTTTCAGAAAGAAATATTTCACAGTAAAGTGATTATCTTAACATTTTGGACTATGGTATTAATGGGACCAAACAGGACACTTGTAGACATCCCCTTGGACTCTCACAGACTGTATTGTCACCTTTTCTGACATTTACTAGACCAAAGAATCAATGACAACTAAAATTAACTCAATTACAAAATATTTTTTAGATCAATCAACTGTGAAAATAACAGTTAGTTACAGCCCTAAAATACAGTATATACTTTATGTACACACTACCGTGTATAAGATACTGTTTGTGTTCACACCCAGTGGTAAATTTAGTTTTAAAAGGATTAAAAAGATTGTGATCAATCAATTGTAAAATGCATTAGGTAATTACCTAACACAGTTAAAATTGAGAAGCATGTTAACAGTCATGTAAATTAAAAGAGCTGTAGTTAATGATACAACAAAGCAGGAAGTTGTACTGTATGTACGACTGTATAACTGAGTATCTCACCTGCTTGACTACCAGGTTTTTGATGACGTAAATGGGGGCGAGCTCCTCGTAAGGAGCCATGTTGTGGCCCGAGGCATTCACACTGTTGTTGTTGTTGTTCAGACTTCGGCTGCTTTCCCTGTGAGGTTCACTCACGCTGCTGCGCCTGTCATCCACATCAGTGTGCACAAAGTCTGAGCCCGCCTCTGAGACACAAGACAAAAGACAGTATACAGTACAGTCAGAAAGTACTCAGATCTTTGCAGCCATGTGATTTTTGGTGAAGAACCTTCAGCCTTATCTGTTACAACTGTAGCATTGTTAGGACATAACATTGAACAGTGGAGGCTACAAAAACATCTATGGTGACACCACAGTGGCCATGGTCACAGAAAGGCCTTGGTAGAAAGATCTTGGTTACTTTACTTTTCCTTCATAAAAAACTGAAAACTGATTCCAGTATGAGAAGCAGACATGTTTAATTCACATAAATATGTACAGTGGTGTAGGGGTTATGTTCTACATCCATGTAACTAGATGCACGTTTGTTCACCTGAGTACCCGGAGTCTTTTTCAGAGTCCTTCTCCGAGTCAAAGCGCATGCGGCTGCTCATGTTACCCACTCCAGATGGCGCCATGCGGCCGCCACTCTGCGACGCCCGCAGAGTGGCACTATTGCTCTTATCCTTGGCATTCTTGCTATGGGCAGCTCGCTCCCCATAATGCCCCTGTTCCTTTGGCATTCAGGATCTGTGAATACGAAATCAAACAATCAAATGTTTTCCTCTGACATGTAGATTTTTGCAGTCAAGTTTGCCACAAAATGTCAGCATCATTATCATTATACAATGTTAACACAACCGAATCATTAACCTGGAAACACCCACCAATACAATCTGTATCAAATTTATGTTGAATGGACCTGTGTCTTCAACCTATAATCCCTCAAGATACATTGGTTTGGCTTCTACCTGAAAAGCAAAGGTAAGTGTTGGAATATACAAGGAAATAAAATACGTTGTGATGTATTGGGTCCCCATGTGCCCAAAAAGGTTAAGTGCTCCAAGATATCGACTCCCCAAGTCTATTCTTTTCGTCTTTTCTCCTTTTCACCCTCTATTAAGTTTAACTGTTATTGTATACTGTTGTAGAGTTGTGGTCACAGACTCACTCTCCACCTCCCTACCCTCACGTTTCAGGACGTTTCAGTCCAAGTCATCTGCCAAAAAAAAAAAAAGAGACAAAATACAAAGTAAAAGTTGAATTGTGAATATGACCCAAATGTATTATAATTATTAACATTATCATTGTTATAATATCCATGTATTATACATTACACTTACATAATCTGCATTTTGTCGACATTTGTTTTTGAAAAGTGCGATATAAATAAAATGTATTTATTATTCTCTCTCAACTCACATTTGATGCCAGAAACAATTACTGACTTTCTGTCAAATATCACAACATTTTGCAGAACATGTGAGATCAGTAATTAAGACTTCAAACATGTAATTTAAGTTTAAACTAAAAAAGCTTGTTGCACAGATGCATGTACATTTGACAAAAATATTGAGAGCAATGTTAATGAATGGGTTCATGTTCAATGTGTTCACTTGCGCTTGATTAAGTGTTCAGATAAGAATACAAATGTCTATTTATCATATCATCTGCACATTCAACCACATATCATAAGTCTACAGACATCAGAGGGACGGAGAGTGGAATCAAATGTAAAAAGGGATGTAGCATTATAAATAAATAGGAATTTTGTTAGCAAGTAGATTAGAGTAATGACAGGAAACGATCAGCCTTCTTATGCAATGAATATCACAGCTTATGTGATTCATGATCAGATATCCTCGGGGCCACTTCCTGTGCTAAACTGCTACAAATGATCCACTGTGGACATGTGAAAAAGAAATGTAAGAAGTGCAGTGAGCTTGTCTGACAGAACTTACAGTCTCTTGTCATGCTGCTTCTTAGACATTGTTCGAGAATCAGTTTACATATGGCCAAACAAAAGAGTTTACAGGACATTCTAAGTATCTAGCCTAACACAGGAAAGGCTTAAGGATAATACATAATAGACAAATGAATAACCCTTTCGCCAACTATAGAAAATCCTAAAATGTATTCAGCAAACATGGCGATATTTGACATTACTATATTGATAGTGATACTTTATAATAAAACTTTCACAGTGTTGCTGAAAACTCTGGGCAGGCAGCACTTAGCTCCTGTAGAAACAGTATGAAAATGTCTTCAGTGCTTTAAATCCATATGAATAAGATACACACACATATACAAACATGACAATAAGCCCAATAGTGGAGTTTTGTCTCCTGTATAAACATGACAACATGCACATGTGGATGAGGCAGCAGGAGGAACTTGATAAAATGGTCCCTGGCAGGCTGCACAGTCCCACCCCCACCACTGTTATGTAATACACTGCTGCCACTGCCCAATGAAAAAAACACACACACACACAAGTCTGCTATAAATCCATTCACTGCCAATGTTCACAATCAACACTCAAACATCTAAAGCCTGTTATATAACATGACAAAAGAACGACTGACTATGACATAATAGTGTTGAAGTTCATATCCAACAGACGCCATTACTATTATAACTCACCGGATCAAAAGAAAAAAAGAAATGTTTTAATACTTTGAAACAGTTCACTCACCTGTCAGTGTTTCATCCACGCTATGACAGGAAACCGTTCACTTTTGCCCGCAGGAAAACATCCAAACATGTCCACACCAGAGGAGGCTGCAGCTTCATCTCCACCTCTGCCTTTACAAACTGATTAAAAAAAACAAACTAAAACACGTTGAAGCCGAAGCCGCCGTCCTACAGCCGGGCTGTCCTGGAAACAAGTCCGTCTGATCATGTATTGAAAGCATCCATGATGATCATTTGCGTAGCCCCGCCCCCCTCCCCCTATGTCTTTAATATTAATGAGCGTGTCGGTGCGCGCTGGGCAGCTCGGCGGTGACGTAACAGACGCGGTTTGGCCAATCTCGTGCCGAGACACGTGCGCGAGCGGCGATGTCTGACGGTCCGCGTGAGCGTTGCATTTGGTGCTGCTAGTATGATGTGTGTGTTTTTTTTTTTTTTTCAAACTGCTGCCGTAAATATTAAAGCGACAGGGTGCGTTGGAGCGACAAAGTGACAGTTCAGTGACAATAGTGAATTTACACGTGAATAAAAAAAAGGTTGTTAACATTTGTTTTATAGTTGTGATAATAAAGTTACAGTGGCCTGAAGGAGATGACACAAAATATGTGCAAGAGGTCACATTCTTGTTGTGTCATCCATGTGATATATTGATGAATTTTCCGCCTTTCATCCTCCAACAACAACAAGGCAGTGTGGAAAAACACACACATCATAAAACAACTAAGTGGCTGTCTATGCGGGAAAGTTTTTGTCTTGTCTTGTCTTGTGGAGTTCACATGGAGGTCCGAAGCAGGAGTTTACGAGGAGCACATAAAGGTAGCATTAGTGAGCTGCGTGATGGACATTTAACTCCACACACTGTTATCAATGAGATGACGCTGGTGGTGTCACAACTAGTGCAAATAATGTGGAAATTTTGGCTGAAGTGAATTTACCTTTGGCCTCATTCAAACGACGTCAATCATGAAACAACAACACATATATATGTTTTTGTTTATATATGTATATGAATAGGCTATATGGCTTGTGACATTTTTTTTTATAAGTAAATGTATTGGTTTATTATCATACAGTGTGGTCTGCCAGTTACACCACGTTTCAGCTGAATAGCAGAGCCCACACACCTGGGAGGGCCTGTTATATAAAGCTGCATTAAGGGACATCAGGAAAATTGGTATTTTACTAAAACAAATGCTAAAAAAAATATATTAATTGAGTATGAATATTGCAGTATTCACCATGGTTGGAAGGTAATAACACTTGCACTGTTACATATAGGCTACATATAATGTGTATTCATATGGCAAATACCCAATTGTCTAAACAATTAAACACAATCAAGATTTATTTTTCTTTTCTACATTTCCTGTAACATGCAGTGCAGCAGAATGCTTCTAAAAAAAAATCCCCACTACAACGCCTCATCCCGAGACTTCCTTTGTTCTCTCATGAGACCTGAACGCATCGTTAGGAGACAGTGGATGTGTGCGGCAGCATGTGAGACGTCGGGTGGAGGCGTGGTCGCTCCCCGGCAGCACATGTTCTCTGCTGGGGCAGCGTTGTGCGCGCGCGTGTCGGTGTGACGTGGGTGTGTGTATGTGTGTGTGTGTGTGTGTAGACAGAGAGAGAGACGCACAGGGTTACCTGGTTACGTAACAGTGTAATTCACACATCCTCTGAATATCACAGCGGTGGAGTGGAGCCTGCGCCTGTGTGTGTGTGGACATTAGTTATTCACATGCCTCCGGTTGTATTATGCACTGGGACTCTGTGTGTATGTGTATGTGTGTAGTTTTAGGCTACACTCAGAGCTCCATATGGCCTGTGATCTGACTTTAGGCTGACAATAAAAATGTGTTTTCTCTTTTACCTAGGATGTAATCTGCTTTATTATGACTGCAGTGCACAATGAGGGCTGTCTAATAAAAAGGGTTTAACATATTACTTACTCTGCTTGTGAGATGTCATCCTCATTGTTGTAACCTGAATTGATTCTCTGTACTTTTGATGTCATGACTGATGGTATTTTCTATGTATATATGACCGACTTGGACTGCATTATTATATTGTTGGGTTTGTCTCTGGTTGTTCACAGGAGGTGCATCTGTGCTTTAAAGGGATAGTTCACCCAAAATTGAAATTTCACTCTTTATCTACTCACCCTCATGTCGACTAACGCCCAAGGGCTGGGGGAAGTTTCAGAGTTATCCGTGGCTTCTCTGAGTTACAGGGGGTCTCGGCGTAGCAGTGCGGTATATAACGGTTGCAAATGGATACCAATTGTCTTCGTAACAAAAAGACACAACAAGAAACATCCAAATACCTCCATGCTGCTCGTATGTAATGTCCGTCTTGTATTGAAGCCCTGAAATGCGAAATTGTCCCGATGAGTGAAATTTCAATTTTGGGTGAACTATCCCTTTAATCTAATGTGAAGCTGCTTAACGAATTTTAATGTTTTTTACCTATATTTTCAACATGGTATAATGGTAGTCCCTCCTAGCCATTGAAATTCGTCTGTCCAATATGTGTTTCACCTGTTAATTACTTATGTAAATGTGATTGACTGAGTACCGTTTCCTGTGTTAAAAAACCCTTGACTTCCTGGTCCAAACACAAACACGAGCCTGAAGAAGCCTTGATGCGAAACACGTTGCTTGATAAATCATAGATCCTCCATACAGTGGACAATAGAAACGCTACACTACCGGCACCTCGACTGTTCGCTCGCTGTGCAGGGGCATTTTTCTAATTTTTGATACATTGATTATATTCACAACATTATGACCACTGATATCAATCCATCCCTCCACTGTCTATACCACTTATCTGTGCTCATATTGTGCGTTGGGGAGGCGCTGGAGACAAATCCAGCTGACATAGGGCGAGCCGGGCACATAAAGCAGCATATTTACATTTAGTCCTTGAAGTTGATGAATAGGAAGCAGCAAAATGGGTAAGTACAAGACAAACCATCCATATTGTGTCATACAAGTGTGTGTCAGGGCTGTTATTACCGTTATTAACAGCTCTGCTCTTTGTTACCTCTGGCTGCTGCTAACATCCGGTAACATCTACCTCATGCTGTCAGGACACAGATAAGTTAAAGGTGTCAGGATGTGCAACTTGAAGGCTGGATTTACAAAACCTTTCTCGACTCATAGCACAGCACTTTATCCCAGCAAGTGCTAGTGGAACAACAGAGCTGCAGCATCGTCCAGAGCATGAAAAATAAGAAAAGAAGTGAGACACCACAGTGTATTAAGACAGTTAAAAAGGTGTATTGGATCATTGTCTTTCAGAATTACATTCATAGACAAGTAGAAATGAACTGTTTTAATAGAATAATGTAACTGAAAAACATACATTTCTTTCAACCATTATGAATTTTCCTTAATTTGAGACCGGGTTCAGGGGGAGAGGGGAAGGACGAAGGGGAAAACAGCAAGTCGAGGAGTAAAACTACGAGATAAACAAGACAAAAAAATAACGGAAATTATTTCAAAACAGCATATGTGGTAGAAGGCTCTGTGAGCAAAGGGAAGTTGAGCAGGATTTCTGCACCGGCTCTTAATTACAAGTGACACAACAGTGTAGCACCAACACAACGTTGGGTGCATTTGCATGTACAGTATAACACCCAGTATTGCAAATCTCAATGGTGTACCCCTAACTGGTTACCATTAGATGTTGTTAATAAAAGACGGGAAGAGAAAAAAGAGAGACAGTCTCGCAAGTCCACATTGCACTCAAACACAAAATCTCACAATGGACCATGTTCATGATATGCACAGCTCGCTGGATGAGTTTTTTCTTTTTTTTTTCTTTCTTTGCTGTCCAATCAAATCTAGTGGTATGCTCAAGTCTGAAAAGCAGCAGTTTGGATGCACCGGAGCATTGGAAGAATAGTAATATTTACAGAGAGATGACAGATAGTGGCCAGGAGAATATTATAATGTATGAGCTGTTAGCAACAGCCTCGAACTTATAAAAAAATCTCCAGCAGGTTAAGTTTAGCAAAGGGAGTTATTATTTGAGGAAAGATGGCTCTCACAGAAAGGCTACATAGGACAAGCTATAACATAGGTATGAGTGTATTAGCTCTGAATGCCAAGAAAAGCACGACATTCCTACTATTAACACGTTTTCTCCAAAAGTGCTATGAAATCAGTTTTGCGCTAGGGCTGGTTATACTTGGACAATTTTCAACAGTAGTGCTGATAAAACACCTGTGCCTTTGATATGGCAATACTTTACTTTGAATTTTGTACATTTGAATATTTTTCAACAAAAAACAAACAAAAAAAAAAGATAGAGAGAAAAGAAAGTTCTCAAATGCTAAATGATGCTGTTGAAACAGAGGAAGCTATACAAAAAAATGTAGAAATTATATGAAATCATTTAAAATTTGGCCAAATGTTGAAAACTATCTGGTCAAAAAAAAGAAAAAAAGAGGTCAACAGGATTATGAATCTGACCAGATATTTGATGACAACTTTTGGTATCCGACAGTCTTTGATATTTGTTATATATAATAAGAACAACAATAACGAGCACTGACATAAATTCAGGAAGCTTTCAGCTACATTATGAACATGGGCCAACTGAAAAACAAAATGAGGTCTGCTTTCAATCATTAAGTGCTTATTGAGTCTCTTAAATCACATGGCTGGTGTGTATTTAGCTGATCGAGAAGATCGAAAATGTGGTTGAATTAAAAAAAAAAGAAAAAAAGAAAAAAGAAACATTGTTTAAATAACATATACACCTTGTGCATTAAGGTATTCCCAATCCCAAGTAATTGCTGTGTCACACTTGACAGATCTGTTATAACAAAGATCACAGTCTGAGAGCAAAGTCATAAACACATGATTTGTTTTCATTGCATACAGTTTAAAAAGGACAGCCTCTCTCTCTGCGACGCTCATGTTTCGCTTTGTTAAAGCTTTTCTCCATGAAGACACTTTGATCATCACGTGTTCTCAATCATCTGTTGTTCCTGATGCACGGCGGGTAAGTGTAGTATATATATATATATAAAATAAAAAAAAAACAGTTTAGATTTGATGCCCACATTTTCTCAAAAAAGAAAAAAAAACAAACAAACAAAAGAAACAAACACACAAAAAAAAATCCACACACACCTTAACAGAACAACACCCAACAAACTGCCACGCGATTTTCTTCCTCCCTCATATACGTCTTATCACCAGTGGTAACAGCTAGTTCTGAAGAAGAGCACTTTGAAACATAATGTAGGAGCTGTATGGCTTCTCATAATAAGACCATAAAAAGGACAACGTTTAAAAAAACGACTGGTGGTTGTACAGTCTGAAAAAAGCAGCAGCAGCTGTTTATAGGCCATCTGAAAGGTGCTACAGACAGTCCTGATTGCGTTGTTGTTGTTGTTGTTGAGTTGTGCTGACTATGTGAGGTACTGAAGTCCAGTCTGATACAGTACAGCCAGTGCGGCCGGGCTTTGTCTGTAGTGTGGATGGAGGGGATGTCTATAGAGAAATATGGCCACCAGCTGAGGCACTTGGATCCTGCAAGGACCAAAAACCACTTTATAGATGGAGGTTCTCGTCCTTGTATAGTCGTAATGGATGATGCCAAGGTGTTCATGCCTCATGTGTTTTTTTTGTATATGATTGTGTTTGTGTTTTTTTTTCTTTGTGTGTGTGTCTGTGTGTATGTGTATGTGTGTGTGTGTGCATGTGTGTGTGAGATGCTATCACTCTCTTATGCTAGCGGAGTAGGAGAACTGGGGGAAATGTGCTTGCTGGCCAGAATCGTCACAGTCCAGATTGTTATCTGTAAAGAACAAGACAGCAGACAGCAAGTCAGCGTTTTCACGACCGAGAACCTGAGTGTGGATGATGATGATGATGATGATGGTGGTGGTGGTGGTGGTGGTGGTGGAGGACACTTACACTTGTCTGGTGGAGTGAGAGTGATGGTCTGTGCTGTGAACTCTTCATCAAAGTACCGGGTGTCTGTCTCTGATGTCACTTGTGGTCTGAAGAGAGGTGTGAGCTGAGGGAGAAAGAGAGGATTGGTTGAAGTGGAGAACATAACTCAATGCCTACAAATCCCTTCATATGTGTGCAAAGGCAGGAAGGAGTTACCAAAACAAACAAAAACCCATGATTCAATGGGCCTAGGGGCTGAATTTATAAAGACCCAAGAGGTTCACTGTGCTGTCAGTATCAGTGCATTTACATGACACTTTAGAAAACCGAATTATTGCCTTAATTCGACTACAACTGAACAACATTAGTCCGACTAATATCTATATAAGACACCCAGATAATGCGATTGGAATTCGACTTTCTCCGGCATGTATACGCCTTAATCGGAGATTAACTGGACAATGCATGTGCCCATGCTCCACACCCCCCACACTGGCGTAAAGACCCCGGAACAAAAACATCCAAGAAAGCCGGTCGCAGAAGCTGTTGTTGTAGCGTTACAGCGTTCTTGTCTTGTCTGCCTCTTGAAATCACCACGACCACGAGGGATAGATAGCGTGCACCTTATCTGCACAATAAATAACGCGCACATTACGTATGAGATGAAGTTGTACAAGTTATTATCGTGCTGTTGTTCAAAAATGCCGGTCTGCCGCCTGGCTAACAGGTCAACCGGAAAAGAGGCCGTATTAACGCGCAGAAACGATGCATTACCGCCACCTGGTGTTGAGGAGGAGGAACACGTTCCCGTCAGTTATTCGATTTTCTCAGTTGCATGTAAACTGGGGCAAGGACAGAAGTCCGATTAGACGCCAAAATCGAATTTGGTGCATAGCTCGAATAAGCTCTGCATGTAAACGTACTGAATGTTAAAGAGGAACTATGCAAGTCTGGTCACCTTTTCTCTGTTTTGGACGTTTTTTTCTCTACGGAGCTCCCCCGACAGTTTCGGAGCACGTTTTTACTGTCATATATAAACTCACAGCTAACCCTCCTCCCTGGCCACGTGCATTTGTTTTTAATGAAGTCGACGAGAAGGCAATCCGTGGAGCGATGTCTACAGAGGCGGGTAATGTTAACAAGAGATTACGGATTACCGGGCGTGTTTCTCACAAAATGAGCTCTGGGACGCCGGATCGGAGCCGCTGATCTTGCAAGGTTGGTTTTCGGCCAAGAGACGCTATAGGTGGAAGGCAGAGAGCCTCCTTTCTCCCAGTAACAAGTCATTCAACCATCACAATTACTCCAAAGCTGTTTAATTAAGGTTCAAATCTTGCATAGTTCCTCTTTAAGATCACAGTGTTGTGCACAGTGCACAGCATGAGCCAGGGAGGTAATGTAGGTGCACATCCAGTTAAGGCATGTGAAATAAGACATTCTTGTATTGCTCTCTACTGAAAGCCGTTCTTGTTTTCTCTTTACAACGTTGCACCATTACTGTTTGTTTAGACGCTGTTGGCTTTGGAAGGCAAGGTGTTCCAATTAGCTATAATCCATGTGTAAACACTCATTTAAAAGCAAATACGTTAGGCTTTTGTTGTCAGAGTGAGAGAGTGTAGGCGTCATTCACTCCCAGGTCAAATGACTCTGCAGTAGTCATGTTGGGTGTTTGCCTGGATCAACAGTCATCTCTATCTACCTGGATCAACAACAGGCTAAATAGAGATGAAACGATGGAAAAACTGTGTCAAAACTCTAGTGACCAAAGTCAAGAAGTTTAGTAGTGTTGTCACATTATTGTGAAATGTGAAAAAAACCAATTGAAACAATCATGGTGCCAACTCATCTATGTCACAGATGGGGACAAAGGACCAGTAGCTGTATGATAATAGTAGTATTAGTAAGAAGAAAGAAGAAGAAACCTACTTTTCCCCACAGATTTTGGAGTAATAAAGTAACAAATTGTTGCAGAAATTAGTGACTTTCTTCGCAGCTGACTGAAAAAGAACAACAACTTATGGAGAACCGATCGATAATGTCGTACCTTCTTCTGCACCACATCCTGCCAGTTGATGGAGATGAAAAACTTGTGAGTCATAACGTCTTTGGCATCGTTGGGCCCTCCGCCTAACCTGTGAGTAACAAAAACAAGATCGTGTAAGAAATCAAGCAGGTATTTCCAAGAGCGACGGACACGCAGAGTTAACATTAGGGCTGGGAGAAAAAATCAATTCACATAAATATCGCGATATCTTTTTGACAATTTTTAAATCAATTATTATTTTTTTTTTTGGGGGGGGGGGGGGGGGGGGTTAAATATTGTGCAATGTGCATTTGTTAGCCTTTTTTACATACAGAGTGTACAGGTTTAAGTTCACTTTATAATGGAGTATGTTCATTTATAGGCTCCTACAGTATTTGTGTGCAGATAAATGTTAAAAATGCTAAAGACCAAAAATAGAGAGAATCGGCAATATTGTAGAATCGCAATTTAAATCGAATCGCCATCCAAAAAAATCGTAGAAGAATCGAATCGGGAGAAAAGCATATCGTCCCAGCCCTAGTTAAGATGAGTGTGGTCAAACTGACACCTCTGTTTGGGATCCTTCTTGAGCAGGCCTGCCAGCAGGGACTTGGCCTCAGGAGACAGGTTCCTGGGGAAGCGGATCTCCTCCATGAGGATGAGCTCAAACAAACGCTCGTGGTCCTGGTTGTAGAAAGGCAGACGGCCGCACATCATCTCATACATCACCACGCCCAGACCCCACCAGTCGACGGCCCGGCCGTAGTCGTTGTCTTCAAGGACCTGAGGGGGAAAACAAGACATTTGTTTACTTAAAGCAGAAGTAAGCGATCCGGTGGTTTTGGCTAACTTCTTGTCAGCAGATGGAGTTAGCAGTCCCCGCCCTCGTCCCTACGTCACCACATTCAGGCGCATCCCTTGGCTGCACACACAGAGAGGACTGCCCCTTTATGCCGTTCTCTCTCCTCATTGGATAAAGGTTGTAGGATACAAGGAAAGTTTTCTCCTCGGCTTACAGCAGAGCAGAGTGACTGACAGACCCGTGTTTCAGACCAAACACTCTATAGAAGTGATTGCTGTCGGAAGATATAACTATTTAAGACTTATATTAACACAAATATTCCGCTTACTTCTGCTTTAAGAGGTATAATATGTAGGAATTCCCCCCATCTAGCGGTGCGGTTGCATATCTGAACGTATTCTTGATGTTGCATTCACGTGAAATGGGGCAGACGTCAGACAGACAACAGACGCTGCATGTAACAGGATAAACAAGCGTCTATGTAAACAAGTGGTCCGCCAGCACGAGGCAAAACAATACAGGCCTGACAATATGTTGTCATGGTGATGTGGTATTGTTTTACCGTCTTTCTCTGGTGGAGTAAAATGACATCCGGTTGGTTTGCCGACGGCCGTCTGCCTGACTGCACCTGAATGCAACACCAGTGCCTCCGTCCTTCCTCACACTACACAGTGGTGACAGTTTTAACAGGCCGAGCCGACAGCGCTGCTGAGTTTCCGTGGTTACCTACGGTCACGCTGTCACTCAACGTAAAAAAATGGCGATGCAACATGGCCGCCTCGGTTCGGTGCGTCGCCCACTTATGTATTTGTAACGACTTGTAACAACTCATTCTAAGGAACCAGAAAGCTTTCATTTGTATGTGGGTGTGATTCCACTTCAGTGTAATACCTATTTATGAAAGACATATTTGATTTTTGCTAATAAAAAGCCAAATAAGTTACACACTGGGGCTTTAATGACAACAGTGGCAGTAGAGAAGTCACTACATTGCACATTTCTCACACCTAAACCTATATTTTTTTGTGTGTTGTATAGTTTCATGATGACTTCCTGAGATGAAATTGATCTTTGGTCTGAAGTATATCAGAATAAAGAATCAGACAATTTGCTGTTATTCTTCAGTGCCACACAGGGGCCTTAGTGATTAGGTCCAACACAGGTTTTTTAATAGATAACAAGTAACAAGCAGCACGAGGCAAAAATAGCCTGCTCAACATCACCCACATGGAACAAGGGGGAGGGCCAATGAATAACTCACCACCTGTTACTGTAAGTACCTGTTTTTAACAATCACAGGGAGGGAAGGGGGAGGATTACTTCCATGCAGAACCAGTTTAAACATGAAAAAAATACCCAATGATGTAATGAGAGCATGTGCAGTTCTTCGAAATGTCCAGAAGAGGTCACTAAACATCTGCAGGAAAAAAAACAAGTGTCCACTACTCTCAAGAAAGATGAAGGGGAAAAAAAGGGAAGGAAACAGATGACCCCTCTGTTGCAAGCAAGTCTAAATCTAGAAAAATGTTATCTTTGCTTCTTACAAGTTGATGAGAGCGTGCGAGCGATGCAGCAGAGGTCACGTGATGGGCTCTGGCTGCCGAAGAAAAACCTTCAGTGGCAGGCCACACTTCTGAACCTTTGTGTTTCGGGCACCGTGTTAAAAGAAGAAGAGGCAAGATGTGACACGTTACCAGCTCATTTTCAGCATCTTACCTCAGGTGCGAGATATTCAGGAGTTCCACAGAAGGTTTTCATGGTGGCGTCCGGAGTAATTCCCTCCTTACAAAGACCAAAATCAGTGATTTTGATGTGGCCGTCTTTGTCCAGCATCAGATTCTCCAGCTGCAACAGAATGAAATAAAACACTCATCAAATCTGATTCTCATGATCATAAATATCATTCAGGGAATTGAATTTAGCTTTAATCAGGGGAACATAATAGATCCTTTGATTTTACACTTTTACATTCTAACTCAGGTTAGTTATATTGATAACTACTTTTACTACAGGGTCTCTGCAGGTTTCACCGGCTCAAATGTAAGACTTTTTAAGACCATTATGGATGAAATTTAAGACCTATATCATGACAAATAAAAAAACAATACAAAAGAAATGTGGAGTCACAAAATTAGAAATTGATTGCAATATATAAGTTGCGTGTTAGGCTTGTTTGTAGTTGAAAATACATTCAATAAAGCACAATGAAGTGTCGCAGGAGCATTTTATTGAGCATTTACGGTAGCGAGGGCTCTACCATAACATTTTTCCCAAGGAGCACGCCTAAAGTAAACTATTTGGGGGCACAAAAAGAAATTGGGGAGCGAGTTTTAACATTGGAGAACAGTAAAAACACCAACACTTCACCTTTGGCCTGAAATGTGATAACTTCTAATGTGACCCAGAATAGACAAACATGGAAATATTTCAACTTGTTTAATCAACAGACACGAGCTACAACCTGTTCTGTATTATGACCAACACAATATTTGACACATGAAGTAAATAAATTGGCCTTTGGTCACCCCTATATATTATGGTATTAAACTACATCTTTTTATTTAACTAGGCTAGTTAAAGCAGAAGTGAGTGATCCGGTCGTTTTCGCTAATGCTGCGTTCCAGGCAGGCTTTTGAAATCGTAAATTACAGCTTCAAGTCACAACTTACGACTTTGTAGCGTTCCAGGCAACCCACTCGTGTTTTTCCGACCTGTTTTACCGGTGAAAGTCACTATAACGGCCACTCGTAACTTCCGACCGGTGAAGTCGTACCAGATCGAACTGGTACGACTTCACGGTCGGAAAAATACGAGTTTCCTTGAACGCACCATAACAGTCCTCGTCCCTACGTCACCACATTCACGGCGTCCCTTGGCTGCACACACAGCCCTGCATGCCGTTCTCTCTCCTCATTGGATAAAAACTGTAGGATACGATAAATGTTTTCTCCTCGGCTCAGAGCAGAGCAGAGGGACTGAGAGACCCGTGTTTCAGTCCAAACACTCTATGTAAGTGATTGCTGTCGGAAGATATAACTATTTAAGACTTATATTAACACAAATATATCACTTACTTCTGCTTTAAATCACAGTAGCATATACTGATTTGTTGAACTTACAGGCTTGTTACTAGTATAAGTAAGTATGTATTAATTATCATGATAATCAGCCTGATGTAAATAAAACTCAACCTGATGACCACCAAACACGATGAAATAGACGAAGACGCGATGGTCCCGTCGCAAATTCGCGGCTAATCGCGTCTTTGCATTATGGCCTTTCACACCGCGGACGTAACGAATAAACGACACGTGACGGTGTGTTCGCGAAAGCGAAAATTCGGTGTTAAGGAACAACATAGAACAGGACCAGTGTGGAGTTGTTTCCACTTTTCACCAACAGCTCCACTCTCCCTTACTTACACGTAACTGTTATTGGTGCGTTGAGGCCAGAGAACTGTGGGATTTGTAGTTTTTGAACGATCGCAGGTTGTGATCTTTCTTTTTTGTGATTTTCTCAGTTCGCACATGTATTTTTTTTTAGGGGCAAATGCGAGTGAAATGCTCGCCCATGGTGGGCATAAGAAAATTTAAGACCTGTCTAAAATGATTGAAGACTTGAACACAATAATTCAACAAATTTAAGACATTTTAAGGCCTAAAATTTTGATTTTCAAATTTTAGACTTTAAGACCCCATGGATACCCTGTACTAATGTTGTTATAGACCAACAGTGCTTCTACTTGAGTACAGACTACTCCGCCCACGAGGGATGTCATGAGACCTCACACTCCGGTACCAAGTTCATGTCAAAATGAGATGGTACTTGTTGTTCTGCAGTATCAGAGGTACTGTGTGTATTAACCCAACAAGCAACATCAGACTTGAAGAGAAGAAGGCGGCGAGCACGGTTAATAATAACAAAAACACCACTCAAAGTTGTAGCATCAAGTGAGAGTGCAGTAACTGGTTTGCCACTCCTTAAGAATGACTTAATGAACCCCCAAGGGGAAATTCATGATTCATTCATACATAGCTAACATACCACCAGCTCATAAAGTGAGCTTGGTGCTCACAATGTTAGTGCACTACTGTCACCACTATTCACCTGTCATCTGTCAGAATGTAACACTTACTTGGTAAATGAATGTCTCAGTCAACATATTAGGAGGTGTACTGACTATCAGATGTCTGCTGTCGTGACATCCCTACTACTACCCACCACTACCAACATGGTAACAAGCAAGCACAGTCATTGTGAAGTATCCAATGACGAGAAAGAGACATGTTGTTGGCTTCGTGGTTTGCCAACAATGTTATGAAACAGGGATGTTGTGATTGTTGAGTGTAAACTAATACAAAGCAATCAGGACATGGCTGCGATTTTCTGTTCATTCACAGAAACAATCCTGAGCCGAACTGGTGAGTCATTAGAAATACCGATACTGACGAGAAGCCACAGCAGCTCAGTTCTGCTACAGGCCAGACAAACAAAACCTGAGGTTCATTCTTCTTCACTTTTTGCTCTAGTCTCTATCGATTGGATTTTTAATGGATATTTACACAAAGTCCAATGTAAAGACGATTTACAAGATCTGGGGAGAGAATAAAAGTCACTTTTTAAAATCTAATAGAGGACTTCTGTACAGCAGTGCATGCTGATTTTAATGAAATGTTACCAGCTTCTCATATTAGCCGCTGTGGAGTTATTTTTCACAGGATAAAATGACAAACGTCACTAGCGATACGTTGTGTGTACTGTCACTAATTCTGTGAGTAACTTGATGACAAACCTAAATTAAACTTGGCTGCTGTCCGTCTGTGTGTGTGTGTGCTCTCAGGACACCACTGTTAGCACTGGTCAAAGATAGTTTGAGAGCTTCACTCTAACATCCCTGCAGAACCAAAAGATTGGACGTCTTTCTTCAAACAGAGTGAGGCATCTTCTTTTTAGTGGATTGCGTCATGTGACAGTCAGGTGTGGCATTCTCCAAATTGAATTCCTATAAATGATTTAAGCTCACGTACTTCACATTTCTGGGCCGTGACCTTCAGTTGTTTGAGAGTTGTAATAGTCTCTAGCTGTTATTATACACACACACCTACGTCACTGGTCTCCTTTGTCATGAAAACACAGGTATCACATTGGACTCAGCTTTAGTAGAGACCCAATAATACCCTGTGAATATAATATTACACATAGATTCACTACTTATGAATGAGTATTCACCTTCAGATCACGGTAAACGACATCATTTGAATGCAGATATTCGAGCGCCGACACAATCTCGGCACCATAGAAGCGAGCCCGGTCTTCTGTGAACACTCGTTCCCGTGACAGGTGGAAGAAGAGCTGGAAGAGGCGAGAGCAGGTGGTGAGGCATTTGCCGGTTAGAAAAAAAAAACCTCTATGTGCGCAGCAAGCTGTTGACACCAAATGACATTAGTGTATCTCCACGTGACTGGGATGTGTGTGTGTGTGTATGCAGAGTCTCACCTCGCCTCCGTTGGCGTATTCCATTACAAAACAGAGTCGATCGTGGGTTTGGAAGGCATATTTCAGTGTCTGCAAGGAAGAAAATGAAGATGTTAGGTAAAACAGATGGTGAATCAGTACTGCACGTGTTACACTGCCCCCAGTCCAACTCATTACCATCACATGTAGGGAAATAGAATTACAAAAAAGCCCACGATCAAATGTGACAAACATTTTAATTATTTCAAAGCACAAGGAGTTGTTTTGAACATATTTGCTAACTGGTGGATATATTCCTGTTCGTTAAAGGGATAGTTCAACATTTTTGGCAAATAGGCCCATTGCCATAATCCCCAGGGTTTTTCCTGGCCAAAACTTCGGCTGAGGCGGCAGCGGGGGGGGGGGGGGGGGGGGGGGTAGTAGAATATTTGCTACTACCACCAAGATCTATATATATATATATAGCCGTGGTATAATGAGCATATACCACGGCCTGTCGTGATATATTGCTTAAATATTGCGGAGAGTTGTGCGTACGCACAGCTTGATCAGTGTTTCCCACTGACAGAAGAAAAAAAAACAGTGTGTTTACGTGCGGTGCGCCCACACGCGAGAGAGGCGGCAGGTTGAGAGGCTGACTGGCGGAGATGAGAGTTTGTGAAACGCTAGCATGGTTATTAAAAATTTGGGACCGGCAGTAAATTGGGAGTCGGCTTTTACGGGTACCCGAAGTCCTGTCACCAAGCTGCAAAGGACACCACCGCGTCTCCTTCTCTCTCTCTTCACGCTCTGCGCTGGTGAGGTGCGTTCACGCTCAGCACAACGTCTGAACGGAGCGGAGCCCCGATGAGCCCCGCCCCCGCGGGCACACAAGCAGCGCGTCAACGTCACCTTGCGGCCCGGCCCGGAGTTTAAATCAAACGCACCCCTTCTGCTGCGGTCGAGTTGAGAACGTCTCTGGTTGAAAACAGCGCCACTGAGCTTTCATTGATTTTCAATCAAGATTCAGGCGCGCGGCCGCCTCAAAATTTATAATGCAGAAAAAACCCTGCATATCGCTGGGGGCGGCACAAAATAAGGTGGAGGCGGCCGCCACGCAATTTTGAACGCAGGAAAAACCCTGATCCCTATAGTCATAGCAGTAGGTTCATTAGCTTTAATTGTCAGTGCAAGCTGTTTTTAGAACGGCGGAGCAGAGCTGTGAGCTGCTCAGAGCTACGCTACGGAGGCTAATGGGATTTCTTGGTTTCCCTCATCAAACTCATCAAATACACAATCCAACAACTCCACAACGCTCTGGTGGACAAGTTGTGACCTGCACATTCACCACGCTATGAGATAATAACACAACGTTACGAGAAGGAGTTGTTTTTGAGGTAAATTCAGAGACAAAAAAAAAACTGTCCCTGAAGGCAACGCACATAAGCGGTTTTGCATGTATTTACCTCTAAAACAACTCTGTCTGGTAACGTTCTGTTATTATCTCATAGCGTGGTGAATGTGCAGGTCACAACTTGTCCACCAGAGCGTTTTGGGGTTGTTGGATTGTGTATTTGATGAGTTTGATGAGGGAAACCAAGAAATCCCATGAGTCTCCGTAGCGTAGCTCTGAGCAGCTCACGGCTCTGCTCTGCCGTTCTAAAAACAGCTTGCACCGACAATTAAAGGTAACGAACCTACTGCTACGACTATAGGGATTATGGCAATGGGCCAAATTGCCAAAAATGTTGAACTATCCCTTTAAATGAGGAACCAACATTTCAGATTTAGAGATAGTTAGTATCTGAGCTGTATGTGGGCTGCTAACATCTAAGAAAATAATGGTAAATTAAATTTTTTTTAAAAATCCATCTCCAGTGACAGAAAAAACTAAAGCGTAATGTTTCATTGATTGAAACCCCTTCAACAGTACTCGTGCTTACATGAATATTGAGGCATTCCTAATAAAGACAATAAGACTCTGTGAGTGTATCTCGGTCTGGATCAAAGTGATGGAAATATATGGCAAAAACAAACTGTATACAAACAATACACTATTCATATTCAGTGGTAAACTCAGTCACAAGGTGCTCGGCGCTGACAGCTTTTGAAACTTGTGCAAGACATACGGTACAAAGAAGTGCAGCACTCTCACCGTGAGGAAGGGATGTCGTGTGTTTTGTAACACTCTGCTCTCTGTAACTGTGTGGGCCACCTCATCCTGTCAACAAAGACATTGTGATCGTGAAGATTAAATACATGCGATATAGTATAAACTGTGACAGGCATCGAGATGGCGACACAGTGGTTTGACACCATATCTGTTTCAATCTGAGATGGAAAGCGTCCGAATGTTCAGGCAGTTGTGGTGCTAGAATGCAGGTGATGTTCACAGCGGTCTCTCACTTTGATCCTGAGTCAGCAACAGCCGAGCAAAGCAACATCGCCCCGGTTATTCTAAGCTGCAGTTTGTTCAATGAAAATTAAAGGGACAACGAGGAGTTTTGGAAAGGGAAGTGTTTTCATACTACATTTACCATGAGCCTCCGCGCGCACACACCGGCACACAGCGGACGTCTTGCCAAGAATGTTTTCATTCATGAAGAATTAAAGTCAGAGGTTGGAAGACAATCACATACCGTCGTAGTTCTGACCATAAACAGAGATTCGGCGGCGTTATTCTCATGACTCACCATGAAACCGAAAGTAAGGAAACGCTGGTCAGCTCAACCAGCATCTCCGCCACCACTAATAATAACAAAATAACGATAGAGACAAAACGATATATTTATCGAAAATGGGCCCATTAACAAGTGGTAACGTAGATTCATCCACATTAATATGAGACTTTTTTATTGTCACGGAATTTTTCGTTCTGCCGATGGAGAAACTCCTCGTTGTCCCTTTAAGATATGATAATTATATTTATTTTGTTTGATAAACTCCTACCGTAATTTTCTGACTATTGAGCGCACCTGTATATAAGCGGCAGGTTTTCATGTTGTATATTTACACAGAAAGACAGTAGAGAACTATGCAAGTCCGCTCGCCTTTCCGCTGTTTTGGTTACGCTCCTCTCGCCCATGTGCATTTGTTTACAACGAAGCCGGCGAAAAATCAATAAATATAGCGGTGGATAACATTACATAACATATACGATGTTACGGCGTGTGTGTTTGTGTAGTCTTAACCGTCATGAACAATAAATTACAGATTACAGAGCACGTTTGTGTTGCATTTCAAAGGAGGCAGAACAATTTGTGTTGCGGTGTGCAGAGACGAGAGCTGGGACACCGGGGCGGCTTATAGTCCGAAAATTACGGTACTTTGTTTGTTAGAAGCTCTGTTTTAAGTTCAGAGTGAACACATGCAGTGTCTGGAACAGCAAAAAAAATTTAACAGGTTTATGTCAATATCCATCTACTGCTTGTTATTACTTGTCACTTTCTTGTAAACTGCTCTGTCCCGGTCCAGAGTGACTCAGTTCTTCCAGGGATCTGATTGGTGTGTTGGAAGGCTTCAAACTGATCCTCTTACCTTTACCTGTCCTGAAGCAGTTTAGTAGTTCAGCACGGTGATTAAACATGAAGTTACCTCGCTAACCGCAGATCCTGCACACTGCCTGCTTTGTGTGTTGTTTTGTGCATCTATGCAAATTTACTGTGTGTGTTGACTTGGTGTCAGATCAGTGATTCTCAAGACCGGTTTATTCAGAGTTCCACCTCGTGCCGCAGCCTGCAGCTCAGCACCGACTCATCATCATCATTTGATTTTTATTACAATAACAATTACAGTTAATACTCAAATGAATTACAATAAATCTAATTCATGACATTTATGGTAGATGAGCTGCCAGACAAATGAATTTCCTTCGGGGATTTATGCAGTAGGTCTTATCTCATCTTATCTTAATAATAATTTTCCTGAAATGCTTACTTGCCAATCAGCAGAACGTTTTATATCAATTATAACCTGCACAATGTAAACATCTATTTTTGTGATGTAAATTGTAGCTTCTGATTAATTTCTGGCCA
Organism: Trachurus trachurus; assembly: GCF_905171665.1. Taxonomy (NCBI): domain Eukaryota; kingdom Metazoa; phylum Chordata; class Actinopteri; order Carangiformes; family Carangidae; genus Trachurus; species Trachurus trachurus. Next base: position 3,833,675 of record NC_139903.1, read on the forward strand.
TAGAAATTAATTACTTGGAGCATTGATTGACATGATAATTTGGGGAATGTTATATCACAATACTTATCATTGAAGTACTAAGTAAGAATCCAGTGTAAAGTCCTGTTCAGTCGAGTCTTTTGTTGCACTTAATGATCGAAATCAGGTTGGGAATTTAAGAAACACATGACAATGTTTTGAAGTTAAGTTAATGAAAACCAGTGTGTGTTCTCATGGTAACTCGTGGTCATAGTAACAAGCTTACTCACCTTGGCTATAATGACTTCTTTGCGAAGTATTTTCATGGCATAATGTACTCCTGTGGACTTCTCCTTGACCAGGATCACCTTCCCGAATGTGCCCTTGCCAAGCAGCTTGAGGTACTCAAAGTCACTCATATTCTGTAAAAAAAAAAAAAAAGAAAAAAGTACGAAGTGGGTGTGTGAGAATTCATTAGTAATGTGGATTTTAAGTATTTTAAGTGCTCATCTCGACAAATACAAGTCAACAGAATAGTACATTTTCAGAGAGAGATGGGTTTTCCTCGTCAGAATGCTGTGCTTCTTGTTGTTGCTTGGATTTTGTTCTTTTAGGACTAATGTTTTTCTAATATTTTCAAAACTTGAAATGTCCAAAAGTGAGAGTCGTGCCAGCGAAACGAGATCCAGCCGAGAGCCGCGTATATCCATATAATGCGAGTACACGGGGCAGTACAATGCAGCCTCTAAATACAGGGATGCAAACGGGTCAGGACCAAAAAAGAGAGGAATTGTCGTGGGGGGGGGGGGGCTCACCATTAACAATATCACAGAAAAGTCTATTTCCAGTAGTTCAACCCCAACCAAGTATTGAGTGCATATAGATGGACAGTTTTCAGAAGGCCAACATTTCTATATTAAAAATGCTTTAAAAAAATAAAAACCATTGCAATATTTCAATTTTGGAGATACTGATTTTTAGGTCTTCACTGAATGTTAGTCATAATTATTACTATTAAAATAAACTGAAGAAATAAAGACATGGGATTTAACATCCCATTCAGTGTGTAATGGACATATAGGCCGATATAATGTGTTAGTTTCACTTTAATTGAACACATTCTACATCGCGGAGGCGACGTCTCTCCTTCACCTCTGAAACGGGGCAGAGCTCCGTGGGAGACACCTGCCTGACACAGCAACGGACATGCACGGGGGGAAAAACGGCGGCGCCGTCGCACCGAATGCACGCGGATACGCGCCGCTTTGGGTAACGAGCGCGCACGTCGCGTCTACATTGGAGGTGAATAGGAAGGCTCTGGGACTGATTGACTGTGGACCACCACCAGTCTGATCAGGTCCATCACAGCACAGCAGCTGCAGCTCTGCCCCGCTGTCACATGACGCATATCAGCGCAATCTGTTTACATTAAACCGACATCAGGAGAATAATGAGAATTATGATTAAAAAAATATATATATTTGTTTCGAATTTTGGCCCCTGGATCATGATTTTTTTGGGCGCATTCTTGGTAAAAAAAAAAAAAAAATCCTCTAAAAAAAAAGACAGTTGGGATGCATAATGTGTCTCATAACAGTATACTGTGCGTCACGTTATCGCCCCCCCCCCCCCCCCCCCCCCGTACTGAGCTGGCCGGTACTGGGTAGGCTATAGCGTCCTGCTGATCACCGCGCTGAGGCACCGGCCGGTCTGAGCTGCGTTCATGTGCCGACTTTAAAACTCTCCAGTCAGTGACCTGGTGGCGGCTGTTTTGGTCGTCAGCATTTTATCCACGCAGCGACCGTCCACGGCTTAGTGGTGTTTTATTCTAGGGGTCGGTGGTGTTTTATTCTAGGGGTCGGTGGCGGCTGTGAGACAGCAGCGGCTCCACGGTGAGGGGGGGGGGGGGGCAGCTTCTGCTCACCTGACTCTGTGCAGCTTCTTCATTAAATCCAAACAGTCCGACACAGCGACGCACTGCTCCTCTTTGGCCTCAGTGTCTCGGACTTCCAGAGCAGCTACAGCGCAGCGTTGTGACCTCAACCATGGTTGGTGAGAGCAGAAATGTTGTTGTAGGCCTGTGCATATTATCATTTGTCCAGGTCATAGTATTTCAAAGGAGGTTAAATCGAAAGCAACTGGACTTATACTGAGTCTCCACACCAGATAGTTGGACCAGTCCCAGCCTGGTCAGATGCTACATGAACTGATGAAGCCTCTTGGATGAGAGGTGAAACGTCTTCCTAGACTTTTTTTTCAAAGGAGGTTAAATCGAAAGCAACTGGACTTAGTTATAATAAGTAAATAACTAAGTCCAGTTGCTTTCGATTTAACCTCCTTTGAAAAAAGAAAAAAAAAATTGTTGTAGTGAAAATAGGCGGGCTCGTGAATTTTTTTTTGAAACGAGTGAAAACGAGCGCTAATTCGCTTATCTCGCGTATCTCGTGTTTGGTTGCGCGTAAAAGCTCGCGCGAAAAAAAAGCGTTCCTCGTGTTTGAGACCAAACACGATGAAATAGACGAAGACGCGAAGGTCCCGTCGCCATAAAAGAATCGGGTGTATTGCGTCGCAAAAAAAAAAAGTCGCGTCTACCGCGTCTCGCGCCTAATCGCGTCTTTGCGTCACGGCCTTTTACACCGCGGACGTAACGAATAAACGGTGACGGTGTGAACGAACAACATAGAACAGGACCAGACGTGGCGTTGTTTCCTCTTTTCACCGACAGCTCCACTCTCCCTTACTTACACTAACTACTGTTATTGTTGAGGCCAGAGGATTGTGGGATTTGTAGTTTTTGACCAATCGCAGGTTGTGCTCTTTCCTTTTTGTGATTTTCCTGGTTCACACATGTTTTTTTTTTTTTAGGGGCAAATGCGAGCGAAATGCTCGCCCATGGTGGGCATACGAAAATTTAAGAGCTGTCTTATTTAAGTCTTGAACACAATAATTCAACAAATGTAAGACATTTTAAGGCCTAAAAGTGTGTAATGGACATATAGGCCTATATAATGTGCTATAACCAGAGACAACCATGAATGAGTTCGCCTCAGTTTCACGTGATTGTCACTGTCAGCCTGTTAGAAAAACATTTTACTGACCCCAGCTGAGACCCCCCCCCCCAGCTGAGACGCTGAGACCCCCCCCCCCCCCCCCTCCCAAAAACAAAAACTCTTCGGATCTGAACGATTCACACAAGTCACCTAATTGGTCATGAAAAAAGCGAGTTTCGCTTTTCGGCGCGCTGTTTGCATCCCTGTAAATAACACATTATCTGTCGCGAAACTCGTTTATTTCACCAATATTTTGTTATGATAGGCTAGTGCTATTCCCCTCTGAGTCCGGGGTTAGCTGTTATCAACATCCGGGGTCTGTAGGTTGACCTACTGACCTCTGACCTGGATGATGTCATCTCTGAGCGCTGGATCTAATTTCGTCGGAAGGACTCGTAATGACACCAAAAGTTATCTGGGTGAGTAAATGATCGTATTTTATGCTAGAAATAAGGACCAGATTGTAAAAAAAAAAAGAGAATTCCCCTTTAAGTCACCGTCCTGAGACAGTATGTTGTTATCACAGAGGTGTCGATGTGGGACAGTGTCAGTCTTTCATGGCATTTCACGATTATCGGCATGAAAGCAGCAGGACAGTGATCATTCAGGCTGTAATCCTCCTGTTGTCCTTCTGGGTCAAACTGACCCAATCTGTTCCCTTCCTCCATCCTTCCTTCTTTCCACAATCCCTTTTCCCATCCTTCTTTCCTCCCTTCTTCTTCCTTCCTTGAACGAATCTGTTCCCTCCCTCCACCTTTCTTTCCTTCCTTTTTCCCTTCCGTCCGTCCGTCCTTCCTTGAACAAATCTGTTCCCTCCCTTCCTTCCTTCCTTCCCTTCATCTTTAGATTGCCTTTATTGTCATTGAAAAAAAATTCAACGAAATTCACGTTGCTGCTCCGCTGTGGTACCACACAAGACAGAATAAATACAAAACATAAAACCTATAAAAACATCACATGAGATAAGTATAAAAACATATAGAAACATTAGTCCAGAAAAAGGATATTGCATTTTGCCCTGTCCTTACTTCTTCCTTCCTTTTTGACCCAATTGACCCAATCTGTTCCCTCCCTCCATATATCTTTCCTTCCTTTTTCACTTCCTTCTTTCCTCCTATCTTTCCCTTTGTCCTTCCTTCCTTCCTTCCTTGACCCAGGAGGACAACAGGAGGGTTAGGTCTGGCCACATGGTGGCGGCTGTCAGGCAGGTCGGAGCTGTGCTTTTGCAACTGGTTGATGCCGTCTGATCCAAGGGGGTGGATCAGACTACACGCAGGCGTAGCTCACAGTCGGCCATATTTGAACAGGCAAATTGCTCTGACTCTGGCTGCAGTTACAGTGCAGTAGATACGTGATCCAGTCATCTTCACTCAAAAAACGATTCATAACTCTGTGAAAAATAAATCAGTATGTAGCTATTACTTTAACTATTTGCATAATGTTACTTTTACAAAAAAAAGTAAATGATTAAAATGATCAGTGATTTTAAGTATGCTGCATCATAACTGCATAGAAGATCATAAAAAATCAAACCGTTTTGAAATCGGACAAAAACTGAGCAGGTTGTGGTCATTATAGCAGAACATGCAGCTGAGGCTTAATGCTCTGAGGGAGAGAGTTGCCCGTCCCACGATGGCCGCCGTACTGGCTACGCTTTGTCATTGGGCAGCAGCGGTGGGTGAGTCATCTAGTCTTCTTATATATATCTATGGTCTGGTCGGCACAAGCTTTCAAGACTTCACTTGTCCAGGAACGGTATCATCAGCCTTTGTGCTGTTGCTGCTGTTCTGTACAACCCATGTGACCTGAGTGTGGGCAGATAATTCTGGTTTGGCCCTTCGCTGAAGCTGTTGTTGTTTATGTACACACCACCACCGCATCTTATCTCGCCAGAGTCGGATATCCAGATATATCCAGATAGAGGGCGCAGAGGGCCACAGCTGCATCTCTGGGATGTTTTCATGCAGCTAGGTCTCTATTTATTATCATCATGATACAGATGACCACATGGTTGGTGGTTTGCTAATCTGTAGCCTCAAATCGTCCATCTTGTTTACAAGACAGTGGACGCTGGCGAGATAAAAGATGATTGGTGGAGCAGGTTTGTAGCTTCGCTCAGGTACCCGCACTTACTTCTGCTTCCTCTTATTACACTGCAGCCTGTGTCTCCTCCCTGCTGCTTTGTTTGTCACTGTTTGCTGTTTAGGATATCTCCTGTCCTTTTGCAGAGTCACCACCAGTACAATATATTACTCTCTGGGATCTTAACAGACGCAGGGTTAATAAGTGTTGAAGGGCACCAGGCCACTGTGTCTGCATGCATGCATCACTATACTTCCTCATGTTTGGGTGTATCGATTATCCTAATCTCATGACCGCACGCCTTGTCACGTACAAATGGAATTCATCAGGTTGAAACAGGCAATTTAGGGCAAGTTTGTTGGAACGTTTTCTAGAGCAATACCTCACTTTTACAAAATACAAGAGCGTTGGGAGAAAAATTCAAAACTGTTCTTGCGTGAGCTCAACGTCTGGCCAACTCATAATCTCAGTATAACATATGGAAGCTGACAAGAGGAAGCAGTCTGCTCTGCTTCGCTGGCTGCACAGATGAAAAACTCACTACAAAAAAGTATTTCTTTGACAACGTAATGTCATGTTTTAGAGCTAAACTGCTGATTAATGAATTATTAGTACGATAGAAATTCTAGTGACAAAAAAAGTTGAAAAGAAAATCAGACACTAGAGCTCTCAATCTTCTATTTCCCTCCAAAAAAATTATAATCTCACCACTTTGCTGCGGCACTTTGACATCGCCACCTCCATCTCCTCCAAGCTGCTTTCGCTGGGTGACCCAAACACATCCATCGGCTCGTCCTCCTCCTGTTCTCGCATCTTCAGACTATTTGCCACGGACTGGATTGCCCGCATCCACTCCTCCCTGAGAAGTAAAAAAAATAAACCTCAGAAATTGAGGATGCTACTGAACCATTTAGGCATCACATTAAGTGTTTTCATCAATTTAATTTATTTGAATGGGACTGTGAATATTAATGAAAATACAATAAAATTGTCGTAAATATGGCAGATTTAGCTCAGCAGATTATATTTTTTCCCTTTTCTTACCTCTCTTCATTGCTGTCCACATGAAAGGTACGTTCAATGACGGTGGTCCACTGTAGGCAACGGATGACAAATGTGTTGGGCCGAGGTCTTTCTGTCTTCATTAACTGACATTCTGTGAAATACACAACAAAGACGGTAGGATGCTTAAAGGACGCTGCTGAATACTGGAAAAGCATGCAACTCAAAACATCCAACTGATTATTCTACAACATCAAAAAAATACAGTTGATGGTTTCATCTTAGTAACCTTCATCTTAAAGCAGATATCAGTGGAATGTTTTTGTTAATATAAGTCCTAAATAGTCCTATTTTCCGTCAGCAATCACTTACATGAAGTATTTCAGTCTAAACACGAGTCTCTCCGTCACTCTGCTCTGCTGTAACCCAAGGAGAAAATTTTCCTTGTGGGATACAAGTGTTATCCAATGAGGAGAGAGAACGGCATGAAGGGCTGTGTGTGCAGCCAAGGGATGCGCGTGAATGTGGTGACGTAGCACGAGGACCAATTGATGCCTGACAAGGGCGGGGGCTGCTAACTCATGGTGCGTTCAAAGAAACTCGTACTTTGTGTTTTTCCTTCCTGTGAAGTCATACCAGTTCGATCTGGTACGAGTTCACAGGTCGGAAGTTACGAGTGGCCGTTATAGGGAACTTTCACAGACAACAGGATGGTAAAAACACGAGCTACGGGTTACCTGGAACGCTACCAAGTCGTAGTTGTGACTTGAAGCTGTAACTTACGGTTTCAAAAGCCTGCCTTGAACGCAGCATTAGCCGAAACGGCCGTGAAGCTGATATCTGCTTTAACAAACCTGCGACTGAGAAGTTGTTGAGTGGTGGTGACGTCTGGTCGTTCAGGTCGGGCTTCTCCTTGTAGCCGATGAAGGAACCGTCACTCTTGAGGATGAAATACCTGGGCCTCCATGTTTTGATATATTCACCTGAGAGAGAGAGAGAGAGAGAGAGAGAGAGTATGAATTTAAATCAACAGGATCACGACTGACATTTTACTATTAATCCTTCAGATCAATAACAATTCAAGGTATTTACCAAATTGAGCCGTGGTTTACATGTATAACGCTTTAATAAATTCATTATTAAGCCTTTGTGAGCATGGTGACTGCCACCTTACCTCTTTTGTGGAGCCAACCCTCTCTGACTACATTAACTTCATTCATGGTGAGAGATGTGTTTCAAAGAGGACCAGGAACAAGAGGTCGGGGAGGGGAATGGTGGATTTCTCTTTTGGGCCTTTTTTAAGTCTCAGTCACAGTCACAGCAAACCCAAACAGCACCTGAGGAATTAAATGAAGCAGCACAAATTAGACATATTTAGCCTTTTTTCAAATACTTACGATACTAAAAACAGAAACAGTTTGGTGTTTTTTCAAATCTTTTCGGGGTTTCAGCCACATTTTGTGACGCCAAAACTGTATTTTTTTTGGAAACGGGTTCCAGAGTGGGTAAATCTCAAAACGCCACCTTAGTGTTTACGTTGAAACGATGATGTCATGCCGTCTAAATATGAGAATTTTTTAAGTTTTCTCCTGTTATTAACATCTCTAACAAATTTGACGTAAAATGCAATAAAATGTGTAATAACAAATGTATGAACACAATATCAAGACATGCTTTCAAGACTGCTCTGGTTTAAACAAATGATTATCTGCAAAGAAGAACCTATGATTCATATCTCTAGATCACAAATTAAAATATAAGCTCAGTTATAATACTGCAGCCTCAGCAGCTTTAGGTCTACGATTGTCATGTTTCAATGAATTCAATGACCTTTTCTCTACCGCACTGATGGTATGGGTTAAAATCTTTACGACATTATATGGCTCTGAAATGCATTGGCTGTATCATTCTGTGAACATATGTTGTTAATATGACACCAGTGGATGACAAGTTACTAATTTTACCAAGGGGAAATGAAATCAGATGACGCAGTGGCCAGGTTTTAATTAGCCATTAATAATATTCATGTAAGTAAATGTCAGGGAGAACACCTCCACTTAAAGGTCTTAAGGTCAAACACCAAATACTGAACAGAGAAATTACCAACAGGAATAGTAGCATGTGCACAGCAATGGATATAAAACACATTAAGTACCAAATTATTTTAGTTAGTTGAGTTGAAGTTGGATTATTTCTTCGTTTTTTTGTTTTTTTTTAATCAGTAAAGCTGTTTATATCTGCACACGTCACAAGTCTCTTCGGGATAGCTATGGCTCACATTTCTTTCCGGCATAAATAAACCGCATTGTAACGTTACAGCATTAGGAAACCTACTTGTCTAGCATGGGTTCATATTCCTCACACCAATAAACACACTTGACGGTAATGACAAAACAGTGTGAACCACCATAACATGAATTATTTTTGGAGTTATTATTGAACACAAAATGATATTATTATATAAGAAACGCAAAGACAAGGACCTTTGCTGCAGCTTCTGTACACTATGTATCTGTGTGTGTAAGCGTGTACTTTCACCCAGACTGAGTGTGTGTGTATGTGTGTCTGACCATCGAGCAGAGAACAAGGTGCTACATTTACAACCAATAATGCTAACGTTAAATTCACACATGCGGGGCTCAACTAATCTGGAATATATATATAAAACAAAACAAAAACAACCTTCAATTGTCTGTTCTTGTGATTCAATATTTGTTCTTACCGGTCGAATCGCGTTTGTTGACTAGTTAACTTGGAAATAAACTCGCTGTTGTTGTGCTTGGCTGCCGTTCAAAGTTACTCAGCTAATGCTAATGCTAATGCTAACGGCTCTCAAACGCCTAGAGCCGTTAGCATTAGCTTCGTGCTAACGTGCAGTGCAGTGTGATAAGTTAACTTTCAACGACCTGTGAAACGAGTTAGTTATTGTCTTAACCGACATTTGACCAGTAAACCAGTGATTTGTTACGCAAGTGAAAGACCGAAGGCAAAAACAATTACACACAAAGAAAGAAACAAATAAAACATGTCATCTAACTTAGACCTAACTTCGCTAATTAAAGCTTAATATCACGTTTTTTAAATTGGGTTATTTATCGGCTAAAAACACACACACTCGAGTGCTTTCCGTGCGATATTTGTTACAGCAGTGTTACACCACTGTTGTTGTAATGTTGCGAACGAAAGTGCAGCATCTCGCAGAAGTAAGAAATGTTTTGTTTATTATTTTGTAAATTGCTTACATTAGCGATCATATGGCTTCTTGTAGGTTACTGGTGTTAGCCCTGCTGCTGCTGCTGCTGCTGCTGATAGCGAGGCAATCACACAACACAACACTATTCTTATATCAGCTGTGATTTACAGGCCTCCTCCTCCCCTCTCTCTCGGCTAATCGCGTACAACGATATACTTTTACACTTAAAATGATACAATAACAAGCTTCAACACACATTTCACTGACTTTATCCCACGTTGCTCTCGGTTCAGTGCAGGTTTTGACAAGCTAGATCCAGAGCAGGCCATCCGCCCAGGAAAACACCATGGACTCTTCTTCCTCTCGGCCTCGCGGCGGTGGTGGCTGCTCGCTGAACGCACACAGCGCCGCCTGCAGGTAAAAAACACGCAAGTGCTGCTACTACTACTACTACTAGTCCTACAGTTGTGGCCAAAAAGTGTCAGTGTTTTTAGATCTTTTGTCAGATGTTACGATGATATACATAAGTATAACTGCATATAAAGCATTTCATAAGTGTTCATAAGACTTTTATTGACAATTACCGGTACATCAAGTTTGTCAAGTTTCTTGGATGGTTGGGGATCATAAGTTGCTCTCAGAGGATGTTTTGGTGCCATTCTTTGTTCATGGTTGTGTTGGGCGCAATAATTGTGAGTGAGGCTTAAAGGGATAGTTCACCCAAAATTGAAATTTCACTCATTATTTACTCACCCTCATGTCTACTAAGGGCTGGGAGAAGTTTCAGAGTCCTCCGTGGCTTCTCTGAGTTAAAGACACACCAAAAAACATCCAAATACCTCCATGCTGCTCGTATGTAATGTCCGTCTTGTATTGAAGCCCCGAAATGCGAAATTGTCCAGAAAAAAATTAAATAAGTCTATATTTCAAGCTTGTTTTGTAGCGGAAGCTTCGGTTCGTCAAATTTGACGAACCGGGAAGAGGAGCTTCCGCTAAACAAGCTTGACAGTTGGACATGCACTGCTACACCAAGACCCCCTGTAACTCAGAGAAACACGGATAAAACTTCTCCCAGCCCTTATATTAGTCGACATGAGGGTGAGTAGCCTAGATAATGAGTGAAATTTCAATTTTGGGTTTTAATTTAAGATTTATATTAACACAAATATTCCGCTTACTTCTGCTTTAAGCTGTGTTTATTGGGTCAACACTTTGGTCTATTGACCTGCATCAGGACCAACATTTTTGATGAAGGTCAATAGACCGAAACGTTGACTTGATCGAATAAACAGAGTTTAAATGTGAGTGTGGGAGTAAATCATGATTCTGCAGTGAATTTGTGGATGAGCCCATCACCCCTTTGGCTGAGAAGTAGCCTAACCCCACACATGAATGGTCTCAGGATGCTTTACTGTTGGCATGACACAGGACTGATGGTAGTGCTCACCTTTTCTTCACCGGACAAGCATTTTTCCAGATGCCCCAAGCAATGGAAAAGGGGATTGATCAGAGAAAACATCTTGTGCTGCTATGAATGAATAAATAAATACATTTTGTAGATGGGACCGACTGCTGCAACTGCCCCTACCTTCTCTGTAGGATACATTCACCATGTATGAATTCTCATGCTTTTGAATAAATGTGTGACACATCAAACCGCTATATGGTAACATTTACACAGTATCATGATAGAAACCTAAACTTGTTAGTTGGGTGTGTGAACTCTGTCTGTCTGACACTTTTGGCTTGTGTCCTAAATGCCCTATGATTCTGAGAAATCTGTTTCAATAGAAAAAAATCATACAAACAATAAATGTCAGTTCCGTTTGGGTGACACTTTTTATTATTTGCATAAACAATAAAACGTAACAGTCCTTGCACATGCTGAAGCAATAGGATTCTTGACACAGGGGCAAAACAAATGTTGACAGTAAATGTGTTGTGTGGTTCATGAAGTGAATGACATGACATAAATAGGAACCTGCCAGTATCATAGTACATCTACTCAAACACCACAAGTCCAAATGAGGCACTCTGTTCTTTTCTGATTTAAAATGTGACACAGAAAACATACTCAACAAATACAGTATCATGCACCTTTATAAATTAGACTACCCAGGTGAATACTGCGACCACCTGCAACACTAAATGCTGCTCAAACCGTATTGTATTGATAATCATATCAAATAAATTAAATGCATTACTTTTTTTTTTACTTGTGGACTATATTTATGGAAGACATCTTCCATGAGTGGGACAGTGGTTCATTTCTGCAGATGTGAGCACATGAATGAGCAAAGAGGTTAAAAATTCTTAGATGAGGGAAAAGTTTAAGTTTGTGTGTATAGGTATAACTTCAGCTGAGCTAAAGTTCAGCGAAAGCTATTAATATTTAATTTACTGAAAAGGAAGCAGCACAGAATAGGAAGGAGGAAGTCTGACAATGACAGGTTAAGTCAACAACAAATTTCATCATTTGGTGTTGGGGTAAGATTCAGGAGCGTTGCTATAGCCGTCACGCTCTTCTGGGGCAAAACTCAGTCTGAACCGACTTTGCTTACAGTATTCTTTAAGCATTGAAATGTGTGGGCATCACAGTTTCATGTAGAAAAATGAAATTGGTTGATATGTTGTTAACAAAAAAGTATTGGACTCCGAAATATCAATATAATTTACAAAACTAAATAAGAACTACAATGAACAATGCAAAACTAACTAAAACTAACCTGAATAAGCTGTTTTTGGTTTCTTAGAAATGGCAAAAGTTGCAGGAAGAAAATGCCACAGCTCAATAATGACACTATTTCAAGTATGACCGAGTAAATGTACGGTCATGAGGACTGACGACGGGAACATTTGTGGGAAGCAACTGAAAGAGAGAAATCCCATAGAGCTCTCACAGAGAAGCTTCTACAAACCAAGGCTTTCCTCCTAATACATGAAAAACTAAAACTGAATAAAAACTCAACTGAAAAAAAGAAAAGAAAAGCAAACTAAAAAACTCCATAAAAATAAAAACTAATGGAAATGTGAATAACCTTGCACTGATGACTACAGATTGAAAAAAAACAAAACATGATTTCTAATGTGGAGAAAAATGAAATTATTGGCACTGGATGAAAAAAAAAACTTCATATCTATTCATTATTCTTCTGATCCATCCTTCAGTGTCTCATTCTTCACTTGTGGGTTGTGCACCTTGTATCTCCTTGATCAGTGCTGGAGAAAAGAGACAATACACAGTGAACATACATACATACATACAGTAATGTACAGGTGTGTGTTACAGAAACTAGACTCACCTGCGATGATCTCTTCCTTCACTTTGTGAAGTTCTTTCTTCACTTCCTCAAGAATTTCCTACAATCACACACGGCATGTTCAACATAACACTGTTTTACCTTTATTTATAAACAAGTCACATAATTTACCATGTAATAACATGAAATATATTTCAATTTTATGGATTTAAAAGTTAATATTCCACTATGGAAAGGTCATAACACACAACTTCATTGTTTATTACAGCTGTGAGCTACAGATTGAAGTACAAACCTGTTTGAGTTGCTCCAAATCGGTATCACTTCCTGCAACATCTGAGTTCTTTTTCACCACCTTCATCCTAAGATAGAAAAAAAATATTTACTTTCAGCCAAAACAGACTTCTTAAGATGAAGAAGGCTTTTTTTTTTTTTGGAGAGAGCTGGGCAGCAAAAGCAGCATATTTGTTTTGGACAGACACAAATAGATTGTAAAAGTTATTAGGAAATGTCTGAGGAGAGAAACAGAACAGCAGCTGAGTCAAACCGTAAATGTAATCAGCACTTGGATTGAATCATCTGCCATCACCCCAACTGCTTGTGTTTCAGTAAGAACAAGCACTTCCTCAAGTCTTTACAAAGCCATTTCAACAAAGTTCCTGTGGCCAGTATAATTTAACTGCCTTCAAAACATCCACTTCTGCTTACATTACACTGGAGTTTGTGATAGCGTATCAATATTCGTAATTGATCTGATGCTCAGATTTCACTTGCACAAGCTCACACACTTGATGCTCATGCCTTGGAGGGAGAAATATGAGTTCATGTGCAGGGCAGTGTCACAACAACATGTTGAAGTGGAGCAAGCGACACAAGGTCACACCAGCAACTTAGAGGCCTTGAGCTATTACAGGCTCAGAGAAACCACAAGTGTCAAGCGCTTTATTTCTTATTTCTAAAACAACACTAAGTCACTATTGCAGGTGTCATTTCACCGGTACATAGCCTACATTAGGCAGCACACAGAGCAGAGATCACAAAAAAAAAGTGGCATCTCAGGACAGGAAGTGGCTCCATAAAGTCTAAAGACCCCATCGTCATTGTGTTGTAGATGTTTGCACATCAGTCATTACTCAAAACGTCCAAATGTAGGAAGTAAAGTAAAAACGTGGTTTTAGATTTTTCTTTATTACGCAAATTCAGTAAATACCAAAATCTGAAATCCTTCAATCCTTCACTTACAAAACGTATTTAGACGCTGTGTTCACGAGTTGTCTGTTTGCCTCAACCATCCTCGATTCTGTATGTGTCTGGTTGTGGCAAACTGAACTGACTTGACACATCTTAGAAATGCTCATATCTGTGCATATGTGGTCACACAGTTCACACTTTGTGTTGAGCGAGGCTATGAACTCTGAGTAGCTCTCTGTAGACCTCTGTGATGAGACTGAAGGCATTCATCATATAGCCTACGTCTGCCACCATTGGTTATTGATCATTATTACATATTTTAACCATTTACAATTAAAGGGACAACGAGGAGTTTCTCCATCGGCAGAACGAAAAATTCTGCGACAATATTAATGTGGATGAATCTACGTTAATTTGTTGTTAATGGGCCCATTTTCGATAAATATATCGTTTTGTTTCTATCGTTATTTTGTTATTATGGATGGAAATGGATGGAAATTAGCATTGCTGCTATAATCCGGCACATTTACATGTTTTTATATGTACATTGATGGGCACTGTTGGTTTCGCAGACGCTGCCCGGCGAGTCATGAGAATAACGCCACCGAATCTCCGTTTATAGTGGGAACTACGACGGTATGTGATCATCTTTGAACCTCTGACTTTAATTCTTGATGAATGAAAACATGAGTCTGTCTTGCGCCAGTCAAAGAATTTCACGGTGCGCGGAGGCTCATAAATGTAGTGTGTAAACGCTTCGCTTTTCCAAAACTCCTCGTTGTCCCTTTAAATCTACAACACAATGAAGTGTAGGGAATTGAAAAGGTCTGGATGCTTTCTGAAGCGTGGAGGGACTGGTACCTGGACACTGGGGGAGTGGTGGGAGAAGAGCAGGGGCTGGCTTCCTTCTGACTGTTGGTTAAAGATTTGGGCCTTTTGCAGAGAAAAAAAAACAAAAAAACAGGCAAACCTTACAGACAGCTGCTAACTGTATTTTTGATTCTGTATCTGTAGGTGTTTGTGTAAGAGTTGGATGTATCGGCCTCTTACCTGGGCATGGTAGCACATTTTTCCTTGGGCTTTTCACTGATTTCTGCCAAAATAAGATCATTTTAGTTACTCTTTAAGACTTTTCTTTCTGCCACGCTTTGCTGCAGTGCATCATGTGACAAATAATGATCACTGTTTCTGTCTTATATACAGTACAGTTACGAGTGTCCGAGAGGTGACAGTGATGCTACATACCTCTAAGTCCTGTGGGTTTTAAAACTGGGGAGTCAGGCTCATCCTGCAGATAAACCAAACATTTCAATCTTGCTGGTCATAATAAAAATAGGCCAATTACAGAAAAGCTAGAGAGAATGAGACAGGAAACTTACATTGCGAGCTGGTTCTTCCTTTTTAACAGCAGGTTTGTCCGAAACCTTCCTCCTGTTTAAAATTGTTAAAAATATGAGAAGTCCCGCGAATCAAATCATACAAGCTATATCTTTATATATCTCTTAAACAATAAGTTACCTTCGAGCGAGGATGGCGCTCATCTCTCCCATTAGACCACCTCCACCTCCACCTCCACCTCCACCGGATGAGGCTGCTGGTTTGGGGGCTGGATCGGCTCCTCCTTCATCCTGCTGCACCACAAAAACACTTCCACTGAGGATCTGGCCCCTTACTCACTCACTCAGTCACAAGAACATGGACACCAGAAATCATCCATTACCCATGTATTGTACATATGGGTAACACTTTATAATAAGTTCACACTATTAAGCATTAGTTAAGCATTAATAAATACTGAATTCTTCATTTATAACACATGAATACTCATTAGTATGTAGTTTAAACACAGTTAAACATGTTTTATTCATCATTGATCAGCACTAACTGTATTTATAAACTATAGCGCCCCCTAGAAATTTTGTTTTGCTAAGAATGAATGGAGTGACTTTGGCATAGGCAGACTTAAATTTGTGGAAACATGTATCACACCAAGATGTACAAAAAAGTCAATGTAACCTATACCTTAAAGTCAACAGGAAGTCGGCCATTTTGAATTGAACTTTTGACCTCTTTGAACGAACTCCTCCTACAGATTTCGCCCAATCAACTTCAAATTGGCTACAGACCATCTAGACGCCATTCTGATCAAAAGTTATTAAAAGAATGTCTGTAGGTCAAAGGGCGTGGTTGCTAGGGCGTGGCAAAATTTGGCGACTTTTCGTTTTCTCGCCATTCCACTTCGAACAGCTCTAACGCCCACATACTTTATCCTATCAGCTTCAAACTTGCTGGACATGATGTTGGCTCCGCCCTGAACAGGCCGATGTATTAACATTCCACCTTCTTCATAGCGCCCCCCGATGGTAACAGGAAGTGACCAGTTTTTACTTTCACGTGTACTGATGGCACATAGTTGACCCCATCAACTTCATTCCACTTCTAAAACATGCAGAACCAGTTGGTGAAGCTACATTATGAATGCTGTGAAGCTACGAGCAATGGCGTCCGTGTGGCGATGTGGCGACTATCGTCCCTCGCCATGAAATTACGTTTGCCCTTTTGATAGCTTTAATAAACTCGTATCATCATGAAAATTGATACAGAGGTCAATGGTGGCAACCTCTTACATCTGATAGGGGTCACGCCCATTGGGCGGGTCCAAATGCCTCTATAGCGCCCCCTTGAAGTTTTCAAAAACCCCTCCCCATAGGGGTTTTTTTGGAGTAGGAAGATGAAAATTGGTACACATGTGTTAGTTGTCCAGACGAACAAAAAGTCTCTTGCACCATTGGTCTACTCTAAACAGGAAGACGGCCATTTTGATTTTAATGTGTCATTTTGGCGTGATTTCCACACGTTGTGTTTTAACGAACTTGTCCTAGGGATTTTGCCCGATCGACTTCAAATTGATTACAGATCATCCAGAGACGATGCTGATTAAAAGTTATTAAAAAAAAACATGCCAGCTAGCCTGATCCTCCAGTCAGTGCCCCTGACCAAAGGCACTGGCTCATAATCTGGAGTTGGTCCCCGGGCGCTGCACCGTGGCTGCCCACCGCTCCTCAGGGATGGGTTAAATGCAGAGAAAGAATTTCACTGTACTAGCTGTATATGTGACAAATAAAGCACCTTTACCTTTACCTTTACCTTTAAAAGCTTTTCTCTGCGTCAAGGGGCGTGGCCGCTATGGCGCCGCCATGTTTGATCCATCGCCATGCATCTTCAAGCAGCTCTCTCTCCTACATACCATGCCGTATTTTACATCAACATTGTCCAATTTACTCTAAACTTCACATTTGTGATTAGGGTCCGTCCCTGAACGCACCAGCCCATGTTTTGTTACGCTCATACCGCCCCCTGGTGGATGAACCATCAATTTGTCATAACTCCTTCATGCATTGTCCTATTTGCTCCAAATTTCACATGTGTCATGAAGGTCCGCCCCTGAGCTCATCTGCCCACATCTGGTTACCGCCCCCTGGTGGATGAACGAAACATTGCGTTTCTTCGCTCTTTCCAGGTTTTTTCTCCCTTCTTCCTTCTTGCCACAGCCCCTGCGTGCCTCAGGTCCGCGGTGGCATGAGGTCGCGAGGGCCCGATCATAGTGTTACCCATACTGTATGTACAACACCCTTCATTAGTATGTAGTTTATAAATACAGTTAGTGCTAATCAATGATGAGTAAAACATGTTTAACTGTGTTTATAAACTACATACTAATGAGTATTCATGTGTTATAAATTATTAATTCAGTATTTAATGCTTAACTAATGCTTAATAGTGTGCATTTATTATAAAGTGTTGCCTATGTTCTCCTTACCTTGACTGTTTTACGCAGTTTGGCTCCTGCCAGAGCTGCAGCCAGGTCATTTGCTCCTCCTCCTCCTCCTCCTCCTCCTCCTCCTCCTGAAGGCGGTGGTGGAGGTGCCGGTGGGCCAGACCCAGGCGGTGGTGGTGGGCCTGGTGGGGGCGGTGGGCCAGACCCAGAGGGTGGTGGTGGTGGGCCGGGAGGTGGCGGTGGAGCCGGAGGAGCTGGAGGAGCTGGTGGAGGAGGAGGAGCAGGAGGAGCAGCGGGGGCGGCTGCTGCAGCCGCGGCCTGTCGCTCTCTCTCCAGACGCTCCCTCTCCTGCTGCTCCTGCTTCTGCTGCTCCTGTCTGCTCACAGAGCAACACACGGTTCACAGCTTAGTGTTTAGCTTCTTCCACAGCTGCACTGCAAAAACTCAAAATCTTACCAAGAATATTTGTCTTATTTCTAGTCAAAATGTCATTTCTAGTCAAAACAAATCTCAGTATACTTAAAATAAGACTCATCATATTAAAAAGTAGCTTGTTTTTAGAGTAAAAATTTGTAAATTGTCTAAAAACAAGTTCACTTGTAGGTGATGAGTCTTATTTTAAGTGGAAAGAGATTAGTTTTGACCAGAAATGAGACATTTTGACAAGAAATAAGACAAATATTCTTGGAAAGATTTTGAGTTTTTGCAGTGTGAGCTCAAACTTTAATATCAAGATTATTTGAAGCTCGTTGAAAACTAAATTTCATTACATTCTTGATTGTTGGGTGGAAAACATACTAAATGATGTGATGTTGATTACTGTAAACATTAGTAATATCCTTTACCTTCTCTGGTTTTCCAGCTCCTGTGCAGAGGGTCCATTCTGAGCAGGGCCTGAAAGCATTATTTTTGTTAAAATAAATAATGAAAAATATGGCTATAAAGATTGCACAGTACTGTGCATAAGTATTAGGCAGCAGTGAAAAAGTGCTGTAAAGTAAGAATACTTTCAAAAATATGAATGAAGGGTGGTCACACTATGATTTATTTAGATTTCTCTTCTGTTCGTTCACTCCCTTTTGTTGATTGATGAAAATAAACTATTAACACTTCCATTTTGAAAGCATTCTTAGTTTACAGCATTTTTTCACACCTGCCTAAAACTGACTATAATTTTTGCACATGTACAGAATATAAATATACTATATGCTTTTTCATCATCACAGGAAGTTAGCCAAAACAACCGGATCGTTTACTTCTGCTTTAATATAGCCTATCTATTTTTAAATTATGCAGTTTACTGAGTGCTAGAAGAGGTATAAGATTAATAGTCCAGGCAATCTAGCTCATTTTGGACCCCAAAATAGAACATACATCATTTCTATGAGGTGTCCAGAACAACATACTAACAGTCCTAAGAAATCCTAGTTGGGGAAATATGTTTAATTCTCATTGATTTACTGTATATAAAGTCTATGGTGCCAATAAGGCCAGAAAACAATACACCCCAATGGGGCTAACCAAATAAGCCTATTTGGGTGTGTTTTGGGCATATTCCATTAGTGTATTGCTCATTTGCATATTCATATCCATTTTCAAAGAAACTTGTAATACAAAAAAAATACTTTTCATGTTTACTTTCATTGTGTAAAGTTTCATTGTGGTAGGAGTAAAGGGGGGAAAAAAAGCCTACTCGGGTGTACTTTGGGCATATTTGATAAGTGTGTGGCTCATTTGCGTATCAAATTCATTTTCAAAGAAACTTGTAATACAAAAAATGTTACATTTCATAGATACTTTCATTGTGTAAAGTTTCATTGTGATAGCAGTAAAGGAAAAAAATAGCCCCATTGGGGTTTTTGTTTTCTGGCCTTATTGGCACCATAGACTTTATATAGGCTACAGTAAATCAATGAGAATTAAACATATTTCCCCAACTAGGATTTCTTAGGACTTTTAGTATGTTGTTCTGGACACCTCTTAGAAATGATGTATGGTGAAAAACATTCTGTTACAATTAGTCTGTCGGAAAACGCTATTTTGCCTGGACTATAAAGCATAAATTACAGACACACTTCCCACTGTCCAATCTGGACCTCATCCGCCCTCTTTCATTGCTGGTTGGTTGGTTGGTTACCTGCACTGAGAGCCTCTAATGCATGCATCATGGTTTGGGCAAAAAGAGCAGCATCCTCTTTACTGCCAAAGTTCAACCCCCACACCTGTTTGGGGTCCCGCCACTGGTGGAAGTTTGCTGTGGCTTGATTGTACTTCATCCCTTTAACAATGGGACAGTTGATCACAACCTACAAGCATGAACAGAAGCACAGGACAGTGATTCTACTGAGAATTTGATCTTTTATATATATTTATCTATATAGTTTATAGCTCATGAACACTTGTCTTGTAAAATGCAGTCAGTTCTTCTCACGTGATCTTATGAGTTTATTTTTGACTTTAATTTGAATGCAATGTTACATTTCCGTCTCTTTTAAACTAGTACATTCAAAAATAAACTGGCGACACATGTCTGCTGTCAAATGGTGTAGGTGTTATCTCTGCAACAACATGTCAGTGGTTTGTCACAAAAGAAGTGAAACAGTTCTTAGTTCTGGGTGAGCTGTTACAAAGGCTACACTGAGATGAAATGTCAGCTAACACAAGATTGACTATTTGAAGATTTTTATCCAATGCTTAAATGACTAAACCTAATATCTATATGGACATGTGTGTGTGTTTCCTTTCTACGGCTAACCTAGACTCTTGTAGCCATGCACTAGTTTAACTTACAGCTAACTAATACATTAGCACTGACAATTAGCATGAAAAATGTCTGGATTGACGAACATGACACAAGTTTGGATAGTTCAACTACAGAGCAGGCAGCGTTATTACAAAAATATATATATTGATTAAAAACGACTTTAGTTTTTGTCTTTTAAAATGGTGTGCCGTAAATGCACCAACAGGATTAAAGGACTAAATTGAGCAGATATTGAAATAATTGGGTGATTCTTCCTGACTGAAATTGGAGGTATGCATAGTATTATCATCTATAAACCCAAAGGCTGTGAATACAAAGATGAGTTGTGCTATAGTGTTTCAAGTGTTTCATACACACACTGCAAAAACTCAAAATCTTACAGAGAATATTTGTTTTATTTCTAGTCAAAAATGTAATTTCTAGTCAAAACATCTCATTATACTTAGAATAAGACTCATCACATTAAAAAGTAGCTTGTTTTTAGTCACTTTTTTTTTACTTCTTTCAAACATATTTTCACTTGAAATAAGTAGAAAAATCTGATAGTGGAGCAAGTTTTTCTTCCTTATTACAAGCACAAAAAACTTGCTTTCACTGGCAGATTTTTCTACTTGTTTCAAGTGAAATTTTTTTTTTAAACAAATGAAAATGATCTAAAAACAAGTTCATTTTAGGTGATGATTCTTATTTTAAGTCTAGAGAAAAGAGTTTAGTTTTGACTAGAAATTAGACATTTTGACAAGAAATAAGACAGATATTCTTGGAAAGATTTTGAGTTTTTGCAGTGCATAAAGGTGAATGTCTTTCTGTCTGTCTGTGTGCACTTGTCTTGTACCTGCTGGTCAGCCTGCATCTTACGTCCCACCACCCTGTAAGTGTTGGACGCGGGGTTGTGGTAGATCTGGACCCGACTGAGACAGGCAGTGTCCGATCCCGCAGGAACCCAGCGCTTGCTGCCGTCGTCGTACAGCATGACCGTGGCCCTCACCTGACAAACACTGGACTCACTGTGGAAGGGGAGACATGATGAGAGGAATTAAAAGAATAGTTCACCCAAAATTCAAATTGCACTCATTATCTACGGCGTCAGTAATCGCACTGATGCCGGTGCAAATCTCGCGAGATTTGGACGGACCAAGAAGAGGAGCCTCCGCTACAAACAAGCTTGAAATGTAGATTTATTAAATTTTTTTCGGAACAATTTCGCATTTCGGGGCTTCAATACAAGACGGACATTACATACGAGCAGCATGGAGGTATTTGGATGTTTTTTGGTGTGTCTTTTTGTTACGAAGAAAAGTGGTATCCATTTGCAACCGTTATATGGACATGCACTGCTACGCCGAGACCCCCTGTAACTCAGAGAAGCCACGGAGGACTCTGAAACTTCTCCCAGCTCCTTAGTCCACATGAGGGTGAGTAGATAATGAGAAATTTCAATTTTGAGTGAACTATCCCTTTAAGGCAACAAGATGCTGCAGACTAGACAGAAAACCCACAGGGTGGAAGGAAGTGGCTGGCAGCAAAACAATTATAGTGTCGTGATGGGGTAAATAGAAAATAACTTGGGTTAAAAAGATAAGGTGCAAAAAATCATATCTGAGACCAAGTAAATCTTTTGGTAACACTTTAGATTAGGGAACAACATATTCACCATTAACTAGGTGCTTATTAATATGCAGCTTACTAGCTCCTTGTTAGTAATTATTAAGCACGTATTCTGCCTTATTCTACCTCTATTACACCATGAATTAAGATTTTTCCTGATATTAACTCCTAATTATGGCTTATTCATTGTAAATTAATGCATTAATGCTATACCAATTCAGAGTGATAAAGGAAGAATTACTGTTTTTGTGCTACTGCCCCTGTACAAGGCCCCAATAACCCACGGGTTATTCACATCATTATTCAGAAACAACAATGGTGTCATGGTGTAATAGAGGTAGAATAAGGCTATGTAGAATAAGGTGTTAATACGTGCTTAATAATTACTAATAAGGAGCTAGTAAGCTACTTATATGCATATTAATAAGCACCTAGTTAATGGTGAATATGTGTTCCCTAAGCTAAAGTGTTACCAATCTTATATCAAGATGCTTTATCTTTAGATTTAGGTCATGTCAGGGAGAGAATACAGTATGTTATGAAGTAAATACGTTATTAATAGGTGACATGTAAATATATTCTAATTAATTTCCCAGACATAGAGCAATTCTTTTTATTTATTTATTACCATTCTCTGTTAAACACATCATCACATGCTTGTATAAACAAAGACAAGACAAGTTGCCATTGGAAACATCCAATTATCATTACTGTATGTGAATCATTATCAGTGAAAATAGAAATGTTGCAGTGCTAAGAAGAAGTGTTTATGTAACTCATATATGATGGATATCTTGCTTGTTTTTTTCCAATGAAAGGGGCTTCTGTAGGTTCCTCAAAGCAAGGTACAGAAAAAAGGTTTTGATATGAGTCTCTCAAAAATAAAAAAACACCAAGTCCTGATAATGATAATTCAATTTGAAGTGAGTGAGAAGTATTCATGACTGGATGTAAGTCATAGTTTGTGGTGTTTGACCTATAACAAAGCAATGAAGTGTCAAAAATCCTTCAGTGGTACAGTAGTACAACTTGTAAAAACCACAGTAAAGATAGATCATGAAAATCAGGATTTAAAGTATAATTGAAAGAGTCTTATCAGTGTCACGATAAAAACATGAATCTGCAAAGTAACTGCACTGTCGAGCTTTTCCCCCACCACACACACACCTAACACACACCACAGCTTTTCAATCACACGCTGATGACGCTACAGACTGCAAAGGACCTGTATTTGCATTGTGAAACTGAGTTATAATAGTTTGAAGGTTTTTCAGACTAACATTTGCACCTGTATAACACAAGATAACACAACCATGCATGCATAATATGTTTATTTTCACACGAGGCGCTGTGATGGGGAGTTATTTTCAGTCAAGTTGCTGTTGCAAAATCTGCAGCCTGTGGGAAATCTTTTACTTCCTGCTGAAAAAGGTTGTTTTATATTTTGACCACTTCCTGTGTTCGGTTCACTGCTTCCTTATATGGACTACACCAATGTTTCACCTGTTCTTCATATGCATGTTCACTTTTTAAAAAGAATAATAAGCCCTCAAAAGCTTTTCCTAGGATTTCACAACGCGCTCGGTGACACAGATCGACATGACGATCGTTTCATTTCATTTCTCTGTGTTAACATCGTGGAAACAGAACACCTGCTATGAACTCAGACGCTCCTCAGACATCAGGAAATGTAATCGGAGTAACAGAGTCTGTCGGGCAAAACACGTGTAAAATTGATATGAAACGGTGCTACTATTCTGCATGTCTTGACTTACACATGTGCCAGCCAGTCAAAATGATTTAGGATGAAATAAGTGAACTATTATCTGTCATTTGAAGAAAAAAAAAAGAAGTAATAACTCACCCCATGTTTCTCCTTGTTGCACGCAGTCTTCAGTGTTTCTCCTTGTTAACACTTTACAGTCAATTTCTTCTCAACAACAACAACTAGGTTAAACTGCTTCCTCCTCTCTCCCACAACTATATGTATATATATTTATCTATGGAATCAAACCTGCTGTCGTTTCTTCCTGCACACCTCCATCGCGCTCTCTCATAACATTGTTTAACACCAGCCACTTGCACTTCTGCCTTTGTATTCTCATTTCCTAGACACTTTTTTTTCTCTCTCTCTTCCTGTTCTTCTTCGTCTCCTTCACTGGTTCTTTTATATTCTCACGTTCACCTCCCCCCATTTTCTGTCTCCCTCTGGCTTAGCTCTTTCCATCATAATTATGTTTTATTTTATTTTTTTGTGGTTGGTGTGTGCTGACCAGTCTGTGTTAAAAAAAACAAAAACAGGATTCACTAAAACTTCCACTTGTCATACTGTAGGTCCTCTCTGTATGTTTTTTTATTTTATTTTGGCTACTACTGATAAAGAGCTGGTTCATTGCAACTTTCAAGCAGCAGGGCAAGTTGTACTATAACACAGATGTCACAGAAGTTGTGTTTTGTGTCTCAAATGAAATACACACACCGTACACTGCAAAAACTCAAAATCTTTCCAAGAATATTTGTCTCATTTCTTGTCAAAATGTCTAATTTCTAGTCAAAACTAATCTATTTCCACTTAAAATAAGACACATCACCTAAAACTGAACTTGTTTTTATATCATTTTCATTTGTTTCGAACAAATTTTCACTTAAAATACTGTAAGTAGAAAATTCTGCCAGTGAAAGCAAGATTTTTGTGCTTGTAATAAGAAAGAAAAACTTGCTCCATTATCAGATTTGTCTACTTATTCCAAGTGAAAATATGCTTGAAAGAAGTAAAAAGTGTCTAAAAACAAGCTACTTTTAAATGTCATGAGTCTTATTTTAAGTATAATGAGATTTGTTTTGACTAGAAATGACATTTTGACTAGAAATAAGACAAATATTCTTGGTAAGATTTTGAGTTTTTGCAGTGTAAGTGTGTATACTGAGCAATATATTAGTTTTAATTCAACAGTGAAAGGTCATGTTTGGACTCAGAACAGAAACAACAGTGTAGCAGAATGCAGAAGTTAACAGGAGTGGGAGTGAAAGTAGCAGCTGTTGTGCATGTGCATGTTTCTGCTGTGTGATCTTTGTTACAATAAAACAGCAAAAATCATCAGTTTTCAGATTTTAATAAACAAATCACACATGTATGACCTTCTGCTTCACAACAACAGTAGCCGACACCGCGCTACCCCCACTACCTCCACCCCAGACTCTGTAACACAACCACAAAAAAGTCGTACTTCGCTTTTACCCATACTGTGGTAGCAGAGAAAGAAGAACTGCAAACTTCATTATTTTTTCTACTGAGGGTCTGAATGAATATTAGTTCCAATAAATAGGAACACATTCAAATATGAAAATCATACCTTGTTTTATTTTTACACCAGGTCTGTGGTTTTGTTTTCCTGTGAACTCTTTTGTCTCCGTTTATAGTAACAGCTTAAAGGGCTATTACACGGAAGATGAGCTGTGTGTTTAAGTAAAATGATTTAAGTAAAAAGTTTTAAGAGCTGTTTTTCAGATGCATCCTCCAGACTTTATTGAACCATGTAAGCAACTTGAGTAAATTTATATGCAGAACAGTATATTTATCTCTAAATATAATGTGTTCTGTGTATGTTTCTATGTCTGTGTGTGTGTGACCAGACACATACATAACAGCCAGATGTTGAGATGCGTTCAACATCTCGCTGTTAAATGTGTTTTACAGTCAGGGATGATATTTATACACCACGCTTACTCTGCTCTTTCTATGTAAAGTATTACCAGAAGACTCCAGTGTGTGTGTGTGTGTGTGTGTGTGTGTGTGTGCGTGCGTGCATGTGCCTTACAGTTACGTACATTCTCAGTTCTGTGGTGTCCTACAAACACCAAATCATATCCTCCTTCGTGTGTAGTTCCTTTTCCCCTACTTGGCCTCAAAGACAGCTACAGACACACAATAAAAACACAGTGTCATGTATTGTGAACAACAGCTGTTTTGTAACTATCTCTTAATGTTCTTTTTTTTTGTTTTTTTTGTGAATTTATGCCCTCATTGACCTTTAAAGGAGGATCTAAAAGCAGACCCCCAAACTAGTAGCCACTAGTTAATCAATAAATGTCATCATGTATCTTATTTGAGCTTCCTTAGCTTCTCACAGAGCTTCTTTCACAGGCCGCGGTCTGTCTCTCTTCTGTTGGCTCCTACTGATCAGATGCAGATGAGGCTGTCCTCCTGTTGACACTCTTCTCTGGCAGACAGACTGTTCCTTCATCAGCTCTTAAGGGGATGTCGCCACCTGCTGGTTCAGGCCGTGACTGCAGCTCATCCCTCTGGTGCTGTAAAGAGTCAGTCTGCAGAAATGTACTGTACACTGCAAAAACTCAAAATCTTTCCAAGAATATTTGTCTTCTTTTTTGTAAAAATGTTTCAATTTTAGTCTAAACTAATCTCTTTCCACTTAAAATGAGACTCATCACCTAAAAATTTACTTGTTTTTAGATCATTTTCACTTGTTTCAAACTAATTTTCACTTGAAATAAGTAGAAAAATCTGCCAGTGAAAGCAAGTTTTTTGTGCTTGTAATAAGAAAGAAAAACCTGCTTCAAAGAAGTAAAAATTGTCTAAAAACTAGCTACTTTTTATGTGATGAGTCTTATTTTAAGTATAATGAGATTTGTTTTGACTAGAAATGACATTTTGACTAGAAATAAGACAAATATTCTTGGTAAGATATTTGCGTTTTTGCAGTGTAAGAAGCCATGGATTCAGAGTTCAGAGGAGAGAGAGAGGGGGAGTGAAACAGTTACTGTGCACAGTGTGATTCAGACTTCAGACTCCTCGTGGACTTGTGTACCACTTAGACAACTGTATTTATGCAGGAATATAACTTCCCCAGACAACAGTATCTGTAGCCATCGGCTAACGGCTGGATGGATCTCTAGTCATCTGACCGTTACCGTAGGAACTCTTCTGTACATCTGCTGTAGTAGCTATACGCCCTCAAGGGAAAAACACTCCAGACCGCTCATAAACATTACACTGGGTATGGTTCATCATGTGATGCACCTCTTAGAAAACCAGATAAGTCACGCTTGATGTCCTGCAGGGGTTTCATTTCCCTTTGTTTGTATCTATCTGTGCATGTGTGTGTGTGTGTGTGTGTGTGTGTGTGTGTGTGTGTGTGTGTGTGTGTGTGTGTGCATGAGATAGTATTACACGGCAGTTTGCCTTCCAGAGCACAGACTGGCACACGCTCAATTTATTTGACTTTAATAGTGCAAACAGACTAAAGTTTCTATGTCTCTTCAATAGAGTGAAAGAGGACAAAGACATCAAAGACACACACACACACACACACACACACACACACACACACACACACACACACACACACACACACACACACATACACACACTCTGGGTTTAATATTCACACTAGCACTGCCCCCGGTGCTCAAAATAACTGATAAACACACCAACAAAGTAATATTTCTCTGAAAGGAGCAATATATTTCTACACATGTGCACATATGCACTTAACAAAATCTGAGCCTTTTATATCAGAAAAATGAACGGTTGAATATTAGCACGATAAAAACTATAAAAAAAAACAAACATGTGATGTGTACTTTGATCCATCATAAGTGTTGGGTTTATAGTTGATAATTAATGTTATTATCAATAAATCGTTAATGAAACTGACTGAAGCTGATTCATCATGTCTCTTTGTGGAACAAGATTAAAAGAATTTAACAACTGTTATCAAAAATATTATATAGCTACTGATATACATTTATAAAACTGTCAGAATGAAGAGAATACACTGCAAAAACTCAAAATCTTTCG
The DNA here is from genome assembly GCF_905171665.1 of Trachurus trachurus. NCBI lineage: Eukaryota > Metazoa > Chordata > Actinopteri > Carangiformes > Carangidae > Trachurus > Trachurus trachurus. The sequence goes on from NC_139903.1 coordinate 3,861,379, forward strand.
TCGTATTTCTTGTCAAAATGTCTCATTTCTAGTCAAAACTAATCTGTTTCCACTTAAAATAAGACTCATCACCTAAAAATGTACTTGTTTTTAGATCATTTCACTTGTTTCAAACTAATTTTTACTTAAAATAAGTAGAAAAATATGCCATTGAAAGCAAGTTTTTTGTGCTAGTAAGAAAGAAAAACTTGCCCCACTATCAGATTTTTCTACTTATTTTAATTAAAAATATGCTTGAAAGAAGTATAAAGTGTCTAAAAACAAACTATTTTTCATGTGATGAGTCTTATTTTAGGTATAATTAGATTTGTTTTGACTAGATATGACATTTTGACTAGAAATAAGACAAATATTCTTGGTAAGATTTTGAGTTTTTGCAGTGTGCATAGCTTTATAAAAACACATTGTGTTTTTAAATCACTTATATAAGATAAATGTAATCAAAGACGGCCTCCAAAGTTTCCCCCCTGGATGGAAATAAACCACAAACAAGCTGTAATCAGTTACAGGATGACCTGACCTCACCTTGCCTCTGGTTATAGCGCGTGGACTTAATCAGCCTCTTGGATTGTTAAAGAGGGTTAGTCTGAGGAAGAATTTGTTTAAGCTCCATGCAGCTGCAGATGTGTCCAGGTCTTCAGGTGAGGTCAGTCTGCACCTGAGATGGAAATCCTGGCTCTGGTCCAGTGTCACGCCCACATCTGTCGTCTCCAGCCATGATTGTTTTTTTTTCTTTTGTTTTGTTTTTTTTGGCCTTTTCTGTTATTTCCTGTTTTGTTTTGAAATGACTCACCTCTCGTCTCATTTCAGACAGCTTCACTTCCCCCCTTGCCTCGCCCTGATGTGATTCACTTGTTTCTATCCCCCCTAGGTTTAGTGAAAAAAAACTTTCCTTCCAAAGCACTTTTCCTTTAATTTTCCTTTTATTTGCTCTCTCATTTTACAGATTAAAGTCGGTTCTTGGTCAGCTAGAAACAGGATTGAATAATTGGGGTTGATCGCAACTGTAATGCTGTTAAATTATTTATTTATTTATTTATTTTTTGGCTACACTTGTTAATTATTGGATAATTATTTCTTTCTATGACTCTGATTGCAACTGTAATACTGCTTAATTATCTATTTATTTTATTTTTGGCTACATTTGTTAATTATTGGATACTTGTTTCTTTCTATGACTCTGTACTTTCTATGTACTTTTGTACATCACACTTTATCTTATTTGCTATTGCTATTTTAGTTGTTCTTTATATTTTAATTTTTTTATTATGTATAGTTTGTTCTTTATATTCTTATTCTTTATATTGTTATACTATATGTTGTTATCGTCACTGTGTGTCTGTAATGCTGCTGCACTGTAATTTCCCAACTTGGGATCAAGTCTATCTATCTATCTATCTATCTATCTATCTATCTATCTATCTATCTATCTATCTATCTATCTATCTATCTATCTATCTATCTATCTATCTATCTATCTGTCATGAAGAGCTCTAATGGATATAATGGAAAATTGATTTGAAGGGTAGGCATCTATAAGCTAGATAGCTTCAGCCTTTCGATCTATTTATGAACTAGTTGAACTAATGATGGTATTATGGAAGGTTGACTGATTGTGATTGATGCTCAACTGTAAATAATTTTGTGTTACTGTAAAGATTGAATAAACTACTACTACTACATTTATCTACAGCCGCAGTGAGTGGACAGAGATTTCGAAGTTAGACAAATGTCTTTTGCAAAGTGGAGTTGGAGTTTCACCATTTCATTTTCATGCTGCAGCACACAGCGACTTGTGTTTTGCATACAGTTAGAGCGAGCAGCTCCGACGACGGGCAGCAACACACACAGTACAGTCAACAGTCTCCTGCAGGCTCTTTAGGAAGCTCTGACTATCGGCTCATATCAGCTTACAGGAATCAAACAAGCCTCAAGATGCTGGTAGTTATGCAAAAGTATATTCTGAATATTGTGAATGGTGTGCTCTCTCATTTGACCAATTAATGTAAGTGTAAAATACTTCAAAACCAAAAATAAATCAATAAAATATGGAAAAAATAAACAATCCTTCTTAATGCATGTAGCATACAGTCGTAACACTTTATAATAAGCAGATATTAGTCACTGTAAGCATTAATAAATACTGAATTCTTAATTTATAACGTATTCTACTCATTAGTATGTAGTTTATAAATACAGTTAGTACTTATCAATGACAAGTAAAACATTTTTAACTGTGTTTAAACTACATACTAATGAGTATTCATGTCTTATAAATGATGAATTCAGTATTTAATGCTTAACTAATGCTTAATAGTGTGAACTTATTATTATATAACACAGTGGACTGTATCCTCCAGGGTTTTCCAGTCATCTTTGAGCAGCATTTTAGTGTTTTGTATTTAGTTTCTCTATTTCTAAATGTCATAGTAACATATTATTCATAAACTGGAAGATTAAAGTGTGTTTCTGTTTGATTTTAACATTTAACTTTCCTGTGCTTTCCCCTAGATTAACCTAGGTACTGTTGAAATACGCAGCATACAGTAAATGGACCATAGAAATTGAGACAATACAGGCTTCACTGTGCGTGTATACAGTGTTGCTGTGCAGTTTGTGTTACATTATCCTGCTGCTGTCGTTCTTGGAGTGACCTCTATCGCTATTTGCATGATGGGGTTTAGTCCGGAGTTAAATTTGTATTTGCCATGCAGAGTCCAGTGAAATAAGATGAAGATGCACGCAGTTCATTTTCCTCTTCGGTATACATACGCTGACTGTGCAGACAATTAGATAAGGTTGAGCAGTTTACTTTCACAATTTAGTGAAGAAGTGAGACATTTTATCTACCGGTTTGGACATTTAAATCCATCCCTTCTGTCTAAAGTATCATCTGTTTCCGTTCAGCATGCAGCGGGCAAGACAATGTGATTGAAAAGTGCCATCATGTATGTGCAAGTATGTAAACAACACTCATTGGACAAATGATTGACGTCTTTTCAGAGTGCGTGAATGGTCTTTTTGTGTACTTGTAGACGCTCTGTAATCCCAGCATACAACTGCAGCTGAAAGAAAAGAGAAAAGAAAAGCAATAGGGGCTGATTTACCTAGCAGTTAAAGCTGTGGCTCCTCTGTTCTTGCTCCTGTTACTCAGACCATGCCCTTTGTCTGGGGCCAAACTTTGCATGTCAAGGGCCACTTGAATGCGAAGCTCCCCGGATTCTCACTACCTGACATGCAAAACCGGTGGGGGACCAGTTAAAATGGCACACACGCACAGTCAACACAGGTGTACACCAGTCAAAACACTGCCCTGCCTCTTACCCATCATACACAGCACTTAAGAATTCACCTACTGATAACAGATCATAGCCTAGTAGCTCAGATTGAGAGACAGGGGGACTGAAAAGATGCCGAGATCTTTCCTCGTGAAAAAGAAACGTGGGGCTTGTGGAGCTTGGCAATGGAAAGAACCAGAACAGCTGGAGTGGAAAGAAGAGAATAAGGAGGGTAAGAATGTCAAGAACCTTTTAAAATGTGTTTTACTTGTCAACAGGGAGCAGTAACAGTTATTTTATCATCGTTAACTGTCACCGTTTACGTGGAAATTACTCTGTTTTTGACTCAATTTGCTCAAACAACTCCCTTTTTTAGTGAGTGAAAATGCTAAAGAGCAGATCCCCTGCAGCCCCGACACCCGACAGTCCACCACGGTGCCTCAGCCAGCGACCGCCGTAGGAAATGGGACAGCAGCGGGGATGAGAGTCCCTGTAGCGCTGGCAGCAGCAGCAGGAGGACGAGGGGCCGACGCCAGGCTGGACTGGTCCACGCTGATGCTCCACGGCTCCTTCTACCACTCCAGTAGCCTGACCCTGGTCAGCAGAGCAAAGGTAAGCTCAGATATAGTTCTGCTTTCTTGACATTTTTTCCTCAAATGATTGTGTCAAGTTGTATGATGTTGTATTCCTGATGACAAAACCTACAATGGATAATCAGGACTGACGGTTTAGGGACCAAGGACTAGCCTATCTGACATTTCACTGCATAGCATGAGATAAAAATATAAAACCATCTCCTATGATGAATTGTAATTTGATTTTCTTAATGTTCATTATTAAATATCTGGAAACTATAAAGTGATACAATGGGGAGCCTGTGTTAGCATTTGCAGGGTCAGGTATCTTGTTTTGGCATGCTGAATATATAATCTAGCGGGATAATCCCTATGTTCCCTATGTAGAACCCTTTTTTAGAAGAAGGGTTCTATGTTCCCTGCTTTTCCCCCAAAGGACCCGGGGAACAAGCAATTTTTGTACCCATACCTGGAAGTGGAGTTGTGACTTTGCAGATTTTTGCCTATTTCTGAATAGAGCTTGCTACTGTGACGTAAACAGCCTAATGCGGCGCAATGCATTATGGGGTTGTGCGGCTTTTGGAAATTCTGACACTTGGTGTGAACGCAAAATTACATTGAGTTTGGTCTTGGTTGGCTAAAAGTGACAGAGGGAGAGAGCCGGTGGAGTCTATGGGAATTTGAGTTGTGACTTTGAGTGAGAAGTGTAATTGTCCCATTGGTTGGGTTTATAGGCAACGAAGAAGGAGTTGGTTAAGACCAGGTAGAGGTTAGACAGGCCAGATAGACAGAGAATCCAGATAAGTAGAGAGAGTCCATCGACCAGCAACAGCGGGGGACATAGGACCCGTATTTTGAAAAAAGGGTCCTATGTTCCCCAGTATAGTATTGCGACCGGCGAACATAGGACCCTGGAACATAGGTACTGTACGCTCCCAATCTAGCTGGGAGTGGTTAGTTTATTCTGTGGGTCAACCAACATGTCAACGTACTTTAACCCTAAAAGCAACATACTAGTTAGCCTGATGTATCATTACCTGGTTGTTGTTGTTAGCTGGTTAGCTGGTGATGTTAGTGTAGTAGACTATTATGCATAATATGAGGAGGGTGGTATAGACAGTCTATACCACCCTCTGTAAAAGCACTACCTTGTAAGGTAGTAGCTACTTTTTACCACAACGCCAATGCTCCTGGGCACATGACGTCTGTCCGACTACCTATTTCTCCAACTTCCCATTTCTCCGACCATACATTTCTTTATTTTTGCATCCATTAGTCCAACCTCCCATTTCTCCAACTTAAGTAACCCTAACCCTAAACCTAACCGTAACACTGTAGTATAACTCGGATTAATGGGTAGTCTGAGAAATGAGCGGTCTGACTTTTAGGCGGTCGGACTGACGTATGCTCCCCACTCCTTGACATTGATTGTTTAAGTTTTTGGACTCTGGAAATAGTTTCCTCCATGTCCAAAGTCTTCAACTGAGTGGAGAGCTTGTGACTGTGAAACCTATTTTGTTATCAGTCTCTTGTAACACCATGTTATTTATCTCTCGTCACCAGCCTCGTCCCCGTAGCTCCCCGGGCTCTGGCGATTACGTGTGCTCAGTGTGCCACAAGATATTCCCTCTGCAGCGCATGTTGACCCGCCACCTCAAGTGTCACAGCCTGGTGAAGAGACATCCCTGCCGATTCTGTGGGAAAGGATTCAACGATACCTTCGACCTCAAAAGGCACATGAGAACACACACAGGTCAGGAACTTTGCACACGACACGTACGCACACACTGCAAAAACTCAAATATTTTAAGAATATTTGTCTTATTTCTAGTCAACATGTCATTTCTAGTCAAAACAAATCTCATTATAGGCTACTTGAAATAGAAATCATCACATTAAAAAGTAGCTTGTTTTTAGACACTTTTCACTTCTTTCAAGCATATTATTACTTGGAACAAGTAGAAAAATCTGATAGTGGAGCAAGTTTTTCTTCCTTATTCCAAGCGCAAAAAAACCTGCTTTCACTGGCAGATTTTTCTACTTATTTCAAGTGAAAATTAGTTTCAAACAAGTGAGAATTATCTAAAAGACAAGTTAGTTTTTAGGTGATGAGTCTTATTTTAAGGGGAAAGAGTTTAGTTTTGACTAGAAATGAGACATTTTGACAAGAAATAAGACAAATATTCTTGGAAAGATTTTGAGTTTTTGCAGTATCATGCATAATATATTGAGATGTAACCTAAGCTACAGCAGTAAAATAAATCAATGTACTGCAAAACCACTGATGCAAACGTAGCCGTGCTCCCAAACAAACAAACAAACAAACACTGAGACTCTCTTGTCTGTCTTGTCCTGCTGCAGGTATCCGTCCCTACAAGTGTGAGCTTTGTGAGAAAGCCTTCACACAGCGCTGCTCTCTGGAGTCCCACATGAGGAAGATTCACAGCATCCACCAGCAATACGCCTACCGCCAGAGACGCTCCAAGATCTTTGTGTGTGAGGACTGTGGTTACACCTCGAGCCGCCCGGATGAATATTTCCTCCACGTGAGACAGTGCCACCCCGGAAGTCCCGCTCTGCGCCGGTACTACCGCCGCCAGGCCCACGAGAACAGCAGCTTCGCACCAGCAGACCGTAAACTCAACCCCTACTTGCTGTACTCTAACCCTGGATACTACATGTAGTTAGTAGGACTAAATCTATTTCTTGAATGTGTATTGATAAATTTGAATGAGGTTTATTTTGTTAGATAATTTATGTATTGTGTTCATTCTTTAGTTTATGTTTCTAACAGGATGTTTTAAATTTGGACTCACTTGCAAAAACTCAAAATCTTTCCAAGAATATTTGTCTTATTTCTTGTCAAAATGTCTCATTTCTAGTCAAAACTAATCTCTTTTCACTTAAAATAAGACTCAGCACATAAAAATTAACTTGTTTTTAGATAATTTCACTTGTTTCAAACAAATTTTCACTTGAAATAAGTAGAAAAATCTGCCAGTGAAAGTTTTTTGTGCTTGTAAAAAGGAAGAAAAACTTGCTCCACTGTCAGATTTTTCTACTTATTTCAAGTGAAAATCTGCTTGAAAGAAGTAAAACGTGTCTAAAAACAAGCTACTTTTTAATGTGATGAATCTTATTTTAAGTATAATGAGATTTGTTTTGACTAGAAATGACATTTTGACTAGAAATAAGACAAATATTCTTGGTAAGATTTTGAGTTTTTGCAGTGCTGTTAATACACCTTTTATACCTGTTTTATTTACTCATATTAGCGCCATGTTTCTTTGCTCTGTGGCTTTATCAACACAATAAAAATTAAGAATCCAAAATTATTATTGCATACTGTATGATGATTAAATTCTTGGTAACACTAAGGGTCCCTTAATTAACGTTAGTTAGTACATTATTAAGCATTAATATATAAACTAATGTTTTAATTAATGCTGAGTAATGCATACATAATGATAACTAATTACATTATTCAACTTTTAGATTTATTAACTAACTTTGAGTAGTAAACATTAATTAACTGCTTACTAATAGGCTACATTAATTAATGTGTTTCCTAATCCTAAGTAATACATAATAATGATTGTTAATATATCTGTTAACAGTTCATTAATGCAAGGCACCCTTATTGTCAAGTGTTACCCAATTCTTAAGCGAATGTACAGCCTTTGAAAAGAGATTAGTGATAATAAATTAATTATAATGGCCTCTGTTTATTATTTAATGTTGACATATGATATAGTCTATAGTTATTCACGACCAAAAGCCAATAATGACTTCAAAGTGTACATTTCCCCAAGAGTGGCCTCTTGAATCCATGAACGCTCCAACCTTGCTGGTTGGATCCTATGTAAATTAAGTTAAAATGATCTGCTGGATGGATCAGACAAAGAGCTCAGTGTTGGAGAACTGAGTCCATGACGAGTGATGCCAATTTAATATATGGAGAAAAGTCATTACAGAAGAACTGAGGGAATTGCAGGTGTGATATATGTGATATATTTGTGTAATATGAAAATACTGTTATTCCTATTTAAAGGTGCATACCCATGTTTAATCTATACAACATAATGTTTCAAAGGAATGTTTATTTGGTTTCTTCAAATGATTACCTTTATTATCAGGTATCAAAGTAACCAAGCTGTTGCTCTATGGTTGTGAGATGCAACACTTTGAGTCGCTCTCAGTTCATATTCTGCAAAAAATACGAAATGGATGTATGTTCAGAGGACATTATAAACTAACTGTGGGTCAGAGCAAGTGTGAATAAGGATAAGTGTTTTATGTGAAGATGGAGAAAAGATCTACTGACGAATTTTGATGAAAAAACATTTATTCGCCAATAATTTGTAAAATGTTTGACTCTGACCTGCTAATAAAGGGATTTTATATCAAACTGGTCATGGAAAGCTATTTCTTACATGGAGTTTTGTACATTTACAGTAGCTCTTCTCTTACCGATTGTCAGGGAATCAAAGTCATCGTGTCTGTCAACTTAGTAAGATGAGTAAATCCAAATAGAAAAACAAAACATTTATTTGCTCTTATCTTGTACTGGCTTTATGTGTTACATTTCAGACAATGGTAATGGTTTTACAATAAATAGAGCAAAAGCAGCTGATATAATAATGCAGCAGAGAGTGAAACCTTAAGCACAACACATCAGTGCAATATGTGCTTTCCACAAAATGTTTCATTGAAATCAATCGTTCCTCATTTCTCATCTCATGGATTAAGTTTGCCATGATACAAATAGTTGGCACCAATAATAATAATAATAATAATAATAATAATAATAATAGCCACCAAATTTGGTACCACAAAATTGACAATAGACAGTGTGCTGACACATACACACACATATACACACAGAAAGACACACACACACACCTCTCTGCAGTAGTTTACGCTGACAAACATGGTGACGGACCAATGGCGGGAAACTATTACTGAACATCATGATCATCAATGCTACGTTAGCCTAAAGAAGTTAACAATTGTGTTTGTGAATGTTGTGTTTGTCATATCACAAAAGAGACATACAGCAGTAGAGCATGAACATTTTTAACAACAAACCTTCACACAACAGACCTGGATGTCCGTCTTACATCCTTTTTCTTTGAAATGCTCATGTGGCACCGTTTGCTCACTGGCATTTTAACATTATCCCTGATTATCTGCATCAAATGAAATGACACCAGTCCTTTTCTCCCAATAAATCATGGCAAATTTGCACCGTCACCTACAATAAGTCTACATGCAATTGTTTGAAAACCAGTAGGGGTTATTATTACCGTATACTGCCTTCAGAACGACCTCTCCAGTAACTCTGACATTAGACTGACACTTCAGGGTTGAGGTTAGGGCTGTGGAGGAAGCTGTGGTAGTCATATCCTCTGTAGTGTCTGTATTGTTCTGTGGACTTGAAAGGGAGAGTTTGCATTGTACAATGTCACAAAAATTTTATTTTAATGGGTTTTTAACCCCAGTTCTGGTAAATGTATCACTTTCAGCTTTTTTTTTGTCACTATTATACAGTATGTGTTCATGGGAGGACCTGAAATAGCACGTTTAAAATGTAAAATTTGGTAGTTTTCATTTATACAAAATGTAACTTTGGTGGCTGCATCTGCTTCATTATTCATACTGTATATACATTGTAGTGGAGGACTTTAGACTGCCTTCGAAATGTATAAAAAATGATGTCAGTTATAGTGAATGTGCTCTACACCTGCATGAATATGAATGGATGTTAGAAGTCAGCTAGTAGCCACACAGTGGTGAATGAGCTGGTTATTAAGCATGAATGAAACAGCTGATGTCGATGTCAGTCATCCTACAGTACAAGCGTGACTTGTTCTGCTTGAATCACCTCTGATACCAAAACAGGCACATCAAAAACATGTCTATACTGTAGTTGTGCAACGCAAACATGTACAAACCACCCCTAGGTGCAAATACTCTATGATACATAAGAAAAAGTTGTATCCATTGTAATTACTCCAGTGTCTTTAGACACCTCCATTATTCTGCACACTTTATTGTGCTTTGGTTGCTATAGGTGCTGTCATTTTAAACTGATAAAATTACCACTGTGCCCATCGATATCCACTGAAGAACCCATAATGACGAAGGAAACATTTTTACAGTTTTGAAAATCTCTTAATCTTGGTGAACACGACCGGGTTCTCACATAAGAACCAATTTTACAAATAGGGGAACACCACCATTTCTTATATATTTTGAAAATGAGAATATGTACATTGTTATAATCAATTATAATTGTAATTGTAGAGTGCCACTTGTGAGCATTAGAAGTACTTTTTATACCTTCTCTGACCTTCTGCTCTTGGTCGAGCTCATATTGTGGATGATAGTACCATTTTGCACATTTTATATTGTACATTCGTATTGTACGTATTGCGTTATTCTAAGCTGCCATATATAGGTATTTCCTTTTTATAGGTTCAACCGTCACTAGCTAATTTTTCCAAAGTCAAAAGACTTTGTTAGATGTTAAACAGCTAGCCAGATAACTGTGTTCTCCCTTAGAACAAGTGTGGGGTGAGTCGGGGCAATAACTGAACTTCCTGATTCAAGAATTTCCTCACAGCATCTCATACTGTAGATACTAAGTACAAAAGTACAAAAGTACAAAAGTATTAAGACCCTCAGCTATGACCCTATGTGCTAAGACTCAAAATCTGTTTACATTTATTGGATATGTACTGTATAGACCTTGACATTGGACAGGAAAGAACTTAAACCCAAGTGCCTTTATGGTCATGGCACGATGGGAAATTAACTGCACTTATACACACTGTAGAGTTACATGCTGCACTTACACATTCACTCACACGTTCATATGCTGCTTTTTCTCACATATCACATTGTCTTACTTAAGGATGCAAATGGACAAGTGGACTAGCTCCTGCAGAACTTCCCCCAGACCTCCTTATAGTGAATCAACTCCTGCCTCTTTGAGTGAAAGGCATTTGACAGCTGATTTGGACTTTTTGCATTACATTACCTGGCTAATACCACTCCTATGAAGGAAATGAGGGATCTATGGAAAAAGACTAAAATGTGCTCAAGAGATGAAAAGGATCTCAAAGTAACTGCTGTCGAAGGGACTGTAAATAGAGATCGTTCAGTTGGTTTTCACTTTGACATAATGGGTTATTGGTTGCATTGAGGGGCAAATGGCAGTTTTATCAATGTAAAATCCACTCTATACCACAATACAGTTTGTAATATAAAATGCCTGAAGATACTATACTCATGGAGTGAACCTTACAGGTACTTGAAGTGTGTTTTGGCCTGTACCAGATTCAGTGTTCACACAACATTGACAAATTGCACACAGTTTGAAAGCTGTAGGTCTCCCGATTCTGATCTGTGCATAGTGTTTTAGGATCCCTGTACCATACAACCCGTTTATGGCCCAACAATAGAATAAAAACAAAAAAGGAGACAAGGCAAAAAGGGGTAAGGGTTAGGGTTAGCATAACCCTCCACACCACATGTTTGTTCCTCCGTAACTTTGGTTCAGTAACTTCTTCTACTGACTAGATCTCTTTGGTTGTAAAAAAAAAAAAAAGACAAGTTCCTTTTCAAAAGACAACAGAGTAACCTTAGGTAAATATTTCTGGCAACAGGTTAAAGTTAGCCGAGACTCAGGGCGTCTCTACCGTAACCTTTCAGGCTGGTGGACGGACAAGGTAGGTCAGAAAGTGTCCTCATCATTTCTTCCTCATCAGCTCGCAGCAATCTGAAAGAAACGCTTCTCTCGCATCAGTTGGAGAACATACGTACATCTGAAATGCTCCTACGTTAATGGCACGCCCAGAAGTTCCCATTCGTCCTGCTTTACCGTCTTTTTAAAGTTTAAGAGGCTAAAGGAGTGTGGCAGTGAGTGGGCTTAGAGCCGTGGCCCGCGGTCCTGCTGTTGCAATAGGAGAAAGTCAACATGTGCCGACCTAACTGCACTCAGGAGAGTTCAGTGTAACAGTGTCTCTCCCAGGCTTGGACCTCGCCGCCTTCTGCACACACCAGCAAGTACAACTCACTCGTCACCTGTGGCAGTCGGACCTGCAGCCAAAACACAATGAATCACAGTGTTAAAAAATTAAAAAATTAGACATTTTCTTGTTAATATTGGTATTAAATCAATGATATAATAGGATTTTGGCTATTTATTGAAAAATAATTGTATACAGTGGTCACTCTTGGACATTTTTTGGCATAAACATCAAAGTAAATTAAAATAAGTGAGATAGTTGTGCAAACAGTTCCCATACCATTATCTTTGCGTTTAAATCAAGAATTAGAAATACTGAAAAATATTGAAACACTGAAATCTACTAATGATTAGTTATCAACTGGAAAGATTTTACAGTTATGATAAATTATGAGAACTATTACCACAACTATGTAGTTGCTATTAAGAACTGATATTCAAAGCTTGGGGTGAGACTGAGCTCGGTGTGTGCGTGTGTGTCTCAGACGTTTGTTTGACGGATGACGGATCCAATATCAGTGGCTGATGAATCATGAGCAACGTGATGCATAATCCGTGCACCTGCATTATCCAATGCGAAAAAAAACTACCCCACTTTCATCTCGGATTTACTCGAAAATTAGCCTAGAAATCTAGACGCACCCTAGCGGCAGCAAATCTATTTGCTCCGTAGGTGGGTCTAGAAACGAGCCATAGGAACTTTTTGAGTCTCGAACACCGATTGTGTTCACCAATCACAGCGCTCTATCTGTTTAGAGAGTCGTTGGGCGGGCTTAACGCGATGACGACATACATTTTAATTGGCTTGTCAGGCTAACGTCATGCTGCTCTTTGCTCTGATTGGTCATAGTGCTAGCTAGCGCTACCCTATTGCGTGCAGAGGCAGTTTGAAAGACAGCCTTCATCCCGCCCCCTGGATTGAGCCGAGGTCTACCGGTCGTTTCCAGACTATACATTTTAGTGATATAGTCTGGCTCGTCAGGCTACTCGAAAATAGAATTTTGCACAAAGTTTGGGCTACATCGTCTGATAGATGAGTTATTACATTAATTTTAGGACCCACAGTGGGCTCAAATTCAATTTTCTTTTCTGAACACCTTTAAAACTCATTCATTTAAAAGGCTTTTAATATCCAGTGACATTTGTCATTTGTCATGTATTTTATAATTTCTGTGTTCTCTTTCTCTTTGTATCTGTTATGTAAAGTACTTTGTTCATCATTCCGGATGTTGTAAGGTGCTATACAAATAAACGTTATTATTATTATTATTATTATTATTATAAAATAACTGAAAACCATGTCAATGTTGTTGTTGCATTGAAAACTTTACATCTGTTGAATCATACAGTAAATGAGTGGTGATAGTCTTGTACCCTGTGGAACAGGAGCAGGTGGCGGTGGAGGGGGATCACCAGTGGGTAGTGGCAGGCTGGGGGCGCTCTCCTCCACTGCAACATATGCAAATGAGACCAGTGAGCAGAGCAAACCCATGTAGGAACATACTGTATAAAGAGCTTGGCCAGCTGTACACATTTCATGTCACATACACATACACACACACTCTCTGTTTGCCCATTATCAAACCTATATGGATATCTTTAGTTACTTACACAAGGCCTCTGCAAATGAATTAGACAAATCACACAGGTTACATTATACTGTTTCACAATAGTTTTTTTTGTTTGTTTTCCCGGGTCAAGCAGAGACAGAGAATATAGAAGTGGAGTAAAGATAGGCTTACATCCCCCGGTGTGTCCACACAGTGGGCAGGCAGAGCAAGAGTGGCTGGGCAGATACTCAGCTCTGTGACTGGAGGAGAGAGAGGAACATCAGAGGCCATGATGTGCAGCAGCAGCAGCTCTGTTGCAGGCATTCAGTCATGATGGGATGCACTGCCGGCTTGTCAGATTTGCAGCGATACAGAGAAACAGAACAGAACCAAAAAGAAAAAGAAAAAAAAAAGAAAAGAAAAAAACAAACACACAACAACATATTTGTGGTGATGAAAGGGATGACAGTGTGAAAAGGAGAAAAAAGAAGCTGAGTGAGGCGAGTGAGTGTCAACACACTGCAAAAACTCCAAAATCTTACCAAGAATATTTGTCTTATTTCTAGTCAAAATGTAATTTCTAGTCCAAACAAATCTCATTCTACTTAAAATAAGACTCATCATATAAAAAGTAGCTTGTTTTTAGACACTTTTTTACTTCTTTCAAGCACATTTTCACTTGAAATAAGTAGAAAAATCTGATAGTGGAGCAAGTTTTTCTTTCTTATTACAAGCACAAAAAACCTGCTTTCACTGGCAGATTTTTCTACTTATTTCAAGTGAAAATTTGTTCGAAACAAGTGAAATTATCTAAAAACAAGTACATTTTTAGGTGACGAGTCTTATTTTAAGTGGAAAGAGACTAGAAATGAGACATTTTGACTAGAAATAAGAGTTTTTGCAGTGCACACATGGAGTGCGTTCATGTTTTTTGTGTGCATGCAGGAGTCGTGGTCATCATTATTCATAACACCTTTATCCGTCAGTCGAGCAGCTGGAAGACCCTCATCACTGCATCTTTAAAAAGCTCATGACACCGTATTGATTTATGGAAACGCGGGCATCCAAGTTCCTGCATACCGAGGCTATTCTTAGAGTGGGTATTTATCACCATGTTCTGACCGAGGCCTCCAGTATAAGCAGATGCTGCCGCTGGGACTGTGCAGCGCTGTGTTTATTCAGAGTGGCTCATATTGTCTGGAACTCATTCCACCTCACATTTATGTTGTTCTTAACAAGACTCAGGACTGTGAAGAAGGACTTGGTGCTGTGTGGATGTCTGCGTGATTAGGTAATGTGACTGAAATACCTTGCATTTGGAAAACAGGCCTTCGAATTTTTTTTTTTTTGACCAACTGGGTTAAATTTAAAGTCACGACTCTAACTCTGTGTTTTCTGTGTCTCTTTTTAAAGCTCCCCTGTGGATTTTGTGGCTCCTCGTCAACATCCACCAGTGTCAAAATGGTACTGGTTCCTATGATGCCATCATGGTATAACTACATAAAATATAAGGTGAAAGAGAGAGGAACAGCCCATGCTGTATTGACCCTTTGCAGCTACGTCAGAATTATCACGTGACGCGAGAGGTGATGCCATGACGGACGGCAGAAAGTGCTCAGTGATAATGTACTGTGTATGGGTGCCGTCCAACAATGTGGCTCAATCACTTCACACTACAACCTCACAGCATTATCACTTATTTAAAATAGAATATCTACTCATCCGTTGCAATATTCTGTTTGTTTATTTGTTATTCGTCGTAGAATATCTCAGTTTTCTGGGCTTTTTCCACTGCTAAGGAGTTAACGTCAAGTCAGTGCCACACTCCCCATACAGCAGCTGCTGCTGTCTTTGCTGCTGCTAACTACAGTTAACGGACCTGGAAATTAAAACCTGGTCCGACCTGTGGGTGTTGAAGACCTGACCCGAGTCCGACGTCTGTATAATTAGTGATCATTCTCTGATGAAACCCGGCTGAAAAATAAAAGAAAACAGGAAGCCGTCTTCGTTGTAATCGCCGCGATCCGCCAGCAGCAACTATGTTGTGACGGTGCTATGTTTAATACGAGCTGTTGTTAGCCACAGCATGTAGCTCAGCTAGTTAGCTTCAACTGTGTTTACATCGACTACACACTGTAGATACACTAACTTATAATGGCATCGATAACGTGTCTGTATATCTTCGCACTGGTCCTGTTGCTCATGTAACCCTGCCAGTGGCCAGCCCCCGGTTCTTAGCTCTAGCCCAGCAAAGAGTTGGTGCTTGGGACCAGTTTTAAAGCAGAAGTAAGCGATATTTTTGCGTTAATATAAGTCTTAAATAGTTATATCTTCCGACAGCAATCACTTACATAGAGTGTTTGGACCGAAACACGGGTCTGTCAGTCACTCTGCTCTGCTCTGAGCCGAGGAGAAAACTTTTCTCGTATCCTACAGTTTTTATCCAATGAGGAGAGAGAACGGCATGCAGGGCTGTGTGTGCAGCCAGGGGATGCGCCTGAATGTGGTGACGTAGGGACGAGGACTGTTATGGTGCGTTCAAGGCAACTCGTAACTCGTGTTTTTCCGACCTGTGAAGTCGTACCAGTTCGATCTGGTACGAGTTCACGGGTTGGAAGTTACGAGTGGCCGTTATAGTGACTTTCACCGGTAAAACAGGTCGGAAAAACACGAGTGGGTTGCCTGGAACGCTACAAAGTCGTAAGTTGTGACTTGAAGCTGTAATTTACGGTTTCAAAAGCCTGCCTGGAACGCAGCATTAGCCAAAACGACCGGATCGCTTACTTCTGCTTTAAGAACCAATAACCGGTTCTTAAGCGGTGGAAATGCAAAGAACCGGTGCTAGTCAGGCTCTGGCTCCGAACCAGCACTGGAACCAGCTCAGTGGAAAAGGAGGAGAAACCCTACAACCACGGTATGTCACAGAACTATAACGCGCCCATTGAATTAAATTGACGTCCACTGTTCTTTTGCCGTCCATCATGGCGTCCGGAGCTACCGCGAGTGGAACGTTACGTCACGTGCAAGGGGTCAATAGAGAGACGATTATAATGATGATGATGATGATGATGATGATGATGGTGGTGATGAAGAGGCAGGGCTGTTGATCACTTGCCTGTTACTTTGGGGGATCTCCTGTCCTGCATCTCCTCCTTCAATCTCTCCATTTCTTTCTCCAGCTCACAATATTTCCTCTCTGCTTCCTGTAACCTGCTGGAAAATACAAAACAAAAGACTGTGACCATATTCCTTAACTAACCTGCACTGAACAGCAATAAAAAGACGTTTGTTCAATATCAATCTAACTGAGCATCTTAAAAACATGTCATCCACAGAGGAACAGTCGACTGTGATGTGGGAAATACTGTAGATACACTCGTATGTGGCTCTGAGAGCTCAACACATTGCAACTTAGGAAAACATGTGAATATTCAAATGTTCTGCAAATTCAGAAAACATAATAAATACGTGTGCTGCAAAAAAAAAAAAAATCACAACACATGCAAATAAACAAACGTGCTACTGTACAACACAACGGAAGTGTTTCCAGCGGATACAAGCATGGGTGTGGTTTGTATCTGTTTGTTTATGTGTGTGTGTGTGTGTGTTCCTAACCACTCTCTCCCTGACTTTCCTGCCCCTCTCTCTATATCATATTAAGGCAAATAATAAGTGAAACGATGCCCCAACTGGCGACTGAACAATTTCCAACCTGGTTCACCACTTTGTTTTCTCTCTGGAAACACTTCTGTTGGGTTGTGTGAAGTTGTAGCTCATTTGTCGGGTTAGGTTTCCTAAAAAATTTGTGTTCCTTAAAGGTATAATACGTATTCCCCCCATCTAGCGGTGCGGTTGCATATCGGAGCGTATTCTTGATGTTGCATTCACGTGAAATCGGGCAGACGTCAGACAGACAACAGATGCTGCATGTAACAGGATTGTACAGGCGTGAAAATATGTTGTCATGGTGACATAGTGCGAAATACGGGGGGGTTTGGGGGGGTCGGACCCCCCTGATTAACCCCTTGAGACCCCCTGAAAGACTCAAAAGCAAAATCTGAGGGGGGTCTCAATCTTGTCAAAAAATAAATAATATAATATAATATAATAATTTTATTGTGGTCAATTAAATGTGTTTAAGATCACCATGTCCAGTATTCATAATTCAAAACATTTATTCGTTTAACATTAAGATGAACCACGTCACCTGCGCATTATGCAAATTAGCCATGTGCGCCAGCCCAGCGCAACAGTCGAGCCCACTCGCTATCAGAACAGAGGATCCCGTTCCTCTCCACCCTCTGCCGAAGAAAGTGAAGTTGAGGCCGAGTGCTCTGAAGACGTAGCCGCAGCCCCTGCTGCTAGCACTGGTGATTGGCCGCTTTTTTTTTTTTTTTCTTTTACACCTAAGCAGGTGGGGTAATGGAAATACCGCAACCCTTGGCTTGACATTAAGGCAGGAAAATAACTTGAGGTAAGAGGCTAGCCTGCTTCAGCATACTATGGCCTGAACCCCCAGTGGTGTTGTTTGGCCAGGCGCCTGTTGTGAGCTATTTGTCTGTGCTTTTTCAATTTTCATGATGGCCCGTTATACGAATGTGATTTGTGGATGTGTTCAATGCTGTGTTTAAACGTATTTGCCAGATGGATGGTTAGATAAGGTTACATGATCGGTCATAGTTGCAGGCTGAGGATCTCGTGCACATAATTGCACGCCAGTCTCTGATCTCCAGATTTATACAGTTGTTATTTGAGTGCACGAGTTTGGTGTCTTTCATTCATTTTAATTATTGTATTTTATTTATTGTCTATTCGTTTCTGCATTGCCCTGATCGCGCCAGTCTCCTATACCTGGCATTTATTCATTGTTCAAGTGCGCCAGTGTGGTGCCAATTATTGTCTTTTATTTATTGAATTATCGTCTATTTATTATCAATTACTTTCTGCATTGTAATGCACAACTTTGCCTCTCCTTTTTAGGCTATAGGCTAATTTTCTTGGCTTATTGTAATGTTATAGTCCTACTTTATAAAAAGAAAAAAAAAACGGTATTGCGCAACAATCGCGAGTTAGGGACCCCCCCGAATATTGATGGGTATTTCGCACACTGCATGGTGATGTGGTATTGTTTTACTGTCTTTCTCTGGTGGAGTAAAATGACATTCGGTTGGTTTGCCGACGGCCGTCTGCCTGACTGCACCTGAATGCAACACCAGTGCCTCCGTCCTTCCTCACACTACACAGTGGTGACAGTTTTAACAGGCCGAGCCCACAGCTCCGCTCAGTTTCCGTGGTTACCTACGGTCACGATGCCACTCAACGTAAAAAAAAATGGCGATGCAACATGGCCGCCTCGGTTCGGTGCGTCGCCCACTTATGTATTTGTAACGACTTGTAACAACTCATTCTAAGGTACCAGAAAGCTTTGTATGTGGGTGCGATTCCACTTCAGTGAAATACATATTTATGAAAGACATATTTGATTTTTGCAAATAAAAAAACAAATAAGTTACAGACTGGGGCTTTAAAGGGATAGTTCAACATTTTTGAAAATTGGCCCATCGCCATGATCCCCCTAGTAATAGCAGTAGGTTCGTTACCTTTAATTGTTGGTCCAAGCTGCTTTTAGATCGGGGGAGAAGAATACCGAGCGGCGCAGCTACACTACGGAGGCTAATGGAATTTCTTGGTTTTGCTCATCAAACTCAGCAAATACACAACCAAAAAACTCAAAAACGCTGTGGTGGACAAGTTGTGACCTGCACATTCACCACGCTATGAGATAATAGCGGAAAGTTGCGAGATGGAGTTGTTTTAGAGGCAAAGTCGGACTTTACACTCTAGACGGCTGCTCGGCGGAGTGATTTCAAAAGCGCCTGTTTACTGCAGATACGTCCGTATACTACGGCACTGGCTGAGGTGCGCACACTGTGTCCCTCCGACCAGTGGTTCACTGAAGAAAGTAGTTCCGAGTATTTGCTTCACTTCTCTTAACTTTCCGCTATTATCTCATAGCGTGGTAAATGTGCAGGTCACAACTTGTCCACCACAGCGTTTTTGAGTTTTTTGGTTGTGTATTTGCTGAGTTTGATGAGCAAAACCAAGAAATTCCATTAGCCTCCGTAGTGTAGCTGCGCCGCTCGGTATTCTTCTCCCCCGATCTAAAAGCAGCTTGGACCAACACAGAGGGGAACCCTCTGGGCCTTCAAGGTATTCAGTGAAGGCCTAAGAAAAAATATTGAAATAATTATTGTACTACTATATATTTATTTTATTTTTAATTTTAATTTTATTTATTTATTTTATACAGTGAGCAACACACAAGTAATGTTAGATAATTGTTATAAAGTTGGGACTAATATTTCTTGGGAAACAATGGGTTAATATAATGGAACGGCAAATGGACCAATCACAATTTTTCTTCCAACGGTATCTGGGCAGTAAATCATCACCTCCCCCTGCAGGGCCTTCAGTGGCTGTGACTGAAGGCCCGTGTAATGCAAGTCAATGTGGGCATGAATTTGAGATTGACAGGTGTCTTAGCCAATCATATTCCACTGAGTTGTGGGCGGGACCATATCACGACAGCTTCCGGGTATTCGCGAATACCCAGCAGAACAACATTGATCTTATTATACAATTAGCCAAATGGCACATTCATAAATGTCGTTACACTAATCAAAAACCACTTTTTCTTATTTTTGAAAATGAAGCCAAACAATATATTAAGTCTATTAAAAAATCCATCAACATGAAAGCTATAAAGACTTTGAATTTATGTACACTATATAATGTTTTTGTATGAAAGCTTGTCTCTGCATTGTCTGTATTGAAACCCCCTGGCGATGTTCTGTTGGTGTATTGAATTGTATTGCACCATGATGTCTTAATAAAGTTTCTTTAAAAAAAAAAAAAAAAAAAAGCAGAACAACATTGCCGCCAAAATAGTGAGGGAGCGGGTTGCCAAGTCCGCTTATTATACGTGACTTTGTTTTACGTGACTTTGTTTTTCTGTGAAGTCGCTTATATTGGTAGTCGTGGGTTGCGGGTTTTTGGGCTTGTTGTTAAAGTGTAGTTTCTTATTTAGGGCTGCTTCCAGCTCCATGAGTTGTCAAGCAGATATTTTCGACATGTTATTTAAACGCAGGATAGTTTGTCCTCCTGCTGGACCTGTCACCCCCGCCCCGTTCCCCCCGCCCCTCCCTTCCCCCATACACACACGACACTTTGCCACGGTGACAACAACAACAATGAGATTGTCTTTCACCTACAGTCTATGCGTTCACCACGCTGATCAAGAGAATAGTTACCGTAAGGAAAGAGCGGAGCCTACAGTCTGTGGCCGGAGCGCACATTTATTTATTAGAAGTTTAAATGGTGCTGATTAAACGCATGACTTTAAGCTGGGTCAGTTCTGCTGTTGAAGCCCTGAAGCCCCACAGACCCACAGACCCAGCGCCACAGCAGCAGCAGCAGCAGCAGCAGCAGCAGCAGCACAGAACTGAATTTGTACTGTAAACCTACAATTTGCATATACCGGTAGTTTGATAGCCATTAAGGTCAGTGAAAAATGGCTGAACATTTACAAAGAGCTTGTGCCTTTTTCCCATGTCACCTCAGGAGGTGTTTGTTTTATAGCCACTTTTGGCAGAAATATTAAATCTACAGTGAAATTCAACTGTGTCTAAGCTCAAACAAACACAAAAAACATTATCAAAAATACATCTTTAGTTGTTGAACAGCTCATGATTGACATTTTACTTTCATTCCAGCTAAACAAATAGGTGAATGTGTGATTTACAAGTGATTCATGATAGCCAGCTTTGAATGACTGTTTTTCCAGAATCACCTTGTGTGTTGTGAAGCCAGTTAGGGCAAAGAAACATGTAATATGCCGACCATCCATGTGACAAGGCTCTGGCTATTATTTATATTGCTATGTTTAATTTTTTATTGCTACATGGTCCTATTGAAGGCCCAGGGTCTGGGTCCACGGTTCGCCACTGGACCAACAATTAAAGGTAACGAACCTACTGCTATTACTAGGGGGATCATGGCGATGGGCCAATTTTCAAAAATGTTGAACTATCCCTTTAAATTGCAAATCATTGAGGATAGGCAACACAGATGCGCTAGTTAAAGATGATACTTGTGTAAACTCATACCGCTGCAAGTCTTCACTGAGTCCTGATATCTCGTCCGTCTCCTCCTCCTCCTCCTCCTCGGTGGTGGTGTGGGTGGACGCGGCACAACCTTGCTCCAGAGTGAGCGGGAGATCCAACAGCGCAGGCAGGTCGTCTGGTAGAGTATCTGTGAGATGCAACAGCTGGCCCTGGATCAGAACCACAGGCAGATGGGGTCCAGTACAACAATTAAAAACAAGCAGGAACAATATTTATAGCCGTTACATGAACATATGGGGGACAAATGGAAGTTCGGTAACACTTTATAACCATACTTATAATGAGTTATAATGCAGTTATAGCACTGTATAACTATAATTATAAACACTCATAAATGATCATAATGCTTTATAACAATAATCATAACACACTATAAAGCATTTTATCATGACTTATAAGGTCAGGTATTATAATACGTTATAATTGTTAGTAACTCACTGACAATGTCCACATTGATAATGCATTATTAATGTAGTTATAATGTGTTATAATGGGCTTATAAATGTGTATAACTGTCATTATAAACACTCATTAATTATCAAAAGGCTTTATAACAATAAGCATAAGACATCATTGAGCATTTCATAATGGTTTTTAAGGGTCTTAGTATTATACTAGAGTTATAATGCTCTATAATGTGTTATGCTTATTGTTATAAAGTCTATATGTGATTTATGAGTGTTTATAATGATACAGTAGTTATACACGTTAATAAGCCAACTATAACACATTATAACTATATTTATAATGCATTATCAGCCAGTTACTAACAATTATAACGTATTATAATACCTGACCTTATAAGTCATGATAAAAATGCTTTATAGTGTGTTATGATTATTGTTATAAAGCATTATGATCATTTATGAGTGTTTATAACTATAGTTATACAGTGCTATAACTGCATTATAACTCATTATAAGTATGGTTATAATGCGTTATAAAGATAGGCGTCAAGGAAAGTGTTACCGGGAAGTTCTGACATGTTTATAAATTATATTCTCACCAGCTTCTCCGGTGTGTACAGGCCCTCGAACTCCCTGAGCCTCGTGTGGTCCATCTGCATCATGATGTCCTGACTGCGGTCGACAGCACCCGTCTGACTGTAAAGACAGACCCGTTAAATGATACCGAGGACGGCTTCTAATACAGTATAGAGAGTTGTTTGATGCACAGAAAACGAGCCATTCAGTTCACCTGGTAGCGGTGAAAGAATATCCAACAAAAGCCAAGTGTACTCCTATTGGTGCTCTGTCCATTACATCAGACAGCGTCTCCTGCAGAACACAACAGATTTTCCAATTTTCATACTAGCAAAGGTTAGGTGTGTTATTTTGTTAGAAGCCAGCAGGGCCGTTGCTAGGAATTCTGGGCCCCCTTAAAGAATACTTAGGTGGGCCCCTCCCCCTAACTTTTCCTTTTTTTTTCTTAGACTACGTATGTATTATCGTTTTTTATTTAGCCTTCTTTGTTTTGATGCTAATGCAGCATTACACTGCAAAAACTCAAGTATCTTAGCAAGAATATTTGTCTTATTTCTAGTCAAAATGTCATTTCTAGTCAAAACAAATCTCATTATACTTAAAATAATACACATCATATTAAAAGTAGCTTGTTTTTAGACACCTTTTACTTCTTTCAAGCAGATTTTCACTTGGAATAAGTAGAAAAAATCTGATAGTGGAGCAAGTTTTTCTTCCTTATTACAAGCACAAAAAACTTACTTTCACTGGCAGATTTTTCTATTTATTGTGAATTTAAGTGAAAATTATCTAAAAACAAGTTAATTTTTAGGTGATGAGTCTTATTTTAAGTGGAAAGAGATTAGTTTTGACTAGAAATGAGACATTTGGACAAGAAATAAGACAAATATTCTTGAAAAGATGTTGAGTTTTTACAGTGTACTGTGAGTATTAGTCAGGGTCTTACGTAGAATAAATCAGTCATACAAAGATTAGACTACTGGGGTTTTTTATGGGCCCCACTGGGCGCTGGGCCCCTAGAATTATCATCACCTTTCTCCCCTATACAACGGCCCTGGAAGCCAGCCACACTTTGAATGAGTGGCACAAACAAAAAATATCAGAATTTGTGTCAATTTGTATTCGTATCTGCAGACAGCTTCATAAAATAATTTGAGGTTTCATGCAGAAGTCTCACACAGTTTCTGCAAGTATGGAGTTTTCTTTCAGACACAACCTAGGCTCCAGAATAAAGTGCATGGCATGATATGAGAGGGAAAGGTAAGGATGTTTAATTAATTAAAGACAGCACCGGTACCATTTCGCTAAGACAGTCATCCAGAATGTCAAAGTTGGAGGTGTCGGTGGGATTGGATACTTCGGGTAGGTAGGGGGCCGGGTGTTTATG
The DNA here is from genome assembly GCF_905171665.1 of Trachurus trachurus. NCBI lineage: Eukaryota > Metazoa > Chordata > Actinopteri > Carangiformes > Carangidae > Trachurus > Trachurus trachurus. The sequence goes on from NC_139903.1 coordinate 3,885,367, forward strand.
CAGCGACCCCCAGTCCAGTCCACAGAAAAACGAGTGGCTCCTGAAGTCACTGATGCCTTTCCTCCCCAGACGGATTTCCCTCTCAGAGATGAGTCCAGTGACGAAGGAGCGGGCGTTGTCTGAAATCTCCGGGCCGGATGGAGGGAACTCGAAATACTCCTGGATTTATTTCATTTTTTTTAAAAAGGTGACATTAAGGGGATAGTTCAACATTTTGGCAAATTGGCCCATTGCCATAATCGCTAGAGTCATAGCAGTAAGTTTGTTACCTTTAATTGTCAGAGCAAGCTATTTTTTAGAACGGCGGAGCAGAGCCGTGAGCTGCTCAGAGCTACACTAAGGAGGCTCATGGGATTTCTTGGTTTCCCTCATCAAACTCATCAAATACACAATCCAACAACTCGCAAACGCTCTGGTGGACAAGTTGTGACCTGCACATTCACCACGCTATGAGATAATAACAGTATGTTACGAAACTGAGCCGTTTTCGAGGTAAATACAGAGACTGCTTGCTGGAAAACTGTCCCCAACGGGAACACGCATCAGCAGTTTTGCATGAATTTACCTCTAAAACAACTCTGTCTGGTAACGTTGTGTTATTATCTCATAGCGTGGTGAATGTGCAGGTCACAACTTGTCCACCAGAGCGTTGTGGAGTTGTTGGATTGTGAATTTGATGAATTTGATGAGGGAAACCAAGAAATCCCATGAGCCTCCGTAGCGTAGCTCTGAGCAGCTCACGGCTCTGCTCCACCGCTCTAAAAATAGCTTGCACCGACAATTAAAGGTAACGAACCTACTGCTACGACTATAGCGATTATGGCAATGGACCAGTTTGCCAAAATGTTGAACTATCCCTTTAAACGACAACACTAGATGTTTGCAGATACAGTATATTCAGTGTGTTACCTGAAAGTTGATGATCTTGGCGTATGTTTCAGAAATGGACTCTGCGTAGAACGGCGTCGTCCCCAGCAGCATCTCGTAGGCGCAGATCCCCAACGCCCAATAGTCACACTCAGGACCGTAGCCTCCACCTCCCTCTACGGCCCGTAAAATCTCTGGAGACAAATAGTCAGGGGTCCCGACCGCGAGGGCTGAGTGAACCTGCCATGAAATCAAAAGGATGATTTTAAAAACAAACTCATTGACGACCGAAATCAGTCTACTCTTAGATCTCTGGCTCAACATGTCTCCGCTGTTTTAGTTTCAACTTCAAAACCATTATTCTCCAGTCCCATTGGTTCCCTGGTCAAAGCTGAATTCTCTTAAAACTTACATTAATGGTATGGCTTTATCGCTACATTATGGTATTATAATTATCATTTTCATTTTATACCATTATGTGCTGGATGTTTGCCAATATTTTCTCTGCAAGTCAAGTCAGCTCTCACCATCCCATCCTCTAAGAGCCTCAGACATGACCCAAAGTCCCCCAGTCTGATGTGTCCATCAGCTGTCAGCAGGATGTTGTCAGGTTTGATGTCTCTGCGTAAGGAACAGGGTTGATAAGAGATAGGAGAGGTTGTGCTTCAACAAAAAGGCTCATTCAAATCAGAGTGCTGAACCAAAGACTTACCGGTAATATGAATGGAAAAGTTTGCAAAAAACTTGCAATGGTAGCACATCTTAATTAGTAAATTTGAGGACAAGATACTCACTTTTCACATAAGATGTGTTTTTGCATGATGTGAGCCAGAATAAGTTATGTGAAAAGTGAGTATTTTGTCCTCAAATTTACAAATTAAGATGTGCTAACATTGCACGTTTTTTTGCAAACTTTTTGATTCAAGGTTGATAAAAGGTTAGATTTTATTTCTTTCAAACAATGCTTTTATTCACTTCATATTATAGTTACAGGAGAGAGTTTATGCACATTTTCTGGGCTTAGCAGTTTGGATTGAACCATGTGAAAAGTCACGTGATTATTATATTATATTCTTAGTCATGATTTCTATAAAAAAAAACATGTATGAGACAAAAGTGCAAATTACAAAAATAGTAGTGTTGAACTTGCAATCTTTCAAAAATGACACTGAGAAACTAAAGAGGAGAATGTCTACATCAAAAACAGACAATAAAAACATTATATATCATCATACAACATACAGTATGTGGTTTTATGGGGACAGATGATGGTCCAGAGTGTATTTTGTGTTATGGCATTAGTTAAAAATCTAAAATAACCCTCCGAAATAAATCCCATGTTCATTAATGGCTTATATATCTATATATCTAGATATAAAATACAGCAAAAATAATGCATGAGGAAGTCAGAAGAGCATTATGAGGATGGTCTACCTGTGCACATAACCCAGCCTGTGGATGGAGTCGATGGCCATGACCATCTCAGCCAGGTAGAACTGAGCCATGTCCTCAGGGATCCGGTCTCCAAACTTACTGAGCAGAGTCAGCAGGTCTCCTCCGACGTAGTAATCCATCACCAGATACTGAGAGGGCGGATGGATGGGTGAGAGAAAAGTTAATAAGTTAAATATGTGTTTGATACATTAGTTGACATCATACACTGCAAAAACTCAAAATCTTTCCAAGAATATTTGTCTTATTTCTTGTCAAAATGTCTCATTTCTAGTCAAAACTAAATGCTTTTCTCTTAAAATAAGAATCATCACCTAAAAATGAACTTGTTTTTAAATAATTTTCATTTATTTCAAACAAACTTGAAATAAGTAGTAAAATCTGCCAGTGAAAGCAAGTTTTTTGTGCTTGTAATGTAATGTAATGTAATGTAATTTTTCTACTTATTTCAAGTGAAAATATGCTTGAAAGAAGTAAAAAGTGTCTAAAAACAAGATACTTTTTAATGTGATGAGTCTTATTTTAAGTATAATGAGACGTTTTGACTAGAAATAAGACAAATATTCTTGGTAAGATTTTGAGTTTTTGCAGTGTAACTAATGGTGTGTTCATCATCATACATACCAGATAGTTGTCGTCCTGAAAGGCGTAGTGCAGCTCTGTAATCCAGCGTCTGTCGCCCCTCAGTAAAACCTCCCTCTCCTCCTGGTAACACGCTGTCTGAACGAGACAAAACAAAGAGCTGCAGGTAGAAAACTAAAGGGCGTCCAGCTTGAATCAAAGAGAATCAGCCAGCTTCCATTTCATTTCACTTTCCGTCCTTATTTCCCTCCCTCTCTGTCCCGTGTTTATTTATTCTACGACTGTGAGTGAGCACATGTTTGTGTGTACCTCTCCTCGCCGCAGCATGTCCCACTTATTCATAATCTTTAGAGCGTACACCTGTTGTGTGCTTCGCATCCTCGCCACAGCAACCTGCAACAACACAACACAACACAACAACCACAAACATTGGATGCTGTCATCACTTAATATGGTAAAAGGTAGATTCAGCCAAATAATCAGTGTGTAAATGTGTTTTTTTGCAAACTTTTTGATTCAGGGTTAATAAACGGTTAGATTTTATTTTTCAAAACAGTGTTTTTATTAACTTCACTTCATATTATAGTTCCAGGAGAGAGTTTATACACATTTTCTGGGCTTAGCAGTCAGACAGTTTTTATTGAACCATGTGAACCACGTTATTATTATACCAGTATTATATTATTAGTCATGATTTCTATAAAAAAAAATGTATGAGACAAAAGTGCAAATTACAAAAATAGTAGTGTTGAACTTGCAATCTTTCAAAAATTACACTGAGAAACTAAAGAGGAGAAAAATGTCTAAAAACAGACAATAAAATCATTATATACCATCATACAACACACAGTGTGTGGTTTTATGGGGACAGATGATGGTCCAGAGTGTATTTTGTGTTATGGCATTAGTTAAAAATCTAAAATCTTTAATGTGTAGACTCCAAAAATCTTATATCGACACTTTGTCAGATCATTTACTGGTTCTACGTGTCTGGAAATGTTTGATTTCTGCCTCAGACCCGCTCACCTCGCTGAACGTGCCTCGGCCGATCACCTTCAGGATGTGGAAGTCTTCTCTTTTGATGCGAGTCCTCCTCACCTGTCTCACCAGGGGCTCAGCTGTGAGGGGAGGAGAAACTGTGTGACGTCCAAAAATAATAACACATGTTGTGTTGTAATGTAGCCTTCAACTATAGAGATCACCCACTCATACGCTATAATTTCACATTTTATTATAATAAGGCACTTCTATTGTTTTTTTTTTGCTGTTATTGAATTGTTCTTGAATTTTTGCATATTTTTCGGGGAGGTATTTTGTATAAGCCCATAGGCTACAGACTTTTTATTGCCTCCCCTTCTTGTTTCATTTCTGTTTTTGTAATTGTCCTTGATTTTTATGGTGCAAATAAATAAAACTAAAACTAAAATTAGTGGTCTGATGGTTATCAGGAGCAAGAAAATGAGAAAGGTTAATGCAGATTTTATTGATTTTAAGATGATGGAGTGGAATTAATTTATATTTATTGAAGTGCCATGCACCAATTAAGGCGCCCAGCCTATAAGGGCTTACAAGACACATTTCATATTTAGACAACAAACTAAATCATCAGAGCACAGACAAAACAAAAACCACATGGAATTCACATAAATAATTCCCTTTTTCTTATTGACCAGGCTCGTTTTTATGAAAGTACACTGCAAAAACTCAAAATCTTACCAAGAATATTTGTCTTATTTCTAGTCAAAATGTCACTTCTAGTCAAAACAAATCTAATTCCACTTAAAATAAGACTCATCACATTAAAAATGAGCTTGTTTTTAGACACTTTTTACTTCTTTCAAGCATATTTTCACTGATAGTGGAGCAAGTTTTTCATTCTTATTACAAGCACAAAAAACTTGCTTTCACTGGCAGATTTTTCTACTTATTTCAAGTGAAAATTAGTTTGAAACAAGTGAAAATGATCTAAAAACAAGTTAATTTTTAGGTGATGAGTCTAATTTTAAGTGGAAAGAGATTAGTTTTGACTAGAAATGAGACATTTTGACGAGAAATAAGACAAATATTCTTGGAAAGATTTGGAGTTTTTGCAGTGTAGCTATAGTAAAGACTTCTTTTCTGAAGAACCATTCCAACTTTACCTCATCATCAACCAAAAACAACTCAGGCTTCACATTTTTGCATTATCTGAAACAAAAACTGCCTGTTCTGGCTTCGTCATATAAGGGACAATGAAACACAAAATGCTGTTCTAATTGATACTAAATTTGAAAAAACAAATGTGAAATGCTTCTTTGCTCTTTCTTTTTTCACAATGTGGCTGCTTTGCTCTCACATAACAGAGCGCTGCTTTAAACTGAGAACATGCTGCTCTCCGTGTCCTCCCGGCTCAACAGACGGTTCAGTTTGCCATAAAGGGAGTTCCTCTCTTCAGCACAGCAACTGTCTGAATTGGAGTCACTCTTAACGGCTAAAAATAGCAGCTATCATTTATGAATCGAGGCAAATTTTCCAGTCCTTTATTTTTATTTTCATTCCCCCTCTCGTCCTCACACACACTGACAGGAATGCAAGTGGGGCAGAGGCGCAGTGTAAACCGTGGCTTCATTAACACACACTTAACTGTAGCACGAGAACTAAAAGTTTCCTGCAGCAGAACGACTGTGAAAAGGTCCTTTATGCTGCGGCCCACCCACCCACATGACAGGGGACATGTGTGCTGCTGCATCACTGCCTTGTGATGTTGTGATGCTGCATTTTACATAGAAACAGACTCATGAACAACATTCATTCATTTTCTTGTCCCATTTTGTAAAAACCTTGCGAGGAGAAAAAATATGATTGTTGAATAAAGTTTTTGTTCTTCTGCATCTTTCTTTCTTAGCTCAGTTTCATACAAGCTGTAGCCTACATTTACTTGTTTTCATGCCCACTCACACGGTGCATTATTTCTGATCAAGCAACTTGTATTTATGGTTTTTCTCTATTTTTTGTACATAGCCTAACAGTACATGTTTTTGTTTTTCCTATATTTTGTAGTAGTGAGTGTCTTTATGTTAGTATTCCTTACTTTCTTTACTTGTCCTGTGCTTCTATGCAATCACTGTTGCAAGTGCATTTCCTACAAGTGGGATCAATACAAAGTTTTACTGTATGTCTTATGATGTGATAGATTGTGGCCAGAATATTTTTTAATTTAGTTTAGTTTATTATTACAGGACAATGTACAATACCATTATTCAATTGTAGAACAACGAAGAGATACCAGATTTAGCCTCTATAGGGCTAATTTCCATCTGTAGTCCCAACATCATTCAGAATGGAGGAACACAGAACACCAAAAAAATTGAGATGTCAACACTTGAAGAAGTTTTGATTTGGAGTAGAGGAATTTAATTTGTTGGATCAGTCGTTTTTAGCATTGCAGCTCTTCTCACTTGTAACACAAAGCCTCATTATCAGCTCACTTACGTGTTACTTCCTCATTAAATGGATTAAATGACTATAAAAGCTGTAGTACAAATCATCTGCTGAGGCCTAGTTTTACACCAAACTGAACGCAGCATGGAGAAAATAAAACAGCTGGTTGAATGTGTGACTGCATAATGTGTACAACACTCTGACATGCATTTAAATGGTGATGATACAGCTTTGGAAAAAGTGAATCCAACACAGTCAGTGGTAAAAGATATGTGGAAAGTCGAGGTTGTCTTGTGACAGCATCACATGTTGGTGACTAAAGGCCATTCATTCATAGAGTTCATTTGTGGACAAGAAACGTGTTCAGTCTTTTTTACATCAGGCTTTAAGGCAGCCTGCAGATTGTATTCTTGTCTTACCCAAATCCATGCAAATCCCTCTGATCCCTCTCTCTCCTCACTCAGATATATCATTGTTTTTGTGCATCAATGTAACAATGACAACAACAATGATTATTAGGAATCATAAAGACCAAAATGTGTCACCTGCAGTAAAACATTAACAGCAAATGTAATATAAAACCATAAATGTTTTCAGATGTCCACCTACAGCATCACCCCTCACATAACAGATATTACTGTTATTTGAGATCCAAGTTAAATATTTGGTCTGATGACATTTTATTAAAATGTTTCCTGCACAGACTGAATGCCGAGAATAGAAGAGGCAGTTTACTTATTAAATCTGGCATCAGATCAGACGGACACAGTTGGACGGCTCACGGCTCTGGCAGCTTCCACGGCCTAATGTGAGTGAACTGTGAATGTAAAGTTCAAGTTCAATCAGTATTTCTTCTACAAATGACAAACTACGCACTGTGACACAACAAAAATTGAATAGTGTGAAGTAAAGCGCAACTAAAAAGTTATATATTGTCTGTAATCGTTTTAATAAACCCGCCCCTCGCTCCATCAGGTCCTTAATGTTAAAGGGATACGCCAACATTTTTTTTTCGTGTCTTGCCTCACTCCCGAGTCCATGACCAGCAGATAGACACCATCCTTTCAACTGTGCGTGCAGTAACAAGGGAGATAGAGCCGTATCGCCCGTAATTAGCTTAGCTCAAACGCTGGAAGTGTATGGGTAGTGTTAGCCTGCCTCCTACCCGAGCCGAAATCAGCAGTCAGAAGCTGATTTCATTTTAGCTCTAAACTCTGTAAATATATCACTTTATCAACATTTCAAACATTTTTAGGTGAGAAAGTAGCTGTTTAGATCAGCAGTGTGTCGTTAATTTGTCTAAATACCAGCTGTTTACAATTTTGTTTGGACGAATTCAGCGCTACTCAAGCTAGCCGTTGTGACCAACGCACTTCCGGTTACTTTCACAAAATAAATCACCCGTTGCCCTTTACATACAGAAAACCATGAGGATAGAATTTGTGCTTTTACTTTGAAACAGGAAGCTAACCTACCCTCGATGTAGCTAGCTTGAACCAAAATAAACCGTCTTTGCTTGAACCCTCCGTTTTGACCGATCTCGTCCCGTTACCGGCATTTGATGGCTCAAGATGCCTTACCGGAGAGTTTTGTCAGCTCTGAGACGAAGATCGGCCCGTTTAGAGTTGCTGAAGAGTCTTTCTGATGATTTCAGGTGGAGGCAGGCTAACACTACCTATACACTTCCAGCGTTTGAGCTAATCTAATTACGGGCGATACGGCTCTATCTCCCTTGTTACTGCACGCACAGTCGAAAGGATGGTGTCTATCTGCTGGTCATGGACTCGGGAGTGAGGCAGGATACGAAGAAAAAAAATGTTGGTGTATCCCTTTAATGTTAAATTTGCCAATTATAAGCTGGGGGAGTAGGATAAAACAACACGTAACTTTAAAACATTACTGACTCCTGACTGATTGGGATGCCTCTATAAGCTTTTGGCAGTGAAGCTGTTTTACGGCTTCATCACAGATCACAGTGACACTGGATCCTCATTCCTGGACTCATGTGGTGGTTAAATTTGGAGTGTGTGTGTGTGTGGGGGGGGGGGGGGGGGGGGGACATAATCACCCACCCACCTTTCCCCCACTCCCTCCCTGCTACACTAGACAATACAGTACAATAGGTACGTGCACAGCCACAGTCACGTGTTTGGACAGATTATGTCAATAACAGAGGAGGAGGAGGAGGAGGAGGAGGAGTGAGGGCAGATGGGTGATAATTCATCAACAGTTACAGACTAAATCGAGCCACCTTCGATATGTTGCTACGTGTGTAAAATTTAACCTCCTGTTGTCCTTCTGGGTCAAGTTGAATCTGTTCCCTTCCTCCATCCTTCCTTCTTTCCACAATCCTTTTTCCCTTCGTCCTTATACTTCTTCCTCCTATCTATCTCTTTTGATCCAATTGACCTGATCTGTTCCCTATCCCTCCATCTTTCTTTCCTTCCCTTTTTCCTTCCTTCTTTCCTCCCTTCTTTCTTCTTCTTCCTTCCTTGAACAAATCTGTTCCCTCGATCCATCTTTCTTTCCTTCCCTTTCCCTTCTTTCCACAATCCTTTTTCCCTCCCTTCTTTCTTTCTTCCTTCCTTGAACAAATCTGTTCCCTCCCTCCATCTTTCTTTCCTTCTTTCCACAATCCTTTTCCCCTCCCTTCCTTCCTTCTTCCTTCTTTCTTCCTTCCTTGAACAAATCTGTTCCCTCCCTCCCTCCCTCCATCTTTCTTGCCTTCCTTTTTCCTTTCCTTCTTTCCACAGTCCTTTTCCCCTCCCTTCCTTCCTTCTTCTTCCTTCGTTGAACGAATCTGTTCCTTCCTTCCCTCCATCCTTTTTCCTTTCCTTCTTTCCACAGTCCTTTTTCCCTCCCTCCCTTCCTTCCCTTTGTCCTTACTTCTTCCTTCCTTTTTGACCCAATCTGTTCCCTCCCTCCATCTATCTTTTTCCTTCCTTTTGCCCTTCCTTCATTCCTCCCATCTTTCCCTTCGTCCTTCCTTCTTTCCTTGACCCAGAGGGACAACAGGAGGGTTTTACGGTAAAGAGCGAGGCCTGGCAGGAAGACCACTGTAGATATAAATCTAAGCAGCGATGTGCTCTTCTAGCTCTTATGTGCGTGTGTTGTCATGAATCAGTCTGTCACTGAGTCACGTTGGTCTTTCTGCCTCTTGAAGGTTCACCGGGAGTGGCAGGAGGTCAACAGAGGAGCGTTGACTTTCATGACTTGCGATGGTCTCCTGTTGCTTTTAAGTGCCGTGCACTCTGGGGTCGTAGCACAGAGGTTACCGAGGCAGATCTGTGTGGTCTCTCTCAGCTGAGCTCTTCATATCTTCATAACTCCCCTCCTGTAACCTACCAGGCTCAGGTTAGAGCCGTGGTGCTGAGAGCTTTCACAGCACCCGTAAATCCATGGAAAATATACTGTAGCTAGTGTTTGAAGGGAATCTAGTGCGGCTTTAGGTTTTTAACGGGGTTCGGTTATACAAGTCGATTCCAACAACAATAATCTGTGATCAAGACAAGAGAAAACCAATTTTGAACCAAACAACAAACCACATAAGGTCTGTGGGCTGCAATTATTTTGTCTGCCACATTAATATCAATGAAGACAAAACAGCACAGTGCTCCAAACATATACGTATCAGCGTACATTAATTGAATTATACAAAGTTAAAGTAATAAATTAAAGTAATGCAATCTAATAGTAATATAATTTCTAGCCTTCACCTTTTTCCATCTACATAAAGATTACTATGATATAGTAATCTATATCTATCTATAAGTAATGGTAACCCCACAGATGGATTGAGTATAATTAGTGCTGGTGTTAACTGTTTTCTTATTTCTTACTGCTATAACTGCTGCTAGTACTCTGTCCTCTCTTATATTTATGCAGGTTGTTATCTGTTTTCTTATTGTTGTAACTGCTGCTAATGCTTCTTATGTATACGCAGTTACCTGTTACGGTAAGTCTGTCTGTCTTTAAATGTGAGGGCTACGGATGGAAATTAGCATTGAGCTAAATCTGGCATATTATTTACATGACGTGATGTGCGCGTCACAAATTGTTCATTAATGTGCACTGTCCTCGTCAAATAAAAAATAAATGCAAATGAAATGAAATGAAAATTTTTGGTAGGTTGCTGTTCCCTGCTGCATGTCAAACATCTGCAATACTCATCATAACTTGTGTTTGATTTAACTGAGGAAGGAAAACAGACATCAGATCTCAGCAGAATTGTGCAGTCAAGATTGAGGCTCTTAAACATGAGCATGATGAGAAAAAGACACCTTAGTTCGTAAAGATGGACACTGACACAGCTGGTAGCAGACGTAGGCCAGACTAACTCAGTTCAGTTCAGTCTTGCCACGCCTTCCTACACCACATCCACCAAGCCAGGGATGCAGCCCCTGAAATGGGACACAGCTTTTGTTTTGTGTTGAATTCTCTAACAAACATTAGACCAGTCTCAGTTTTTTTTTTTACGGCTAATGCTATACTTTCACACTGGATATGTGTCCAATGCATTACTTGATAGTTATACCAGCAATATCACATAAATATGACACTTTCCACAGTTACAATGTATGTTTTGGCCAAAGTTTTTCACCATATTAGCAGCTGCATATGGAGACAATATGGAAAAAAAATTGAATTATTTCACTGGAGAAAGTTGCAAACTGTATGTAAAGAGACAGCATACTTCTTCATAGCAGGTCAACGGCCAACGGTGTGTCCCTGACATAAGACAGAGCAGTCAGAAATATATTTGAGAAACTGCCCCCGAGTTTGTGAACGGCTCAACAAAGTGGTTGGTTGCTAAGTGACACGTCATGTTGGCATGGGGTGCATGCAGCCACGGTAGAGTTAAATAATGATTGAACTCATGGTTTCCTGCCCAGGAATGCAGCAGCAGCAGCAGCAGCAGCAGCAGCTGAGCTCTGAGCAACACACACACACACACACACACACACACACACACACACACACACACACACACACACACACACACACACACACACACACACACACACACACACACCGACTGTTGAGTCACACATGATGCTACAGTATGTCGTGTGCTGAGCTCCGGGTAGCGGTCACTTTGCTTGTTCTTGATCTGTGACCAAACAAAGTTGTTGCCAGGCGACATGTAGCTACGTACTGTCAGGAGCAAGGTGAGTGATTTATATGCAAACACAGAGAGAGAAAGAGAGAGAGAGAGAGAGAGAGAGAGAGAGAGAGAGAGAGAGAGGAAACAGGTGATGATCTGTTAAAAGTATCTCTGGGAGAAGATCCACAATTTACTAAATTAGCTGCACAATATGTAACATTCTGCCACGATACTAGAAAAGTAGCTACACGAATGCTGATCAGAACCACTATTGATGTCATTTAATATTGTTGTCGTTTTTTATTATCATTTGTTACTGTCATCATTTAAGAACAATATGTGTATGTTTTATATATAACAACTTGCAACAGTCTAATGATGCCCAATCTTACCACACACACACACATATTATTTTTTATCTTATTTTAAGTTTCATGTCATTTAGACTATGTATAACACTGCAAAAACTCAATCCTTCCAAGAATATTTGTCTTATTTCTTGTCAAAATGTCTCATTTCTAGTCAAAAACTAATCTCTTTCCACTTAAAATAAGACTCATCACCTAAAAAATAACTTGTTTTTAGATATTTTCACTTGTTTCAAACACATTTTCACTTGAAATAAGTAGAAAAATCTGCCAGTGAAAGCAAGTTTTTTGTTCTTGAAATAAGAAAGAAAAACTTGCTCCATTATCAGATTTTTCTACTTATTCCAAGTGAAAATCTGCTTGAAAGAAGTAAAAAGTGTCTAAAAACAAGCTACTTTTTAAAGTGATGAGTCTTATTTTAAGTATAATGAGATTTGTTTTGACTAGAAATGACATTTTGACTAGAAATAAGACAAATATTCTTGGTAAGATTTTGAGTTTTTGCAGTGAAGAGAGAGAGTGAACTTGATCAGCACACACGTGCATGCTCACACACACGCATAAGGTAAATAATTTTATGTATACTTTTTATCTATTTGTATATTGTTGTATATATTTGGTTTCATGAGTTGTATTGTGTCATTGATTCCTAATGCTTTGGCAACATAGTTATTTTAACTGTCATGCCAATAAAGCCAATTTGAATTGAATATATGCAAACAGAGAGAGAGAGAAAACAAAAACTCAAAGCAGACTAAATTATTATTTAACTCTAAACAGAGAATATAAATTGGCCGAATACCTCCACTCTGTCAGAGACATAAAACAAAGACGGTGACCACCAGCTCGCTGTAGAGAAAGGAAGACACCGACAGACACGGCTGCCCAGAGAGCAGCGCGTATGTGCTCACTGCTCCACAGGAGAAACTGAAACAGAAATGCACTTCCTGCTCCACTGTGAGAAATACTCTTTAATACTTCAAAGAAATAACTAAGAGAATCAAAATATTCCACCTGCTACTGTAACACCAGAGGAGAAAATGTCAATCCTGCTAGGAGAAGGGACAGTATAGCTCCTCTGGCAGCCAAATATGTAACTGCTTGCCACAGCCTGAGGGACTCACTTTAACATCTTTACCTGCACCGTTATTTATACCTGATTGTATTAAAGCAGAAGTAAGCGGAATATTTGTGTTAATATAAGTCTTAAATAGTTGTATCTTCCGACAGCAATCACTTCTATAGAGTGTTTGGTCTGAAACACGGGTCTGTCAGTCACTCTGCTCTGCTCTGAGCCGAGGAGAAAACTTTCCTTGTATCCTACAACCTTTATCCAATGAGGAGAGAGAACGGCATAAAGGGGCAGTCCTCTCTGTGTGTGCAGCCAAGGGATGCGCGTGAATGTGGTGACGTAGGGACGAGGGCGGGGACTGCTAACTCCATCGGCTGACACTAGGAAGTTAGCCAAAACCACCGGATCGCTTACTTCTGCTTTGTAACATCTTTACCTGCACCATTATTTATACCTGATTGTATTAAATTCTATTGTAATGTAGTTTATATGGAATATTGTTTATTTGTTATCGAATATTGAAATATGTAATACTGTATTGTTATATTGAAATAGTTTATACAATGCTTTGGCAACAACAAATTCCTGTTCATCATGCCAATAAAGCTAATTGAATTGAATTGAATTGAGAGTCAAACACTCACCCCACTGTAGGAAACCAGAAACATACTTTTCCCTTGCAAAGGGCGAGGAGTAGAACTCCTGGTAGACGCCCACCAGCAGGTCCAACAGGGTCTGCAGCCCGACGGGTCCGATGGTCTGGGGGCCCTCGGCCAGGTCGGGTGCACCGAGGCCAGGGCCGCTCGACATGACGGCCTAATAGGTGCAAAGTGTTTTTGTTTTTGTTTTTAGCTTAGAGCTGCTGCTGCTGCTGCTGCTGGGATGAAATCCTGGCGTCCATGAGGTGATGGATTTACACCGAGAAGACAAGCTGGATCTTCTTTTTCTTTTTCTTTTCCCCCCTCTCTTTTGGTTTACAGTATACTCTGCTCAGCCTCTTGAGAATCACATTTACAGTAACAGCCCAACCCTCTCCCTCTCCCTCTCTGTCGCTCTTCTTTTTTTGGCTGCGCCCCGTCGCTGACATGCACAGTCACTTTTTGGATCTGCACCTAACCCCACCCCCCCCCCCCACTGCCCTTTCTCTTTATACCTGTTCTGCTTAACCACTGGTACAGAAGTGTCGTGTTTTCTATGCAAACATCCTCTTTGAGCAGGACATGTTCCTCTCTTCCTCTCTTCTTCCCCTTCACTTCTGTGTTCACTTACTTTTTCTTCTTTAAAAGTCGGCTCTCTCCTCTCCCTCTCCCTCTCTCTGTCTCTGTGTGTGTCTGTCTGTCTGCCGGCTTGTTCCTCTCTCCCTGTGGCTCCCCATGGCTGTGCAGCATCTGTCAAGCCTGCAGTTTCTCTCCAGCTCTGACTCAAGACCTTTTTTGGTGTTTGAGTCTCTCCGTCGGTCTCTCCCCACTCCCTCTATATCCAAAGCACAACAAACTTTCTACTACAACACACTGAGACCTAATACAGATGCATGTTGTAGGCTACGCTCTCTGAAACAATTCCTCTTTCCCTTTTCCATCTACCACTAATTCTTTTTTTATTACCTGTCCTTGTTTGCTTTTCTTCCCCTTTTTCAAAGCAAACAGGAACCACTGACCTGAATCAGTGCTGCTGCTAACTGTTGCTGTTACACTCAGCCATGTTTTGGTGTTTAGAGTGCAAATCTCTTATTTTGTCAACCATCCAAAGAACTTTTTTAGATCCCTTGATTGTTTCTCTTTCCCTGCTGTGTCTCTGTCCTCCCTCTCAGTCCCCTGCGTGTCGTTCTTTCCTCTGTCTCCCTCACTCACTCTGCAGCTGAGGTAGTTTCCTCTTGACCAGCTGACTGGTTTTTAAAAGAAATATCCAAACTCTTCGTCTGTTCATTTGCTCACTCTCTGTCCCTCTGGTTCATCCTCTTGTCTGTTGCACCCTCTTCCTCTCATTCTCTTTCTCCTCCTCAACTTCTGTTTTGACTTTTCCAGAGAACTGCCTCCTTCCTCTTCCCTCTTTATAAATACAGCACAGCTGCCACACAGAACCGCCTCACACTTTTAATCTCTCCCTTCATAGCTGTTTAAACTGCACTTCCTGCGACAACCTAAAGTGTCACACTTCCACATGAGTGTGATCACATTTTTCTGTGAGTGGAGCCTTCAAAATACAGTGAGTATGAGTGTATGTTGTGTTTGCAAGAGTGGTAACATTATCTGCTAAAAACAAAGGAAAAAAACTAAATACAATACACATGATACACATGATCATGAAATAGCAAGTTTGGTTTTGAAAAATTAAAATCTAAATGTATATGTTTGTAAATATATGTATATTTAAGGTCATATTTGTGATTCTATATGTAAATTTAGTTTTCTTTTGTATAAGTTTAAGAAAAATATGACATTTACATGTATAACTATATACACTGCTAAAAAAAACACTTAAAACACTTAAACAACACATCTTAGACCTCAATTAATGAAATATTGCAGTTTAAAATTGTTATTCAATATATAGTAGAGTGTGTTGAGAACAACATAACATAAAAATGATCAATGTAAATCAAAATTATCATCCGAGGTTGATTTCACATGGGTGTGATATATTTGGAGTTACAATGTGTTGTTTAAGTGTTCCCTTTATTTTTTGAGCAGTGTATATAACCTTAAAGATTAATATAATTACATATAGATGTCATTTTTCTACATAGATTTAGAGCTACATACCGGTAACCATTTCATTTTACAGAAGGGCGTCCATGATCATTGCACGTCTGACTTTGACATAAGACATGACAGCATACTGTAGCATTCACATATCATCAACATCCAGTATGAGTCCACTTAAAGCTGCTGAAACTACAGTACTATAAAATGTAATGTTAGTAATACTATAGGTCAGTAAAATGAGATTTGGTGAATAATATGTACTGGTTTCCCCTCCCTTATAATAATAATAGTAATAATAAACTTTATTTGTAGAGCACATTTCATGCACAAGTGCAGCCCAAAGTGCTTTAACAACACAATCTCAGAAACAAGATGAACAATGTTGCATCAGATTAACAAGTGATGCCGAAGTCATCCATCCTCCATCTTACCTCAAATGTCCAGAATAGAAGCATGTTTGTAAAGATCCTGAATTTATTCTTCTTTATTCTAAGACTTCAGCACCATAAATATATGTAACGATTCATAATGTGCTTATACACAGTTTAGATCAACATTGGTAGTGGTTCATGAGATCAATTCTGTGCCAAACTACGCAGATCGTGTATAAACTCCAGCTGCTGTCTGTTCTAAGCAGCAGCTGATGGCAGATTATGATACAGAACAAAAGAACTGGCCAAAATGTGTTAGCACCTCCTGCTGGTTCGACTAGAAAACGACACCTTTGGCTGCAGAAGCAACAAGGGAACACCGACAGATGGAGTTTGATAGACAGATGAAGCACACACACGGTACACATAAATAACACCCATCTTAAGAAGTGAGCGCTGAGCTGTCCAACTTTCTGGTGTCTTTACTCCAGTCCAAATGCAAACTAAGCTCTGACCCAGAATATCACCGAAAAACACGTGTGCTATCTTTTAAAATGTTGTTGGATGGAAATGTCCTCCCAATAATAATATCTGATTCCCTATTAGGTATCCTTGTCAGATAGTTTTTTAGTTTACAACAACATCGGCCATGATGATGTCTGCAGAATGATGAAGTTGTTGGAGTTATTGGGAGGAAAAGCCTCTGGCCTTAATCATAAAGTAAAATCTCCAGACTGCCGGCAGCCCGCACAGCTCATCTGCTAATTTGTATATACAAGGCCCCGTGATGCTGCACACTCACATGTTACATCAAGGCTTTGTTTGTGATTAAAGGAGACACTAAGCCCGTCAGCTTGTAAAGTAGGTTTGCGCGTCAGCCTGAATGTGCAGCACTGTGTGCGTCACTGAACTGGACGTTGTAGGGAAATGAAGGGAGAGACAGGAGGAGGAGGAGGAGGAGGAGAAAAAGACAGAAGAAGGGGAGGAGGGTGAGGAGGGGTAAAAAAAAAGAAAGAAAACTGAACCTGTGGTAGTCAGGAAGAAGAAAGCCAGTGAGTGACAGCACAGAGTGGTTATACCTTTCAGCTGGAGTAGTTCAGTTTCTGAGACATTTTTTTTTTGTAAAAAGAACATTTGGATTTTCTTTGTTTCGATTCTTCGAACCTTTAAGTCCTTTCAGGCCTTGTAAAGATGAGCTGTATTCCTGCCTCGCACAGGTAAGCTATATGACTACCAAAAACTCAATACTCAATACTTTTGCACAAACATACTGTACATTGTGCACATTGTAACTGCCTGCCCAAAACTTCAATAGCTGTGAGAAAACTATGAGTGTTACAGTATTATATTCACAGAGAGCCACGGTGAAAATGAGGCCACCACCAATTCAACAAGATAACAAGATAATTGCATCAAGAAGCCTCCACTCGTAGACCTGCGACTAAATTCATCAATTTGGATGACACGTTGACTGTCTGAAATAAATATCATGTCAGTTATTGCCCCAGTTTGAGCAGCTCACTATGATGTTGCTCCACCTTTGTATCAATCCCATGGTAAAATAACTATGGGATATAGTGGAGATGAAGTACCCACTATCTCTATTTAAACCTTTGGAAATTAGTCCAATAAATAAACCGGTGGTGATTGGAGAACCGCACAAATTTGAAATTAAACTCAAATTCCTTCTCTACGTTTTCAAAATGTCACTTATACGGTTCTTGTACCCAACAGGAAGTCATAAAAGTCTGTTTTGTTTTTGTTTTTGTTGTCTTGCTATCACTTTACAAGGAAGTAATCATCCGGACAATCAGTTTTACTTTAAAAATGGAAAAAATATGTATATTTATTTAATTTCTTGAGAATACTTACTCACACAAAACCAAGTTGTCTTTTTCTTCGTCATCTGTTCTCACCCTTCCCCCACCTTTGGAGTTGAGGAGTCACTTGTTCTTCAAGCTTGTTAGATCATTAAGGGCTTAAACCTGCAGATAAACAGAGTGGGGGAAAGTCTCACTCCTCATCCCTTGTACTGGGCTGTATCTCAGGGAAACACTGGCCACTTTACACTTGACCTAAATTGGAAATTGCAGAGGTAAAAAGAGGTTGTTTACTGTATATGGTACCTATAGGCTGAGGTTGGGTGGAGTCTACACGATTTTAGATCTCGTAAAGCTTTATCCCCTTTTTGTGTTTAGTGGATTTATCAATTCAGATCAATAACACAGATGAAGTTGTGTGTTTTGTTTTGTTTTTACAAACTCCCAGCAGCCCTTGGATTAGAGCACAGAGCTGTATCTGATCAAATTCTGTCCCAGTGACTGAAATAGCAACAAAATAATACATGTGTTTGTTGAACCCGTCTTTAAGCAGTGTGGATTTACCATGAGGAGCTTTGTTCCTCGTGCAGGATGTAACTCTTTCACTAATCCCCGCATGTGGTACAGTATGACCAGTGGATCTCAGATTGCTGTGACCACATCTCTCAGCGGCGGCCTAATTTGTATTTTGAGGTTATCGTAAAGTGGCTAGTTAATTTTTTTCACTTTGTATTTTGTATTATTTGGATCAGCAGGCGAGTTCTTTGCTAAAACCATAGATTCAATTCACCGTAAGCAAAGGGCAAAGAAAGCATTGTATTCACTGGAGTCTGCTGCAGCAATAGACACTGATGATATTGGATGATATTATTATCGCTTCAGACCAGATTTACCCAAACTGAACATAAATGTGTTGTTTTTTGTTTGCAGTATGACGACCATGCTCAGTCAAGTAGAATCTCAGATGGACGACAGTTCGGTTCAGAGAAGAGGAAGCCGAGCCTACCAGGTACAACTTCCTCTTTGATTAACTGCCTTTAAAAAAAAAAAATATCATGACTTGGCTTCACTGCAAAAACTCAAAATCTTTCCAAGAATATTTGTCTTCTTTCTTGTCAAAATGTCTCAATTTTAGTCTAAACTAATCTCTTTCCACTTAAAATAAGACTCATCACCTAAACATTAACTTGTATTTAGACAGTTTTCACTTGTTTTAAACTAATTTTCAATTGAAATAAGTAGAAAAATCTGCCAGTGAGAGCAAGTTTTTTGTGCTTGTAATAAGAAAGAAAAACTTGATCCACTGTCAGATTTTTCTATTTATTTAAAGTGGAAAATTTGCTTGAAAAAAGTAAAAAGTGTCTGAAAACAAGCTACTTTTTTAAATGTGATGAGTCTTGTTTTAAGTATAATGAGATTTATTTTGACTAGAAACGACATTATGACTAGAAATAAGACAAATATTCTTGGTAAGATTTTGAATTTTTGCAGTGTTCAGGTCTACATGAACGGATTCAATAATATATTTTTTATCCCATGAGCTTCAAATAAAAAATATTCACTATGGAGTATCTTTTTGGAGGGGGTAATGGTTATATAACCTACATACCGTATCTCCTCTGTGATCCAGATCTTTCCAGAAGTCAACATGAGTGAAGATTCAGGCTCGTACCCTGAGGGGTTCCTCTACAGGAGGGAGCGTCTCCCCTCCATCGTCGTGGAGCCCACGGAGCAAACCGAGGAGAGTGGAGAGCTGCGCTGGCCTCCACGATGCCCGAACGTGGAGGAGCAGGAGGACAGCTGTTCTGATCAGTCAGAGGGATCTGTGGATGGAGGGCAGACCGAGGACATGCGGATGGCTGAAGGGTGAGGAGGATGAAGAGTGACATAGGCTACTATATAACCTTGCATTTCATATCTAGTTATCATTTTGATTCAGTTTTTTAGGAAACTTTAAAGGGATACACCAACATTTTTTTTTTCGTGTCTTGCCTCACTCC
Organism: Trachurus trachurus; assembly: GCF_905171665.1. Taxonomy (NCBI): domain Eukaryota; kingdom Metazoa; phylum Chordata; class Actinopteri; order Carangiformes; family Carangidae; genus Trachurus; species Trachurus trachurus. The sequence goes on from NC_139903.1 coordinate 3,905,128, forward strand.
TGAGTCCATGACCAGCAGATAGACACCATCCTTTCACCTGTGCGTGCAGTAACAAGGGAGATAAGGGCAGAGCTGGCGCACCGCTAATTAGCTTAGCTCAAATGTTGGAAGTGTATAGGTAGTGTTAGCCTGCCTCCACCTAAAGTCATCAGAGAAACTCTTCAGCAACTCTAAACGGAAACCGGCGGGCCGATCTTCGTCTCAGAGCTGACAAAACTCTCCGGTAAGGCATCTTGAGCGGTCAAATGCCGCTAACGGGACGAGATCGGTCAAAACGGAGGGTTCAAGCAAAGACGCTTTATTTTGGTTCGAGCTAGCTACATCGAGGGTAGGTTAGCTTCCTATTTCAAAGTAAAAGCACAAATTCTATGGTCATGGTTTTCTGTATGTAAAGGGTGTTTTATTTTGTGAAAGTAACCAGAAGTGCGTTGGTCACAACGGCTAGCTTGAGTAGCGCCGAATTCGTCCGAACAAAATTGTAAACAGCTGGTATTTAGACAAATTAACGACACACTGCTGATCTAAACGGCTACTTTTTCGCCTAAAAATGTTTGAAATGTGGATAAAGTGATATATTTACAGAGTTTAGAGCTAAAATGAAATCAGCTTCTCACTGCTGATTTCGGCTCGAGTAGGAGGCAGGCTAACACTACCCATACACTTCCAGCGTTTGAGCTAAGCTAGTTAGCGGTGCGCCAGCTCTGCCTGTATCTCCCTTGTTACTGCACGCACAGTCGAAAGGATGGTGTCTATCTGCTTGTCATGGACTCGGGAGTGAGGCAAGACACAAAACAAAAAAAGTTGGTGTATCCCTTTAAGTGCAATAAAATATTGACACTATTATTTGTTATATTGTCTGTAAGAAATTTACCATCTAAATGTGTCTCCCCACTCTTATTTTGGCAGCTCACACGCCAGGAAGTCTTCCATCGGACCGTCCCAGAGTAAACAGTCGCTCGCCCGGCTCAGCCCCCCTGCCTCCCCGACCCCCCCTGAGGCTGCACCCCCCTGTCTGAAGAGCTGAACCAGTACAACCCTAATGGATCACCCGAACTGTGTGTTTAACCTTTAAATTGTGCGACCAGTAAATGTGCACTGACTGTCCCAATAAAAAAAGGGAACCAAACTGGAAAGGTTGAGTAAAGTGAAGATGGAATAAAAAGGTCCATTTCAAATTTACAAATCCAAAACTGATTCCAACCGAGTTTTAAAAAAATAAAATAAATCTGCTGCATTTTGCTGCTGCTGTATCTGACTCTGTGGAGTGAAGGTCAGCATAAAAGCCTGGCCCCGGCCCATCATGTCTGTTGTGGCCCTTACAGTAGTAAGAGGAGGTCCAATTGTGTCATGGAATAACTCAGAAAGGAGGATACCTTCACCATTTATTGGACCAGGAAGTTTATGAGTTCTTCATACACCAAATAATTGATTTTCTATGCCAATGCAATTAATTTCAACAGAAGATAACTGCAGTCTGACCTTCAGCGTAAACAGTTTTTTGGGATTAGTTATTTACAATTCTTCCTTTATTATTCAACTCTTTTGGAGATATAATGATACTGAGTAGCTAGAAGAGCTTTGCCCCCCCCCCCCCCCCCCCCCCCCCCCCCCCCCCCCCCCACTAAAATGTACAACTTTTGTATTATGCTTCTGTGTAACCCTCATGAAATATGGAGATCCAGAGCGAGCTCTAGATCTATATGCACCTTTCATTTATGCAGTGTCTGTCTGATCAATGTGGATGACTGTTGATCTAAAATAAAGTTGTGTTTATTTCCATGTAAAGTGTCTTGGTTTTATTTCTCTATACTGTATATCTATTTAGCTTAAAGCTGAAGAGCATCATATTGATCTTTCAGGCTTATTGTTACAGTAGCAGTAGTAGCTACAACTACACCCTAAAAACAGCATTGCAAGTGCACAAGGTTTAAGCACCCAAAACCACACAGTATACCTTGAATATTGGGATTTATTGTGCTGATTTCCGAAGGTGCAAAAACTGCCTGCAGCCAAACCCAAACTGACTGAGCTGGGCACTTACCCACAAATAATAATCAATACATATATCCAAAATCTTGACTTATTTTAACCTTACAAGTTTATATTATTTGAGTTAATCAGTTGCTGGCAGCATTCCTTTCATACTAACGCGTTACAAAGAAGAAATAAATAACCCACACCATAAGATCTGTCCAGGTATGTGGACATGATGTCAGTTCAAATGTCTGCATTAAAAATAAAAGTAGGACTACAAACTAGTGTTTCGCACTACGGATGTGGGAGGAGGGAAATGGGGGTTTGTTCGCGAGTTTGATTAATGACGTAGAATTATCTTCCTGTTTCCTGTTTTGATTTACCATGTATATACGTATTTATTTAATTTTTTCCTTTTTTTTTCTCTGCTGATATGAATTTGTCGGCTTACTTGTCTGTAAGGGTATTATTGGGTGGGGGTGGGAATGGGTGGTGGGAGGTGAGGGGGAGAAAAACCACTTATATACTATTGACTTGTATAATAAATCTTTGTGACTCAAAGTGGAATAAAAATATATATATATAATGACGTAGAATGAACGGAGGGAAGTTTGGTGCGTGTGTGACAATAGTAGGTCTATATAACCGCCCTGCACGAAAGAGTAACACAATCCAGAGCAGAAACACTTAACGCCATACCAGAAATATCTTTTCCTCCTGACAACTCCCTCTGCTGCATTGATTGACAACTTCATCATCCAAAAGGTATTGGAGCTCGAGGAGCCAAAGAGCCCACCAGAGACCCATTAGTGTTTACTGCACCAAGCCTCTAGAGGGAACCAGAGTACCTAGTGGTGAAGAGCAATAGGCCCACATTATTAACCACAGACGTTTCCATTTCCACACTTCCCTCATAGTAATACTATAATACGCTATAATAATTTTTAGTTAGTGACTTGATCTATGTGGCATCCAAGATTTTATAATAGCTACTTTGGGGATAGAAAGAGAGAAGAAGTTAAAAAAAATTGCAAAGGAAGAAAACAACTCTCACAAAGAAAAAGAAAAAGGTCAGTTTTGAGAGTGTGAGGGTTGACCTGGTGGTCTCTAGTCTGCGCCCCAGAGATGGACCGTGACAAAACAAAACAAAGAACTGAACTTCAAACTCCCCAGTGTGTCATCTCATCTCCCAACCCACTGGTGGATTGCGGTGGACCGTCCGTTCCCATAAATGAGACGTCTTGTCTTGTCTGTCACTTAAGCTGATGACAGGCAGTCACAAGTTAAATTGACTGAGTGCGGTTGTCATCATGTTGAAAGCATCGATGAGGAGAAGCAGGGACTCTTGTAATGAGCTGAAACAACGTTCAGTGTCAGTCAGAGCAGTTAAATGATCCACAGGCACAGGCATTTTTCTAAAGGGTTGGGTTTTAGGGGTTTGTACGCAGTCAGCATATTTTCAACATTGCTTGACATTTTTATTCTTTACTTTTCCCAACGGAGCTAACAAGCTAATATCTCCACAGTCAGCAGAAATCACAAACACCCCCCACAATATGCGAAGACAAGAGAAGCTGCGGGATACCGAGATGAGAAATCAGCAGAGATAAAGACTTATATGGAGCATGTGGGTAGCGTGGCAGACTTCCAGGCTGAAATGTGCCCATACTTCATAGATCCTGGGCAGCTGTTATGGGTGATATACACTAACTTCTCTCCCTCTGTCTCGCATTCATTGGCGCTGAATTCAAAGCTCAAGGGGGGGAGGGGGTCCCTGGGGAGAAACTGTCAGAGTTTGGTTGACATTGCCCAGGGATTGGAAGAACTATGCTAACAACACTGAGCTACACCAAGTTTCTCTGTCTCTCTCTCTCTCTCTGTTTTTTTTCTCCCCCTGAAACTTTCACTCTTTGTCTTGTCTGACAGTTCTGTCGTTCCTTCAGGCTGTTTTCAAATCAATCCTAGACTAAACATCAGACTCTGGTCTACACAAGACAACATACTGGTGAGAACAAAGATTAGATATCTTTGCAAACAGCCGGCTTCATATGTAGTATAGTACTCAGTCAGGGGGAATACAGACGGGGCGTGGGCGAGTGGCACGTGAAGGGATTTTGTAGCTGGAAAGTAGTGATGTGCAGATCAATACTGAAATATTGATACTTCCGATACCAGGTCTGTATGCTCTAGAATCGATACTCAAATGAAAATATTGATACTTTTGATACTTCAGTCATTTGTGGTTATGCATATGATTAACAGGGACACAGTGGAAAGTAACTAAACTATTCAGATCTTGTCTAAATGACACGCGGTTGGTAGGAACTACTTTTTCTTCCACCTGGGTGAGTGCGTAACGCGTATTTTTTATTGTAGATCTGTTTTTTGACGGAGTTATCAACCTTATCAGTTTCAAGTGAAATTTGTTTGCCAGGCCACTTTTCACACACTTCTCCTCAGCAGGCTGGATATAAAGCATTGTCCCACCCAAAACAGCAACCAGAGAGCACTCAAATCAATTGTTTTTTGTCAAGCACAGTTGTAGCAACAATTTGAAATAATTTACAGCCATTGCCTGTTAAAACTTAAAAAGCTAGGAGGCTCAAACCTTAAATGGCTCATTTTACCTGATGGCCCAATTTACCTGATGTCACCCTAAACAACAAGGCGATTCGATAGTATTTGCAGTTAGTCATCATGGGCATTAAAAATGTTTGAAATGCAACACAAAACACACACAGAAATAGTCATGTTTCTTCAATCATTTCAGATTTGTCTAAACGGTGATAGGGCGTGGAAAATGTGATATATATAGCTAAACTCTCGTTCGTTACTATTGATCTCATTTAAATTACGTGCTGGTTTTCTACCCGGATGTAGAATGTAAACAACAAGGTGAATCGGTCTATAGTATTTGCAGTTAGTCATGGGCATTAAACATGTTTGAAATGGCATTAAAAGGCATTAAATTAGATTTGCTGGTACCTTCAGGAACCCTGGACCTTGCCACTCTGTCCTGGCCGCTGCAGCTGCGATACTGTCTCCGAGCCGGCGTCCACCAGAGGACAGGTCGATCCTAGCCATGGCCGTGGCCGCCACCGCCAACTCTGCCACCATGACTCATCCCTCAGTGGCCTCCACCGCCTTCCCAGGTAAAAGTGAGTCTGAGGATCATGTCTGGGTAGGTGCAGCTCCCCAAGCAACTGTTAGAAAAGCCACGGCGCAGCCAGTTCTGAAGCTATGACCCCAACCTTTCAGACATGTAATTATGTTTCCATAGGTGCATGCCCGCAGTTTGTTGTTAATATTTGTTATTGTTAATATTTTTGTTGATTATGTAAAGCACATGTTATGGGAGTCCAATGTTGAAAGTTGGCCCTGCTATAGTGAGTGCTTGACTGTAAACATGAAAAGAGAGCGCTGGCTCTATAGCATATTTACAACTTGAGAAATAGATTTTGTTTTTGTTTTAGGTTCCACATGTTAAAGGGACAACGAGGAGTTTCTATTTGGTTATAAAAAAGTCTCATATTAATGTGGATGAATCTACGTTACCCACACTTGTTAATGGGCCCATTTTCGATAAATATATCGTTTTGTCTCTATCGTTATTTTGTTATTATTAGTGGTGGCGGAAATGCTGGTCGAGCTGACCAATGTTTCTTTACTTTCGGTTTCGTGGCGAGTCATGAGAATAACGCCCCCGAATCTCCGTTTATGGTCGGAACTACGACGGTATGTGATCGTCTTCGAACCTCTGACTTTAATTCTTGATGAATGAAAACATGAGTCTGTCTTGCGCCGGCCAAATAATTTTACGGTGCGCGGAGGCTCATAAATGTAGTGTGAAAATGCTTTCGCTTTTCCAAAACTCCTCGTTGTCCCTTTAACATATGTCATACGTAACCTATGCAATGGCATGTGAAGTGTGTGAAAACAGCTTAAATCGTTTCTAAAACTCAATCAGTTTATTCTCCTTTTGAGGCTGACAGTAATAGTTGGAGGTCAGCCAATTGTTGCTATAGTAATTTTGATAACGTGACTGTGAATAAATCAATTATTCTTTGATCAGTGGGAAAATGCAGGTTTTTTTGTAGTGACGTTTTCTAAATTAAATGACATTTATGATTGATGGGTCCAAATAAAATCTGATGCTCTGCTGCGACCTGTAGATGGTTAAAAGAATAAACACGCAGTTACTTTTATGGGACAGTCACCCACCATCTGTTAGGTTTATAGGCACAAAGCAACTTAGGTTAGCTTTAGTACTATTAAGAAACTGTCATGGTTACAATATAAAACAAAACAGAAAAGAAAAGAAAAGTGGTCTCCCGCGCCGGCGCCAAAGTACAAAATAAGTTCTGCTGCACCATCCGTCCACCGTGACCTCATGTGGACTCGTCGGTGTTGCTGCTGCACCACTTGACTTCCTCTCTGCTTCCATCATAATTGCAGTGCTGGAGGTCATCTAACAATAAAACATAACATGTGGGTTTTTAACAACCTGTTGTTTTTTATTTCCTGCTCCTACAACGACATAAAGTAGGAGATTTGAGGCTGATAAAGACATTCATGTTGGTGTGACTCTGTAGTGTATTATCTATATTTTTGCACATTTGAATCCCGTATGAATGAAGCAGAAAGAAAAGAATAGAATAACAGAGAAGTAAATTTAATTTGCATTGTTTACGGAGACGGCAGATTGCCAAAAGTAGATTTTTTTTTTTTGGGATGTGCAATGTGAATGAGGTTGGACGACGGAGAGAGAGAGAAAAAAAAAAGATGGATGAAAAAGGATGGAGGAGGAAAAAAATAGGTCAGTCACACTGTATCTCCTGTAAGTGCCAAAAATAAAAGCCCCTCTGTCTCCTCTCTCACCATCACCCTCTCTGTCTGGCTAATCAAAGCCAGATGTATGCTCACGAGGCCTTCATTCACCTCCCTCCCTCCTTCCCTCCTTCCCTCCTTCGCTCCGTCTCTCACCGTCTCTCTGTTTCTCTTTCTCAGTATGGGTTTCCTGCTCAGGCTCAGTGCCTCTCTCTGTTCCTCCTCCTCCTCCTCCTCCTCCCCTCTGCTTGCCCCCCTCCCCACCCCACCCCACCCCACCCCAACCCCTACTTCTCTGGCAAAGCAGGAAATACTCCAGGTTCCTGGCCCTGAAGGGAGCATGTTTCTCCTAACCACTAACAGATGGAAGGATGAAGGATGGAAGGGAAGGATATGAGAGTGAAATGATGGCAGCTGGGAAAATGTTGGTTATACTGACTGAGATAGATGAGATGATAAAAGAGCTTCAAATGTTGCGGAGGTGAGAGTTTTGTTTTTTTCCCCCCACCTCGATGGTTTACTTTATATTATGAACCGGACCAACGTTTCTCCTTTTATTTCTGTCTTCTTTTTCCTCTCCCTTCTCTCTCTCTCCATCCCTCTTTTCCACTTTAATGAACTGAGGCAGCTGGAACCGAATCCTAATGTCATAAAACAGCCCAGCCCATTGAAATCCCCTCATGCTCTCCTTCTTTGGTGCGTACATACACACACACACACACACACACACAAGTGTCTCCATGACTTCAGAGGACATTATATTGACTTTCTCAAACGTTAACCCTAAGTACGCCCCTAACCTAACCTAACCTAACCTAACCTAACCTAACCTAACCTAACCTAACCTAACCTAAACCTAACATTATACCTTAGAGCATGTCTGCATCTTAAAATCTAATGGTTTGTCCCTTTAAAGAAGTCAAGTCTTTATAATGTGACTGTGTAAACAGATTAAGGTCACCGCAACATGAGTAAAAACCCGGACCACACACATACACATGTTCATCTCAACAACTGTGATGCAGTATATGACAAAGAGAAGATAATTTGTCATTTGTCTTGTTGTATACTGGAGGTTTTATCCTTACCAGTACCAGTCCCTGCTTTATGTCATAGTAATTGTACCACTGGTGCTAACACCACTAATGATAGTAGTATAGGCTCCACTTTTCACTCCAACATTAACAGGTATTAGCAGCTTTTTGTAAGTGTGGGTAGACCTGTTAAATAAGCAATCGACTCCTTCCCTCCTGTGAGAAGCCGTGTCATCACATGCAGTTGAGAACACACAGACGCAGACTTGAGGGGAAAGAGTTGGCAGCCATGCAGTCACTTCTTTGCCTCAAAATGGTCACTGTGTGTGTGTTTTATAGACTTATTTTGGGTCCGTAGAAGTGCAGTGAAGCCAGTGGTGTTTCTGGTTTGCAGCACCATGCAGGACAGGTCATGTGTCTGTTTACATGTGTGTGTGTGTGTCTATGTGTTCCAAAAAAATGTGCGAAAGCAAAAAGTAGTATGTACATTTACTTCCATGTTGTGTTGACACCAGTGCCGTCTGGAGGCGGAGCTGGTACATGCCAGCGTTTTACTGCAGAGTAATTTGATCTGGGAGTGAGTGTTGATTGTAACCTTTTCCATTGTTGACAAAAGAAAGTTGTTAGAGGGTGTTAGTGGGTTTCTTGACGAGTGGAAAAAGGGCTTAAGATGACGAAGGCATGCAGTTGTAGGAGCAGTACCAATAGCTTAAGTAGCATTAACAGTTAAACGATAAATTGTATAGCACAAGTATTAACGCTACTAGTATAATCAGTGGCTACAGGGGAAAGTAGAAATGGTAGTTGATGGTTTTATGAGAGTAGTAGATGAGTCTCATGGATCATCAATATGTGGTAGCACTTCACAATAAGACTATCCATATGAAAGATTTTGAATTAGTTTATAGTTCATAATTATGTTACTAATTCAGTCCTTTTATGAACTATAAATAAACAATTATAACGTTAAGTTATAAATGATCTTTTTTATATTGCAGGATCCCTTTTCCCTGTTACAAATTAGTGTAACTTACAACTAACTAACAAAGTGTAACTGATAATGAATGGGTGAGCAGTTCACCAGGCAAAGGGATGCCAGCAACTGTGTTACAGCTGGAGAGCTAAAAGACCAATCAGCAACAAGGATCTCCATGTGCACAATAATGCAAAATCTGATCAATACGATTATTATGAGGGTGGCATCTGACAACATATCAACGTAAACCGTACAACCAATATCTGATCAAGTCAAACATTTAAACTATTACGATTTTGAAAGTAGATAATTGTTAATTAGGAAACAAATGTTGGATGAGGAGAACAGGGACAAGCAAATGCATGTGGGCTCACTATTTGGCAAACAACAGGTCACTTTTGTATGTCTTATAACAGCTTAAAAACTATTTATAAAGTGTTACCAAGTTGATTGATAATCAATATAATGGATGTCTTATTGTGAAATGGTAACGGAGAGGAATGTCAAGTCTTTAACTCCTTCCCTTTTGTCACATCTTGTGTGTGTGTGTGTGTGTGTTCTCAATACACACGCACAGCCATTTGGTTCACACCTAGCTGGTATCATCTACCATGATGGGATGGATGGGATGATGGATCCACTGGTTTAGGTGGTATTGCTTTTGCTTAATGTTAAAAGAAACACACATCTTTATTTTGTTTTTATTTATTGTAGTTTTGAGGGTATTTCTTTTCTCGTTTTTTTTAAACACTTGATTTTCATACACTGCATTTTAACAAACACATTTCATACAAAACGAAGCTAACAGTGAGTTGGCTGGTGCATGTTAAATGATAACAGCCTAACTGTCAAATACTCAAAGTGACATTGTAACGTTTTAATACATTCTTTGGGTAGGTGAATTTGTATTAGTCCGCAGGTGCCCTTTTATTAATATCAAAACAGTAGAAACGAAATAAATTGCTACTGAACCTTTTATGTGCATCCTTCAAGAATAATTAGTTGTTCTGAAAGTACAACGTTAAAGTTGTTTCTTTTTCTTCATTTGTGTCTGCTGCTACAGTTAAATGACAACATTTGAGTTCAATTTGGTTGATTCATTCATTTTGGTGGAAAATGCATCCAAATATTCAGGCACTTTGTACTGTATTAACAATCCACTTCGTCACAACTACTCATTTTATCTACTGTAGTTACAATCTGACATTTATTCCTACACATAATATACTTAAGAGCTGTGTGTATATGAAGAAAAACAAGTAGGAAACATTGATTTTTGGTTGTTTGTCAAAAGTTAACCTCCTGTTTAATTACAGTATGATTAATAAATCCTGTAATAACAGGTACGGATCATTTTTGCCAAATGTAGGGATGCAACAATATATTTCCAATGTACACAACAAAATGAAGGATGACAAAGTTCTTAAACATGCATTAGACTTTTTTACTGATGTGCAAAGCATTAAAGTATTAATGTAACTAAAGTATTAACAATGTTCTTAGTGTCAGAGTACAAGTACGTTGCTTTTCAAAGAACTTTCTCGCACTTTCTTTTAGTTATGAACAAAAATTAAATGTCAGGACAGTTTGCTTTTCTCCACAGAGAGGAAAAACACTTTTGAATTTTAAGTTTAGGTGTGACGCCAAAATCTACACAGAATTGAAAATAAATAAGTAAAAATAAACTTAATTCAAAATTAATACTGTTTTCACCATCATCGTGGCAATACTGAAAAAGCTTGATATTTAAAAATTCACAATTTTATATTATACAAACATACTAACTCCCAACACATGTTTTCAGCATTATTACATTGTCTTCATTTCAGTCATAGTACGACTCTGCTCTGATGACACCGTTGGCAGCTGTAATAATAATGACACTGCTACATTTGGTTTGTTTTCAGCTGCTAATTCCTGACAGCACGAGCCTGAGCTCTGCAGCATGGCAGTCTCCTTTCTTCTCTTAGCATTTCTGTGCATGAGATTGATCTTTATTTATCTAGGATATGCTAATGATTTAATTTTACCAACATGAAGTTACTCATTAACAGATGCCATTTGTCGGGTTGAAACGTGATTTGTCGAATTTAAGTTTGGAGTTTGGACTTGTAACATGCTACGCAAAAAATATATGTACCGAAAACTATGGACTATGATGTACTCTCTCTCAGTGGGTGTGTGCATATGGATGTGTGTGGATATTCACGGATCAATGTGGACAAATTAAGAGTACCCTTTGTCAAAGCGCAAGTCATTCATATAAGACTTTAAGAAAAGCGTAACACTTCCTATACAGTTTTACATCTCATATTTAAACAAAAAGGCTGATTTGGTGATCTCCATTTCCTTCATTGCTTGTTAAGGCTGATCTAGCGTCATCCAATCAGTCATCACCATCCATGTTCACAATTATATTCACAGTTTGTGGTCTATCATTTACATCGTCCAAAGCTCTGCAACTCCTCAATTCCTTCTGCTGGACCAGTTTTCCCACTTTATACGGTGGTCATGACTTTCAGCGAACCAGTGCGGAAGCGCAGGATCTTCTTCTTAAGAGCATGTGAGGCTTTAATCTTGACAAAAGCCTTGGGCTGCAGAGACGCCCCGGACGGGACGGGAGGTGACGGGAGGGAAAGCTGCGGCGGCAGTTGTTGAGGCCAAACCAGACCGCCGCTCTCATCCGAGTCACTGGACAACGTGCTGGAATCTGGAGAGTCGGCTTCGCTCATGCTGGACTCGGACTCGCCCTGCCCCGGGTGGGAGTAGTCCTCGCTGGGCTTATTACACAGCGGCGCCTGATCCCTGTCTAAGTGGTAGGACTCCATGTGCGGTGGGTGATGGTGCTGTGAGTGGTGGTTGTGGTTGCGTTGCGGGTAGGCGCACGACGTCGACGCATGCGTAGCGCGAGTTTTGCGCGTACGCCTCGCACAGTGGTCCCTTTGGTTGTTCGAAGCCGATGAGCCTTGCGCCGACGCCTGCATGGGCATGGGCGGCTGGTCGGCTTCGTCCTGGCTGAGCTCGAGGCTCGACTGCCAGCGCCGATAGCTACTACCGCTCCCTTGCTGCTGCTGTTGCTGCTGTTGCTGCTGTTGCTGTTGCTGCTGCTGTTGCTGCTGCTGCTTCTTGCTCTTGGATTGACTGCTGCGACTTCCCCTTCCACCGCTTCCACTTCCGCCCCCGTCTCTTTCCACGGTGCTGTACTTGCGCTCCGGGACCCTTTGGAGGCTGTTCTCCGACTGCGACCTACAAGCCTTCTTCCCAGGCTTCCTGCTTCCGGCGCCGCCGCTTCTGTCTTCAGTCATGCGACACTTCTTTGGCCCGCCTCGGCATTTGGACGACGGTTGGATCTGAGATGCTGTTGTCGGCTGCTGATCTTCGTGATGATGATGGCCTCTTTCCGGGGAAAACATGCCTCGGTTGGTCGGTTTGGGCACCACCCCGGCTCCCTTGTGCGGGTTCGGGTGGTGATGGGCGTAAGCTCTGGTGGAGGCTCGGCAGGGCTGAGCTGGAATATACTCCGCATTAACCAGTTGTTCCTCGGGAGAAGGCGGCTGGTGAGGCTTCGACAGGGCTGGAGGGGAATGGTAGTTGTTGAAATGTTGGGGTGAATCGGGCTCGCTGTTGCTGGAGTCCTGATGGGCTTGCATCACGCTGCAAGACGGATAGTCCGGCGAGGCCGAGTGGGAGCTGGTAACCATGGATGTCTGCCTCGGCTTGTAGTAAATCCCTGGTTGATGCTTGACACTCTGCTGGGGGTGGTACGGCGGTGGGGCATCTTCGTTAAACTCGATCCCTATATACCGTTCTTGATCCAGTTTACGGCAAGCTTGCGGGGCGGTTACCTCCGAACACTGCGGCGGTTGAGTTGAGACCACTTGAACGGACACTTGCTTCGGTGAAGGTTTCTCTTCCTTGTGGCATAAACTACTCTGCCTCACCACGCCGACGGTCCGAGCATCGTGTGCAAGGCTGGTGCGGGGCTTTGAGGGACGCGAGGGCAAAGCTCGGCGTTGAATCAGGCCGATTATATAAGTCTCAACCTTTTGGGTCTGTTGATAATCATCCTGGCTTGGATCGACATCCCTCGTCATCTCCTCGAACGTATCAATAAGCATGGCCTGTCTTGTCCGTTCTGACAACCAGACAGAGTCTCCTGTGTCCGCCGCCTCTCCCGCGGCCTCGTGGGCTGAATGGGAACGTGGGACCACAGACTGGTGACTTGACTCAGCTGGTCCATTTTGCTTGCTTACCAGGACGTCTCCTATCAAACAGAAGGCAGAAAAAATGATCAGGATCATTTTTGCTGTTACCACTTCAATAAGAGTTAAAGGGATAGTTCACCCAAAATTGAAATTTACTGAAAACTCATTATCTACTCACCCTCATGTCGACTAAGGGCTGGGAGAAGTTTCAGAGTCCTCCGTGGAGTTCTCTGAGTTACAGGGGGTCTCGGCGTAGCAGTGCATGTCCATATGACGATTGCAAATGGATACCAACTGTCTTCGTAACAAAAAGACACACCAAAAAACATCCAAATACCTCCATGCTGCTCGTATGTAATGTCCGTCTTGTATTGAAGCCCCGAAAAGCGAAATTGTCCCCAAAAAAATTAAATAAGTCTATTTTTCAAGCTTGTTTGTAGCGGAAGCTCCTCTTCCTGATTTGTCAAATTTGGGCGAACCAGGGTCCGTCCTCTTCCCAGTTCGTCCAAATTTGATGAACCGGGAAGAGGAGCTTTGAGAAGCTTCCGCTACAAAACAAGCTTGAAATATAGACTTATTTAATTTTTTTGGGGACAATTTCGCATTTCAGGGCTTCAATACAAGACTGACATTACATACGAGCAGCATGGAGGTATTTGGATGTTTTTTGGTGTGTCTTTTTGTTACGAAGACAGTTGGTATCCATTTGCAACCGTTATATGGACATGCACTGCTACGCCGAGACCCCCTGTAACTCAGAGAAGCCACGGAGGACTCTGAAACTTCTCCCAGCCCTTAGTCCACATGAGGGTGAGTAGATAATGAGTGAAATTTCAATTTTGGGTGAACTATCCCTTTAAACAAGATCCCACATCCCCTCTAGTCTTCTATAACTGTACACATAAAGAGGTTTTTTGAATGAGAGGTCTGATTGTTCAATGTGAGATCTTCATCTGAGAACAATATTCACCCAGCAATATGTTTTCCCAATAGCCTTACACCTACAATCGATGTACTGTAATAATAACATTTAGATGTCCAACTTTGACCACACCAAAGAATATCTAAAGACATTCAAAAGGCCTTTCAACATCATTGCGGTGTCGGAAACATGGATTCATGAAGATAAAGGCATGGACTTTATGCTAAGAAAGAAAAATTGTGATGAAATTAATGTATTCTGAATGGTAATTGGGGCCGGACCTGATAAGCGTTATGCTTCTGTGATGAAGTCTGATTGAATTAATATGTCAGAAATAAATAAATAAATAAAAATAGTTTACAAATTAGGACCACTGCAATTGGAAAGCAGCGACTGTAGAGACAAATCATGTATCTTTTAATACATCTAAATGTGTTTTGGCAAGTATCGCTTACATAGACTGTTTCCAAAATGTGAATGATGTGTAATAATGGCAGTGATGATGTAATAATGGGTAACGAGCACAAGATGGTCTCTATGTTCAGTTTGCACAAACATAAAGTTTGTTTTATAGCCATTATAAATCAGAAATGATGTCTGTTATTGAAAAAGACACAAAGATACATAATTATTCAACATATCTTTATATGGTTCTGAAAAATAAACATTACCATTCAGTGAACTGCATTTTATCTGTCACGTGTAATCATCTGCATGTTCCACAAATAATGCCCCAGGGTCGTGACTTGGTGCGCAACAACAATTCATTTTCTTTCAGTGTAGTCAAACATGCATTTTTAAACTTTTTGAGGTCAGACACAAATGTAGTTCAATGATTCAGAATTAGATTTGTGCCTCAGCTACTTTATAAACATGAAGTCTGGGCTTAGATGTGACAGAAGGCTGCTTAGCCACCAAGGACGTGTAATAGATTTGTTTTCTTGATGTTTTGTTTGCCAAACCCTAAAGAGCATACTTAATGGTTTACAGCAGGGAGAACAAATCACTGGTGTTGCTAATGACTCTGACTTTTTCCCTCTGCACGACTTCTATGTTTTGGTCCATCATGCAGCATGGAGGTCACCCAGGCTCGTATATGAAGTCAGTCAGTCAGTATTAGAAAAAATATAACATTTATAACAGTATTGCAATCACAGGCATTTGTATGCATTTGCTTTGCAGTGCAGAGATGATGGTTTTACCTGAGCTGAGTCTCCTGCCCTGTGGATCAGCAGGAGATTCTGCTGCTTTGACCTCGGTATTCACCTTCAGCTCTGCCACCTGCTGTTCTAAAGATGAGTTTATACCGCATGGAGCACACTGGAGACTCTGAAACACAGAGAGGAAGAGAGACAGAGCACAAGTCAAGAGTTTGAACTCTCTCAAGGGCACGATCACAACACCTCACTGAACATGCACACAAGCGCCACGGTTTCTATTCAGAGGTCCCCTCTTTTGCTGTATTCCTTTCGGTTCTCTGCACTTGAACACTTCAACACCACACACTCGGTGCTTGTCCACAATTTAATCCTTGTACTGTAGCACATTATGTGTGAATATTAATTCCCATACAAAGAGGGTTGGTTAAATATCAGTTTTGCTTCTAATTCGAATTTCTCACTTCCCACTGTATAGTAGATTAAAGGGACAACGAGGAGTTTCTATTTGGTTATAAAAAAGTCTCACGTTAATGTGGATGAATCTACGTTACCACTTGTTAATGGGCCCAATTTCGATAAATATATCGTTTTGTCTCTATCGTTATTTTATTATTATTAGTGGTGGTGGAAATGCTGGTCGAGCCGACCAGCGTTTTTTTACTTTCGGTTTCGAGTCATGAGAATAACGCCGCGGAATCGCCGTTTATGGTCGGAACTACGATGGTATGTGATCGTCTTCCAACCTCTGACTTTAATTCTTGATGAATGAAAACATGAGTCTGTCAAAGAAATGTACGGTGCACGCGGAGGCTCATAAATATAGTGTGAAAACGCTTCGCTTTTCCAAAACTCCTCGTTGTCCCTTTAATATAATGCTGATTTTTGAGTGATATTATGACTTGACAAACAACCCTATATGGTTAAGGACAGTAAAATATCAACAAGTTGCCTTGTTGTTGTCCCTTTTGTCCTTGCATCTACACCCCAAACTGCAAAGGGACAATTATGTGAATACATGTAATAAACAAGTCCACAATTCAGCTCTCTGTTGATCCCCCAGGATGAGTGGTCGGGACAGAGAGAGCAATGACCTTCGCATTCACAGACAGCTATGACCACAAGCACTTATTATCAAAACACTGGAACAATAACACCCACCACCCCACTCACAGACAGTGAGTCAGAATGAAACATCCAAATCTAAGCTGAGGGGTAGGAACAAACTCTGTTATCTAGGAGATAGGGTTCGACCGGAGACATTGGAGGGATAAATGAAGCAAAATTAACAATCCTGGAGAGAAATATTGGTACTGAAGGAAGAATTTGAAGGAAAGTGTGACACAAAGACATCAGATAACACCTGAGATAGAGCAGTTGGTCACCTGTTTCTATAGAAACCCTCACATGGGTTAACTGAACCCACATGTTTCACATTTGAGACACTTCCACAAATTCCAAAAACTATTAACTGCAGAAAAAAACTCTGTTAAATCTCTCCCTATGGTTTATTAATTCAATGTTTTTATAGCAGCACTTTCCGGCAAAAAGTCTGTGGTAAACCGATAATAAGTAGTCATTAGAGTTTGTTTTGTGGTACAGCTACTATTTGTCAAAAAATGAGACAACTCAGCAAATCCTGCTAAGTAAATGTTAAATATAAACTCAGCAAGAAAATGTGCATCATCCACCTCACACTTCAGTTTGCAGAGTGCCAGCATCCAGTTTCAGTAAAAACAGGAGGGGCTGGGAAGCTGCTCCAAACTTCACATCCAGTTTTCCAAACACCTCTGAAGCCATTTAAAAGAAACAGCCATACTAGTCCACATAGGATCTTCTTCTGGAGGACAGCCAGAGTGACCTTCAGGTTCTTGGTCATCTCTCTGATCGGGGCCTTTTCTACACCGAGTGCTCCGTTTGCCTGGGTGGCCTTCCCTGGAAAGAGCCCACGCTCCTTCCATTGGTGACCACTGAGCTTTCGGGAACCTTCGGTACAACAAGAAAATGTTTTTGTAGCCTTCCCCAGATCTGAGCCTCAACCCAGTCCAGTCTCTGATCTCTGCAGGCAGTCTCTTCCTCCTCATGGCCTGATTTTTTTGCTCCTATATGCAAGACTGTTTAGACAGATTTGAGTGCTGAGCTGATACAAGTACAACAGGCTGCTGCTCTGTTGTCTCACATGGATATTATGACTGAGGAGAATCATTAAGCTAAAGGAATCTAATGCACTTAGAGTCTGTTTATTTCATGTTGCAGACTTCACGTGAAAAATAGTAGCTGAAAATAGGAGGAACGTCCACATCAGTCCTCTTTCTTTTACCATTCACACCATAAAAGAAGTTAGATAACTTGCATCACAAGACTCCTCAACATACAGGAGCATTAGACTATGTGTGTGTGTGTGTGTGTGTGTGTGTGTGTGTGTGTGTGTGTGTGTGTGTGTGTGTGTGTGTGTGTGTGTGTGTGTGTGTGTGTGTGTGTGTGTGTGTGTGTGTGTGTGTGTGTGTGTGCATGCTTGCATGCAAAATTAAGCTGGGCTTATGTCAGGCATGCACTGTATAAAAGGGCCTGTGTGTGGGTTAAAGCATCTACTTATGTGAGACCACTGGCTCAATGGCCGCTTGTTTCCCTCCCATGAGTGCACGTTCATGCACACATGCTCATGTCTATGCAAAGACTGACATGCAGTTCTCCATGAATGCACACACTTGTGCGTGCACACACACTCTCCCTCAGTGCTATTGAAGCCAAATCTACAGTTGGACCACCAATGGTTCTGCAGGGGTCAAACTTTAAAGCCGTGGTCCCAGTCTGAGTCCCAGACAATTAGCACTCTGTGTAGCCTAATTGACAAGTTTGTGTGCAGAGTTTGCAACATTTGCCATCATCATCCCTTTAATATGTTTTTTTTTCTTGATTATATCCAGTTAGTCCGTTAAGTTTACAAAAAAAATATTCACTAATGCCTCTGCAATCATCTAAAACCTTGGCCTAATATGAACAGCGCTTTGAGAGTTTGTCATTACACTGGCATCTCTGACAAATGCCTCCTGAGCACAACACACATTCCACACACACACACACACACACACGCACACACACACACACACACACAAGCTGCCTCTTTTCACAGGAATGCATCTGACAACAGTGCAGCTACTTATTTTGACAACAGATTTGTTTTGTCATTTTCTCCGCATGATGTGCTGTGATTACACAGTCATATGGTGATTTCATGTTTAAACACGCGCAGGGAAGATGAACAAGATAAAAATCCTAAAGCCATAAAATTGAAAATAGGAATGTAAGGGTGTGATAAAATTTGAAATGAGGCAAACACAGACAAACAGATAAACAATGTGTCTGGTATGTGGTAGGAGCCTGATTTTCCCAGTTACACAAGATTATTGTTGTTAGATGATTTGTGTGTAGGAGGAGGATGAACAGTTGTTACAGATTAAGAATTGATTTTTTAAGACAAGAAAAATGTTTATGAGCTCTCTTACTGAAACTTATATAATCATAATAGCGATTGGATAGTGTTTCCATGGCTGCAGCAATAATCACATTATTGAGCTACAGTTGTTATAACTGGAGGCTTAGACATTTCCTTGTACACCGAGTGCTTGTATTATTGTTGGCTGCAGTTTCTCTATGTTCTTTTAATCTGCAGCAATACAGGAAACCCAGCCAGACTCGCTCTCTCGTGATTCATATCAGTTTCTGCTCTGCTCCTGTTAAAACAGTCATATACAGGACCTAACTACACATATCAGCCTTTTGCTTATTTTATTAAAGGGATACGCCAACATTTTTTTTCGTGTCTTGCCTCACTCCCGAGTCCATGACCAGCAGATAGACACCATCCTTTCGACTGTGCGTGCAGTAACAAGGGAGATAGAGCCGTATCGCCCGTAATTAGCTTAGCTCAAACACTGGAAGTGTATGGGTAGTGTTAGCCTGCCTCCACCTAAAGTCATCAGAGAAACTCTTCAGCAACTCTAAACGGAAACCGGCGGGCCGATCTTCGTCTCAGAGCTACAAAACTCTCCAGTAAGGCATCTTGAGCGGTCAAATGCCGCTAACGGGACGAGATCGGTCAAAACGGAGGGTTCAAGCAAAGACGGTTTATTTTGGTTCAAGCTAGCTACATCGAGGGTAGGTTAGCTTCCTATTTCAAAGTAAAAGCACAAATTCTATCGTCATGGTTTTCTGTATGTAAAGGGCAACGGGTGTTTTATTTTGTGAAAGTAACCAGAAGTGCGTTGGTCACAAAACGGCTAGCTTGAGTAGCGCCGAATTCGTCCCAACAAAATTGTAAACAGCTGGTATTTAGAAAAATTAACGACACACTGCTGATCTAAACGGCTACTTTCTCGCCTAAAAATGTTTTAAATGTTGATAAAGTGATATATTTACAGAGTTTAGAGGTAAAATGAAATCACCTTTTGACTGCTGATTTCAGCTCAGGTAGGAGGCAGGCTAACACTACCCATACACTTCCAGTGTTTGAGCTAAGCTAATTACGGGTGATACGCTCTATCTCCCTTGTTACTGCACGCACAGTCGAAAGGATGGTGTCTATCTGCTTGTCATGGACTCAGGAGTGAGGCAAGACACGAAAAAAAATGTTGGCGTACCCCTTTAAGTAACGATATTCAGTGACAACAATTTTTCATTCTTTAAACGGACATTTTAAAAAACTAAATCAGTGCACAAGGGGTGGCTAAATGGACTAGTAGCCTACAACTTTTTTTTCTTTAAAACCAGAACAGAAAATATATAGATAATATGGTTCCCTGTTCAATTGCATGGGCAGTGTTGTGTTTTCTATCTCTACCAGTGGGGCTTGATAATATTATATCTTCAGCTAACAAACAACCATGAAATGAATGATCCATGGGTCCAGCTCAGGTTTCACACTGAGTTTTAAAGAGGCATTTGGCAGCTGTTGTTGTGCCTTATACAGTCAAAAAGCATTTGAAGTGGAACTAAAGCAGCTCAGACTGAAGACCTATGGAGGAACGTGATCGGGCTGTGGAGGCCTTGGTATCTGCTGCCAAGATGCCAGCTGTAAAGCTCAGCACCAACGCTGCCCAGGCCCCACACTCACTCACTCGGTGATTGTGGGTTTCAGCTGATAGTTTATTAGAATCAGATGGAGCTGTTTATGAAATGGAGCTGGTTCTTCTCGATACTGATTAGCACAGGAAATCCCCTTGGAGACATCATTGGTGTTTTCTTTCCGTTGTTTAAAACCAGACAATGAACACATAGGGGCTTTACTGCCATAAGACATATTATTGATACTGTGGCCTTTTTTTCTCTCTCTCTTACAGTAAGAACATGGATTGAGTTGTGCCGTGATTGATATGTTTTTTTCCATTGTACTGTATCGCATTTTGTTATCATTATGTTGTAACTGGATTTCCTTAGGATTTTCTCTGGTGCCATGGAATAGATTTATCTGGAGACGATGTTTACATAATTAACACAATCCATCACTTTCAGGATAAACGGTACTCCATAAAGAATGTGTCTGGATAATAATATTATTATTATTATAAAGACCAGCTTATTCCAGAGCCATTTACGAAACATAAAAGTGGCGGATCTCACTGCAGGGTTTCTGAGCGTACTGTACATACATACATTCCTCTTTCTTTGCTACCACCCACCGACCATAGCGAGATGCTGTAGCTTCCATGACAAGTTGGCCACACAGCTGGTCTGAACCATGCAAACACTTGCAGTATGTTGGATGACAGCACAAACACATTCACCACCATACCAAATGTGCACACGTGCTCGGCCCAGCAGAGCCACCATGTTTGACTTCTGGCTGCTGCAGCAGTTCAGGACAATTCAACAGCAGCTGCCTGCCGAGGAGGGGAGAGTGTTTCTGCAAGCCTTACTTTCTTCATCTTGTTTT
This sequence comes from Trachurus trachurus, assembly GCF_905171665.1. NCBI lineage: Eukaryota > Metazoa > Chordata > Actinopteri > Carangiformes > Carangidae > Trachurus > Trachurus trachurus. Next base: position 3,926,155 of record NC_139903.1, read on the forward strand.
ACCAGCTGCTCCGCTGTTTGAAGAGGAAACTCCTCACTCGTTGATTCTGCGCTTCCTTTATTGCTTCACTATCTCATGTAATTTCACTGACCAGCATCTTATTCATTTCAAGTTCCAGATTCATACCTGGTGCTGACATTTTTTTAGTTAGTTAGTTTATTTATTCATTTGGTTAATTAAAAATGCATAGATTGGTCAGTAATACATGCAACCAAAAGGTGTAGGCTGAAGCAATAGCTTATTATGCCTACCCTTTGTACATAAGATTTACATTTACATTTACATTTCCAGCCCTGAAGAAATGTTTACTAGATCTCCGAAGAGAATTCATTTTATGTGTGTGTGCTCGCAGGTGTATGTATAAATACATATATTTTTGTTCTATCTTATGCTTCTTCTTTTTTTTTACTGTCTTTGTCCCACCTCTTTTCCCCCCTATTATTATTCCTTTTTTTCCTCTCTCTCTCTTTTCTGTTGTCGTGAACTTTTTATTTTATTTCTTTTGATGCTTTTCACTACAAATTGCGTACATTTTTGCAGGAATGCTCCAATGTGTATTGGAACATGAACTAACAACTTGTGCAATCCTGCAATATATAAAAAAGATTTAGATTTACATAGTGAAAAGTGAAAAAAGCATTAGGTCATCCAACTCCTTTTAACATAGCTAAGATAAGAAACGTATGCGTTAATTTTGATGCACAGATGTTGGCCTGTACTGTCCATACAATACTGCAAGTATGTATATGTGAGTGTGGGTGTATGCATATACAGTATGGTATTTATGCATGAATGCACATACTGATGTTAAAGGCAAAAACAATGGCTGCAGATACAGGAAAAACATGATTTAAAGAGGCACTAATTATAATTGGGTACAATAAGGTTTGTTGTGATTAATGTTATTTATAATGTGAGGATATATACAGTAGTAATGACAGAGTAAAGAATGGGATGGAGACAGGCACAGGCACAGTGAATGAACTTTTGAATGTGGCCTCTGATTAGTACCTTGACATACAGGAGGCCACAGTGAAGGTTGTACTGCTTCTCCAGCTGCTGTCAGCTGTCACATGCTTGTCAGCAGCTCCTGCTGAGGAATAAATACACCTACTCCATCATCACGCATTCTTTCTCTGCCTGGCTCTGTTTGTCCTGCATCACACACATACACACACACACACACATACTGACAGGCATACAGGGGAGAACTATGTTTTAACTTAGTCTCAAGAGGTGGCGAGTTGTGTGTCACATGAAAACACATGAACATTGTAAATTTGCCCCTGTGATAGAGTTTGAAAAAACAAAGAGGGTCATCACAAGAGAGACATACACACTGCAAAAAACCCAACTCTTACCAATAATATTTGTCTCTAGTCAAAATGTAATTTCTAGTCAAAACAAATCTCATTATGCTTAAAATAAGACTTATCACATAAAAAGTAGCTTGTTTTTAGAAACCTTTTTTTTTTTTTTTTACTTCTTTCATGCATATTTTCACTTGAAATAGGTAGAAAATTTTAATAGTGGAGCAAGTTTTTCTTTCTAATTACAAGCACAACAAACTTGTTCTACTTATTTCAAGTGAAATTTTGTTTGGAACAAGTGAAAATTATCGTAAAACAAGTTAATTTTTAGGCAATGAGTCTTATTTTAAGTGGAAAGAGATGAGTTTTGACTAGAAATGAGACATTTTGACCAGAAATAAGACAAATATTCTTGGAAAGATTTTGAGTTTTTGCAGTGCAGTAACATTAGGGAGCCTCACATCCTGAGGTCCTTCCCCTCTGCTCAAAAGAGTTGCCAACTTTGCGCTTTGTCATCAATGGAAAAGGGTACAATCAGCACTGACTCAAAAGTGACACTGCAACAGGGATATAGGCTCTGACAAACACTGTAAACACACCAGTCTCCTGTTCACCACAGTGATGTTAAACCAGAAACGTTGGCTAAATAAGCTGAGCTGGGGAGGGGGGGGGGGAGGGGTGAAAGAGTGAGCACAAACCCACAATACGTTTTAAAAACACACAATAACCAAGTGAAGCATCTCCCATGCTGTCAGACAGGAGATGCACCGACCTGGGGATGGGACAGGGTTATGATGTGACGTGACCGCTGACTCTTTCCCTCCTGCACTGCAAAAACTCAAAATCTTTCCAAGAATATTTGTCGTATTTCTTGTCAAAATGTCTCATTTCTGCTTGTAATAAGGACTATCAGATTTTTCTACTTATTCCAAGTGAAAATATGCTTGAAAGAAGTAAAAAAGTGTCTAAAAACAAGCTACTTTTTACATGATGAGTCTTATTTTAAGTATAATGAGATTAGTTTTGACTAGAAATTACATTTTGACTAGAAATAAGACAAATATTCTTGGTAAGATTTTGAGTTTTTGCAGTGCATTTCAACGATGGACAAATGTTAAATCTATATTTGCTTTACAAATGTGGTTTCTCAGGCTGTTCGACAAAGGAAAAAAATGGCAAAACTTGAAATTATGGAATACATATTTCGCATTCAAGTCGCGGGCGCCATTCTCCAGGGAGAGAGGGCAGACTGCTAAAACCAGAGGCAGACTTCTGGAAATCTGTCATCAGGTTTAATTGGAGTGATATTGTGAGAGGAGAAAACTCGGCTTTAATCACATCACATCAGTCAATGGAATGTTTTGTTGACTTTTCTAAGAAAAAATCAGCTGTCCCTACCGCTGCCTCCTGGGAGGCCCAACAGATGCAGGTCCTGTCTCCCCCATCCCCTTAACCCTTCCAGTGTGCCATCAAGGAGGTTCATTTCTTCTCTTTTTTTTATTGCTTATAAAAAATAAAAAAGATTAAATCCTTTTCAATTATGAGATTTCACACGCTAATTAAATTTCCACATGACCAGTAATATACTAAAGAACTGCCTGTAGCCTACTGGAAGCTGGACACAGTTTGAAGCATAGAGTGACTCAGTCTGTACTGAAGTGAAAGTAAACTACTAATACGTTTAAATCATACTACGGACAAGACGCTGTACTACGTCTCCACAGCTCAGATAAAGTTGTTGTGTGTGTTAAGTGGAGTGTGCAGTTCATTTCAGTCAACAAAGTTGTAGTTAGTGGAATTTAGCCATGAGAGTTATGATGATATAATTAGCGTACATACATTATAGAGGGTCTCAGTACTGCAACATGGTGAATTCCTTGCGTGTCTGTAAAGTGTTGCATTTCAGTGTTGTCGTAGTATATGGTGCTGAGGTCGATGTGATGACTTTTCACAGGGGCCAAAAAATCCCTGGTGCCCCCCCCCCCATACCCCTATACCAACTATACCATAAAGGGCTAGTTCAACATTGTGGCAAATTGGCCCATTGACATAATCCCTATAGTTTTAGGAGTGGGTTTGTTACCTTTAATTGTCGGTGCAAGCTGCTTTTAGACATTAAGCTCATGGGATTTCTTGGTTTCCCTCATCAAACTCATCAAATACACAATCCAACAACTCCAAAACGCTCTGGTGGACAAGTTGTGACCTGCACATTCACCACGCTATGAGATAATAACACAACGTTACCACACAGAGTTGTTTTAGAGGGAAATTCATGCAAAACCGCTGATGTGCGTTGCCTTCAGGGACAGTTTTTCTGCAAACAGTCTCTGTATTTCCCTCTAAAACAACTCTGTCTGGTAACGTTGTGTTATTATCTCATAGCGTGGTGAATGTGCAGGTCACAACTTGTCCACCAGAGCGTTGTGGAGTTGTTGGATTGTGTATTTGATGAAGTTGATGAAGGAAACCAAGAAATCCCATGAGCCTCCGTAGCGTAGCTCTGAGCAGCTCACGGCTCTGCTCCGCCGTTCTAAAAATAGCTTGCACCGACAATTAAAGGTAACGAACCTACTGCTGTGACTATAGGGGTTATGGCAATGGGCCAATTTGCCAAAATGTTGAACTATCCCTTTAAACTTCATGCGGTGAGTCCCCTCGAGGCTTGCCATAGCTGCTGATACTCTTCAGTACTACACACCTGATACCAGCTAGCTCCATGCCCATATCTACCTATACTCTCCTATACTTCCTGACTGCTGGGTATCTCTGAGCAGAACATGGACGGACACCCTGAGGTGTGATGATGCATTCCTTTTAGAGGAAGCAGAGATAAAAACTGGATTAACAAGCAGCTGCTAATGACTCTAAAGGAGCTGTGGCTGAAGTCACACAGGCCCTTCTATCAGCAGCAGGCGGCCGCCCCCCCCTGTGACAGTCGGTTAACCTCTAGACCTCTCCGCCATGCAACCTACATGGAAATACATATAGAGGAGGAATATCAATGAGATGGGATAAAAATGGAAAGAGAGTCGCTGCTGTTGGACAGATGGACTACAGTACACTGAAAGCAGACGTTCACTCACCCACAAGATATTTACCCCCCTCCCAGCCCCAACCCCCTCCTTCTGATGGCCTCACATCTCTCTCTCTGCTCCAGATACTCTCCCTTGAAAATTCAGTCTAACTTTATTGTTTCAATGTTTTCATTTACATTTAACTTGTCTTATATATTTGCTGTAATTTATGGCTGAACTGTACAAGTTTTATGTTTTATATTTTAATGATTTCCAAATCCATTAGAGATAAATGTGAGTCTAATTGTACATTTGCCTGAGTATCGGGACAAGAGATCTTTATTCACTGTAATTATTTAATGACAAAATGAGGTTATTTAGGAGCTTGTCTTCAAAGTAAGACTGGGAACGCACTATAAATGCATTGCGTGTGCACCGTGACTGCATAACATCTTGGGTTTTCATCCTGGCACACACATTAATGGGTTAGAGCAGTTAAAACATTTAAATCTACCGTTACGATAGCCTACACTCCCTCGGTGGTTACAGCGCAAACTGTCACAGTTTTAAGTTAAGTGGGCTGTATAAGTTATTTTCATTCCATGTAGATCATAAACTCTGAAACGTATAGGTCCAACTCTTTGACATTGTATGAGAAATGCAAATGTTATACAGTAGTTGTTTTTGTTCCCAAAGAAACCGCAGCTCCTTTGTTAAAGTTTTCTTTTCTTTTTTTTTTTACACTGCAAAAACTCAAAATCTTTCCAAGAATATTTGTCTTATTTCTGGTCAAAATGTCTCATTTCTGGTAAAAACTAATCTCTTTCCACTTAAAATAAGACTCATCACCTAAATATTAACTTGTTTTTGGATAATTTTCACTTGTTTCAAACAAATATTCACTTGAAATAAGTAGAAAAATCTGCCAGTGAAAGCAAGTTTTTTGTGCTTGTAATAAGGAAGAAAAACTTGCTCCACTATCAGATTTTTCTACTTATTTTAAGTAAAAATATGCTTGAAAGAAGTAAAAAGTGTCTAAAAACAAGCTGCTTTTTAATGTGACGTTTCTTATTTTAAGTATAATGAGATTTGTTTTGACTAGAAATGACATTTTGACTAGAAATAAGACAAATATTCTTGGTAAGATGTTTGCGTTTTTGCAGTGTAGGCAGCGATGTTGACATATCTCTATGGACACAACATCACATGGATGGATGGATGGATGGATGGATGGATGGATGGATGAGAAACAGTATGTTAAATGCCCATTTAAATGCTGAAAGCCAACATAATATACAGAATCCCACATGTAACCAGGGTGTGAGGTCACTTTCAGCCCAACCAGCTGCTGCCTCAGCAGAAATCCAGACCCGTCAGACCAGCTACATTTTTCCACTCTTCAACTGTCCAGTTCTGATGAGCCGGTGCCCACTGCTGTCTCAGGTTTCTGTTCTTGGCCGAGACAAGTGGAATCTGACATGTTCCTCTACTTGTTGTTAGCCCATCCACCTCAAGGCTGGATGATGACGATGCTTTTTTTTCTCTCTCTCACCACAGCTGTAAAGAGTGGTTACCTGAGTGACCATAGCCTCTCTCTGTCCGTTCTCCTCAGTCCTCCCTCATCGATGACGGATTTTCATCCTCAGACCTACTTCTGTTAGTATGTTTGCCTTTGGTTCCTACTGTGAATTCGTTTTTCATTTAGATATTAAAGAGACCCCAATAAGTTTGCTTTTGGTCATATTAATGTGGATGAAACTACGTTATCCACACTTGTTAATGGGTCAATTTTCGATAAATATATCATTTTGTCTTTATAGTTACTCTGATATTATTAATTAGTGGTCGACTCGCTGCCCAGCATTTCCTGGTTTCCCGGACGGGTCATGGGAATAACGCCGCCGGATCGCTAGTTGGCATCGTTTATGGTCGGAATTATGACGGTATCATCTTCAAACCTCCGACTTTTGTTCTTGATTAATGAAAACATTCTTGGCAAATTTGTTATCTTTTTCTTGTGTTCAGACAATGAAATCAAGAATGATGTTACCTGCTTGACAGTTTCGACTGTGACTCCAGTCTTCCTCAGAAGTGTCATCATCAGCATCATTCTTGATTTCATTGTCTGAACACAAGAAAAAGATAACTAATATATTCAAGAAGACAAAATGAACATAATTAATCTAATTCTTGGCAAATGCTTTCGCCCGTCTTGAGCCGGTCCAAGAATTTCATCGTGCGCACGGAGGCTCATGGAAAATGTAGTGTGAAAACACTTTGCTTTCCGAAACTCCTTGTAATCACTTAATTAATTAATTAATTAATTAATTAATTTTCCCTTTGTTTTTGTCTTGTCAAAGTACAGGTTAATTGTCTGCTTGTTGACGCTGACATACTCCTGTCTGTTCTTGTGGATTACTGTATGTGTCTTGGTGGATTGCAAAAGCAGAATTGCCCTTTCAATAAATAGATTGATAAAGTTAGTTGAATTGAATTGAATTGAATTGAATTGAATTGAATTGAATTGAAAAGCTCTAGACCCTGTTGTGTGTGAAAATCCAGGACATCGGCAGTTTCAGAAACACTGAAACTGGCCCATCTGACCCCAACAATCTCGCCGCAGTCAAAGTTACAGAGATCACATTTTTTCTCCATTCCAAAGCACTGACCCGCTGAAGGTCAGTGACTGAAATCAAGTAGGCAGACAGGATCCAATAAGCAGTGACTGTCAGGAGAGGACACAGTAGTGGTGCCTTTTTGGAAATAAAAAACACATTTAGCCGTTGATAAATCCCTCTACTTTAAGGAAGAAACAGTGGCAGTGGAAAAACAACTGTCTCACTGCAAAAACTCAAAATCTTTCCAAGAATATTTGTCTCATTTCTTGTCAAAACTAAACTCTTTTCACTTACTGTAAAATAAGACTCATCGCCTAAAAATTAACTTGTTTTAAGATCATTTTCACTTGTTTCAAACGTATTTTCACTTGAAATAAGTAGAAAAATCTGCCAGTGAAAGCAAGTTTTCTGTGCTTGTAATAAGAAAGAAAAACTTGCTCCACTGTCAGATTTTTCTACTTATTTCAAGTGAAAATATGCTTGAAAGAAGTAAAAAGTGTCTTAAAACAAGCTACTTTTTAATGTGATGAGTCTTATTTTAATTATAATGAGATTTGTTTTGACTTGAAATGACATTCTGACTAGAAATAAGACAAATATTCTTGGTAAGATTTTGAGTTTTTGCAGTGCTGTCAGTCAGTCAGGTTCACTTGATGGACGAGAAGAAGCAAGGGAGAGAAAATGGTGAAGAGGCTTTCTGCAAAAACACCAAGCATCACGGTACATACATGAATGAAAAAGTCCAGAGCAGCAGAGCAGCAGCAGCCTGCCCTAAATATTAAATGATTATGGGTCTCAAGTCAATGCCAGGAATTTGAAGCTGGCCTTGGTGGGCCTTGGAAACCACAGCGCCGTCTCCGAGGGTGTAGCCTGATGATGGCGAGTCTGAGTGGCTATTTGCTTCTGTTAATAATTTGAAGTGGATGGGTTTACCCCAGTTTTGTGTGTGTGTTTTTTTTTTTTTTTAAGTCTTAAAAGATTTCATCGGGGTGCAGTAGCCTAGTGACTTCCTCAAGTTTCAGATGGTTGCCTGGTTACCACCACACAGCGACAAGACTCCGGGAAGTGATTGTGCTGCAGCTGCGAGACGTCACAGTACTACAGTACAGTACAGTACACTACATATTTCCATTCCCACAACCACAAATGACGGTTTTTCCATTTATGATTGAGTAAACAAACGAGCTACAATGTGTTAATCTGTGACCTGTGGGAGTGTCTGTGTTTAGGTTTTTTCTCCATTGGATTTGGATGTGGACAGTAGCCTATAACAGTTTTCCGGTCTTTAAAGCTATAGGCTAGTAATCACTGCCTAGCACTAGTTAAAGACATATCAAACTGGTTTTTGGGTTTGCGAAACAGATTTCTCAGACTAAGCATCACAATATGAGATCTTTATATTGGTATGCTATGTAAGCAGTTACAGCAGAAACACCCGTCCATCTTATGCTTATGATGCTTCTCTGTGCAGGGTCAGAGTCAGTTTTTTTTCTATCAGTCTCAAATTAAGTAGGAAAGCAACTGACTATTGCTATGATACAGACTAGAACAATGTGACTAATCCTTAAAGCGCTGACGGGGAACTATTTTTTCACTCTCAAGTCTCAAGGCAACAGTAAAGTTAAAAATATAAAGTTTTATCAGTTCCCTATCTCTGGTGGTGTCAGCAAGTCTTGACAGCAACAGCAGTTCAAGTTTCCATCATATCAGTCCAAATTAACAACCCCTGAGCCACTGAATTAGATGCCTTGTGTCATGGTTTGAACAACAATAGTCTTGATAAAATGGTGGGAAAAACTTAATGTGAAAACTTTGCCAACACTGGTCTCCATGAGAACTGTCATACGGAGCCCCTGAAAGGATATAAGGGGAAAAAATGATGGATGAAAAAAGAAAAAGACAGACCTTTAATGAGATCTCGCAAAGTGTTTTTTCACACAGTTTGGTTTGTTAGAAACGGTAGACATGTAGTTATGATACAGGATGCTTTGGTGCCTACATACTTTATGTAGATAGTAACAGTATCTTGCAAAAGTCCCAATGTCCCTTTAGGCGCTCTGTACTATCACAGCATTTGAATGTTAGTGTTAAATTACCTTTCTGTAGCTCTAACCTACAGTCCAGAACATCTGTCTTCCCCTCTGGCAGTGACCGTAATTACACAAACTGTGGAAGAAATTCCCACAGTTCGTTGTTTCCGGTAGAGTAAATGTAAAAGCTACGATGCCAACCTGTCCAACAGCAGTTAAGATAGACAACATCTATGTTTCTCCTCTATCAGCGCTGTCCAACCAACCACTCCAGTGTCGGCCCTTTCTTTGCTGTCGATGATTGATTTCTTTTACAGACTGATGAACAAAGGAGTTGCTTTTTCAACTGAACCATCACCATCAGTTTTTCTTGGGCACTTTAAACATGTTTCAACCCCGATACACACATAGCTGCTCTATCACCAGCGCTACAGTTGCTCTGTCTGACTGACACCATGTAAACACGTCCTGAGGCTACGGTGAACCAAAAATAAATAAATCATTTCAAAGATTTAAAAAAAACAATGTTATGCCTTGCAACTGAAGAATATGATTTGTAAGCAGTTGCTTGTAGTGCCACGATGCTTGGATATGGATTTTGGATATTGCACCTGATAATATTGGGATTTTTGACAATAGTTTGATTACTGTAACTGTTCATGCACTGCAAAAACTCAAAATCTTTCCAAGAATATTTGTCTTATTTCTTGTCAAAATGTCTCACTTCTAGTCAAAACTAATCTTGTTTCTCTTAAAATAAGACTCATCGCCTAAAAATGAACTTGTTTTTAGATCATTTTCATTTGTTTCAAACAAACTTTTCACTTGAAATAAGTATCAGTTTTTTGTGCTTGTAATAAGGAAGAAAAACTTGCTCCATTATCAGATTTTTCTACTTATTTCAAGTGAAAATATGTTTGAAAGAAGTAATAAGTGTCTAAAAACAAGCTACTTTTTAATGTGATGAGTCTTATTTTAAGTATAATGAGATTTGTTTTGACTAGAAATTACATTTTTGACTAGAAATAAGACAAATATTCTTGGTAAGATTTTGAGTTTTTGCAGTGTGCACTTTCCTGTGACTCTCATGCAACACAATGCAATACACAGAAAGTTCCTATACACACAAATTTTCAACTTGGAAACTTCAGCATGTTGTACTGTATATGTACTGCGTTGCAAACCGGACACATAATAAACATCTGAGAAATGATGCAGCTGTCTGTCTGGTGCTAATTTGAGCCAAGAGAACAGAAGTCCCCAGTGCACAGTCTGGGAGATTAGCCACAGATAAGAGATGTAAAACCACAGTTTGCTATGTGGACTCTACAGAGCTGATAGAGCCAGTCAGAATTAAGGCTTGAAACGCAACAAACATTCAGTCCTCGTGCACTCCAGCTTTAAAGGACCCCCCGTGGTGTTTTATATATTGTTAAACTGCAGTCAACATAAATGTTACAGTTCATAAAATCTTCTTAATGTTGTTGACAAATGTTATAAAGAAACTTATAAAATGGATTTCTTTTCCACTAACAATCACACAGTCGGGCTACTTGGTTTTTTTTTCTTCTTTTTGTTCTCTCACGGCAGCTCTTACATTGTTTCCACTATTCATATGTTTTGGAATTCATTCTTCAGTGACTTCTGGCCAGTTGCAGCGCTGGCTCGCTGGCTGGGCCTTCACCAACTCTGCTAGACTCACTTGATCTTCTGAATATTTCTGTCAGGAGAAACAAATTCATCTGTTTTTTCTTTTTCTTTTTTTTCTTTTCTCTCTTTTTTTTTAAGTGGACAGTCTGACGGTGCTCAGAGCCAGAGCCAGAGACGGTGGGGAGTGAGTGAGTGGGGAGCAGCTCATCTTTTTATCTGCTGCATCCTTTCTTCAGGAAAACATTTGTCTCACTGTGGCTACACAAAGCTGACAGACTGCAGGCTCCCCTACCCCGGAGGACAACTGGTGCTATTCTGGATCATGTCAGCTTCATTTTATGCTCGCATTTGTTTCACATTTACAACAATTTACAACATTTTTTAGTGAGGACTTAACTGTGTGTCCTTTGTTTTGCGGCTGTTGGCTTTTGTATAATTAAATGTAAAGTCATGTAAAAAGTATCCAGACATGTACTATAGTTTTCAGTCCAATAATAACACTGTTATTTTGTTTAATCTTTGGCAGCCATATGTAATCTAATGCTATCCAAACTTCTCTACTGAGGCCTGTCTTTTGGATTTGTGAGCATCATCTGCTGAGGACATTAAGTAGATGGAAAAAAAAAAAAAGGCTCTACAGGTAGGCTGTTGCAACCTAAAAAAAAAAAAAAAGAGATACTTTATACTGTTTCTACCAAATATGGAAAACAGTTCATCTGAAAACACTTACGTTGATTTAGAAATTGATTTCAAAAAAAGTCCCAAATGAGTAATGCAGTGAAGAGTGAGGTGGTCTTCATGAGAAAAACAGGGACACTCAGCTCAGGCAGGGAAATGTTAACCCTTTAGTTTAAAGCAGATCTATGTCAGCTCACACTCATTTTATATAGGTCATATCTGACAACACCCTTACTGTATGATAACACACCAAACCTTACCAAGCTGCATGCAGGCAGGGTCTGTTGCCAAACAAGAACTCACATCTCATTATGTGCCAAGTTTTGGAAACAGATGGGACAGACAGACAAGCAACTAAGACACTGATTTCAACCAACTTTACCATCAAAGAACCACCAACAAACAAACAAAAAACACAACACAACTTACAGTTTGGAGCCCCAGGCCATATTCTTCGGACGCGTAGCCGCTCGGTGCGTCCATGGCGCAGCTCGCCGACCGCAGAGCTCCCCACGGCGGCCGGCCAGCGGCAGCGGGAGCAGCAGGAGCGTCGCCGAGGCACAGGGCGCTCAGCACTCTGCATTCTTGCCTCTGTTTGAGCAGCTCCAGCTCGCACAACCCGGCCAGACTCGCCTCCAGCCGCTCCTTATTTCGACTGCGCTCCGCTTTCATGGGCAAAGAAAACGCTGGGAACATGACTCCAAAAGAGCCCGGTAGCTCCTGTAAAGACATTGTTTTCCTTCCTTCCTTCCTTCCTTCCTTCCACACTTTTCCCAACAAAGGGAGAATAAGAAAGAAAGAGAGAAATCCACTGCAGGCAAGAGTCGCTCTTCTTCTTATTCTCTGGCAAACTACAGTGAAGCGGCATCTGCTGTCGGCTCCTGCTGAACTCACCGCCGTCGGACTGTTGGAGCCAGCCCCCCCCTCTCTCCTCCCCGCTGCCCCCCACTCCCACTCCCACTGAGCTCTGCAGCCTCTCTCTCCGTGGCTCAGACACCCACTATCGACTGCACGAGGCCACTGTTATCTTATACTGGTCTAATGGTAAGATCAATAAAATACAAATCAATGAAAAAAAAAAAAAGTAGGCCTATTTAACTAGCCTACATACATAAATTACTCCCCACTAATGTAATTAAAGAGTGGTGCGTTCGTGTTCACCAGGAATCAGCGGTACTGTGATTCATTTCAATGTATTGTTTTCATCAACAGCTGCATTTATGTTCATGGTCTGTATAGAAACATATAGATGCACTGAAATAAGTGAAGGATATAGGATCTGCATACTGCAAATGTATGTAGAACATTATAGATGTTATAGGTAAATACTGTGCACGCTCACCTGTGGCACGTGAGTCCAGGAGATGTTGGTAAACATTGAACTGAATGTGAACAATAAACAATAAATGCCATTTTTCTCTGGGTTTTGGGGAATGTTGTCTACAGCAGTAGATTTACAGCCAAGCACGCCACCCAGTGGTGATGACTGTGAACAGGTCAAAGCTGCTATAGGCTGCCACAATAGTGTTCTATATTGTTAGACATAGGCAAACATAAAAACTATTCAATTAAAAAAAAAAAATCTTATTATTATTATATTCGGTATTCTTCTACTGTAGTCTCTATTATCAGCTCTATTTTTAACTTAATAATTCAGACCAAAAATGTAGTCACTGATAAACTAATACATTTGACAAATTTCAACTTAATTTTATATATTTATGTCTGTTTATTCACTGTCTTTACCTATTTAAAACATTTTCCACACAAACTTCTTCCTCTGTCCTCTGTCCATGACAACAATAAAACTGCAATATCTGTATACATTTTTTTTAAAGTGAGCTAGATCAAGGCAAGATGAACGTTGAATGATAAATATGTCACTTTTATACTGTATAGTTGTTACGTTTCAACATCAAACTCTCTTTTTAAAGCAGCTGTTTGATTTTGACATTGGTTGATAAATCCTCACATCTCATTATGGAAAGCAGCACTTCACACTGTCACGTCATAAAACCACTTTCTGACTATATTTGGTTACGTCGTGTTTGTTCTCTGCTTATTTCCAGTACATGTGTCATCACATTTGTTGTTTTCTGAATTTATCTATTGTGTCTTCTAAAGCTGCAGTGTGTCGAGCTCTCAGGACCGTTATAGAACCACTTGATAGTGTTGACAGCAATGATGGCGCACCATAAAGACAGTTTTCTGTGGAACTTCAGGTCTCAAAAAGGCAACAAAGCTGTATTTGTATCTGTGGAAGTACACACACCGAGGCGCTGTGGCAACATTACAAAACTCGTTAAGCATCTAAGATTAAAGGAAAAGGAAAAACAAAACAGACTGCGATGATGAGGTCTGGAGAAAAGGACACACACTGCCAGACTTCACTCACTACTGAGTCCTGTGGCCGTGGCAACATTATCCAGATACATCAGGAGTGTGTGTGTGTGTGTGTGTGTGTGTGTGTGTGTGTGTGTGTGTGTGTGTGTGTGTGTGTGTGTGTGTGTGTGTGTGTGTGTGTGTGTGTGTGTGTGTGTGTGTGTGTGTGTGTGTGTGTGTGTGTGTGTGTGTGTGTAGCTGTTGGCACCGTTTATCACTGTCACCGACTGTGGGAAAGAGATTCACGTCAGTTTGTGTGTTGATGTTCAAACAAGTGGAGTTCCCGACATTCTTAAAACCAAGGAATGCTATTTATAATGAAATGAATAAATACATGGAACAATAAATAGCTACAAAAGATAAAGGCCCATAGTCACAAAGCATTCTTTTTTTTATCACACCACAAAGAGTTCTCCTAAGTCACAATAACATTTGGGTAACACTTTATAATAAGTACACACTATTAGGCATTAGTTAAGAATTAAATACTGAATTTATATTTATAAACTATATGAGTATTCATGCGTTATAAATGAAGAATTCGGTATTTATTAATGCTTAACTAATGGTTAATAGTGTTTACTTATCATAAAGTGTTACCAACATTTGTCCTTTTCAACTTTTACTGAGAGCAAGTGAACTCTCCTGAGCAGGCAAACAGCAGTTTGTACGGGAAACATGGTGCTTGTTAAGTTTTTGTATAAATAAATAATGTACAACAGTACAGTACAGTATGCTGTGTGAAGAATGAGAGATAATATGTGAGTGGAAAATACAGAAACTAACAGAACAGTTTTCTTTTGTGGTTGAAGATTTATTCCAGACTGAAATGTGTTGTGGGAGTTGCCATCACCTCACTGCCTCATAATTTCCATCTTCCTTATCACCGACTTCTTACCGTTGTTCATCATCCTCATCCTGGTTCTCAAGGACAGTTTTCCTAATCCAGGATGGTGGTATAGGTGGGAACTTGAGTGCAGACATTAAAGGGATAGTTCAACATTTTTGCAAATTGGCCCATTGCCATAAATTATCCCTATAGTCATAGCAGTAGGTTCGTTACCTTTAATTGTCGGTGCAAGCTGTTTTTAGAACGGCGGAGCAGAGCCGTGAGCTGCTCAGAGCTACGCTACGGAGGCTCATGGGATTTCTTGGTTTCCCTCATCAAACTCATCAAATACACAATCCAACAACTCCACAACGCTCTGGTGGACAAGTTGTGACCTGCACATTCACCACGCTATGAGATAATAACACAACGTTACCAGACAGAGTTGTTTTAGAGGGAAATACAGAGACTGCTTGCTGAAAAACTGTCCCTGAAGGCAACGCGCATCAGCTGTTTTGCATGAATTTACCTGTTTGATGAGGGAAACCAAGAAATCCCATGAGCCTCCGTAGCGTAGCTCTGAGCAGCTCACGGCTCTGCGCCGCCGTTCTAAAAATAGCTTGCACCGACAATTAAAGGTAACAAACCTACTGCTATGACTATAGGGATTATGGCAATGGGTCAATTTGCCAAAATGTTGAACTATCCCTTTAAATATAGCTGAATAAGAGCGACTCATTCCATATTATAGTGGTTATGGCTGGTACAGACCATTTTGATTTTTCAGGGATCTTGTTTTTTGTTGCATCACTAAACTTGTCGTATTTAAGGACAGGCTGTGGCATCAAACCATGACAAGTAAATAAGGTTAACTATCCAAAACAGGATAAAGTTGCAGATCCGTGTGCCTTGCCCCAGTGATGATGATGACGATGAAGTGGGGCACAGAAGCTGTGTCTGGGTAAATAAAAGAAACCGAAACATTTAACGATTAGCTTCACAAACATTTCTTTATTCCCTTGGCAACACATTAGGAAAGTTGGCGCCGTGCCACCTTAAACTATAAGCAATCGTGTTTTCTTTCCATACATTTCCTGTAGTTGCAAATCAAACCTGCTTTATCAACAAGTCACTAAATCAGTGCTCCAGCCAGAGCTGCCATAGAAAACATTGCATATCACATTTCATACAGTAAGTCTCAGGGATGCCAGCCCTGATCTGCCACATATGCCTGGTAAAAAAAAAAAAAAAGAAAGAAAAAAAAAAGCCCTAACTGCAATGAAGATTTTATAACATGTATCACATTACACACAACACATCATCAGGAGCCAGAGTGCTTTGGTTCAGTCTGATCTTCGTATGTCAGAGAACAAACAGGAAAAACTTTGTGATGCAGCAACGGGAAGAAGAATAGAAAGCTGAAGCACACGGATCAACAAGAACGGTAATAAAACAATTAATACACGGCAAAAGACTCAATATCTTCCCAAGAATATTTGTCTTATTTCTTGTCAAAATGTCTCATTTCTAGTAAAAACTAATCTCTTTCCACTTAAAACAAGACTCATCACCTAAAAATGTACTTGTTTTTAGATCATTTTCACTTGTTTCAAACTAATTTTCACTTGAAATAAGTAAAAAAAATTGCCAGTGAAAGCAGGTTTTTTTGTGCTTGTAACAAGAAAGAAAGACTTGCTCCACTATCAGATTTGTCTACTTATTTCAAGTGATAATATGATTGAAAGAAGTAAAACATGTCTTAAAAACAAGCTACGTTTTTATGAAATAAGACAAATATTCTTGGTAAGATTTTGAGTTTTTGCAGTGTAAGTCCTGCCAGTGATTTTGTCTCACTGCAAGATGTACTGTGTGTGTGTGTGTTTGTGCACTTTCACCTATACTCTGAGCTGATGAGGTCACTTGAGTCCATACACACTTTTCCTGAAAAGGTGTCGGACTAAAAAACTCCAACCACCGCTCAGGCTCAGGAAAGGAAAGCTGAATATTGCACCTCATGTCCACATGCCTGCAGATTGTCCATCAGTGGTGTTGGTCATTTTGCTTTTCCGATTCAGATTTGCTGTCCTTGAGGCCGATGCTGTTATGGAGGTGAAGAAGGGATTCTCTCAGCTGGATGAAAGGCAGGAGAGAGATATGTTAGAGTCTGTAAAGGAACATCGGTAATAACAATAACAGTTTATGATCTGACAACAAACCAGTAGAGTCATACTGTGAACTGTAAAAACCAAAACAATGAGCTGATGCACTGCAAAAACTCAAAATCTTTCCAAGAATATTTGTCTTATTTCTTGTCAAAATGTCTAATTTCTAGTCAAAGCTAATCTCTTTCCACTTAAAATAAGACTCATCGCCTAAAAATTTACTTGTTTTTAAGATCATTTCCCCTTGTTTCAAACAAATTCTCACTTGAAATAAGTAGAAAAATCTTCCAGTGAAAGGAAGTTTTTTGTGCTTGTAATAAGGAAGAAAAACTTGCTCCACTGTCAGATTTTTCTACTTATTCCAAGTGAAAATATGCTTGAAATAAGTAAAAAGTGTCTAAAAACAAGCTACTAATGTGTTGAGTCTTATTTTAAGTACAATGAGATTTGTTTTGACTAGAAATTACATTTTGACTAGAAATAAGACAAATATTCTTGGTAAGATTTTGAGTTTTTGCAGTGCAAAAAAACAATGAGCTGATGCACTGCAAAAACTCAAAATCTTACCAAGAATATTTGTCTTATTTCTAGTCAAAATGTAATTTCTAGTCAAAACAAATCTAATTCTACTTAGAATAAGACTCATCACATTAAAAAGTAGCTTGTTTTTAGACACGTTTTACTTCGTTCAAGCATATTTTCACTTGAAATAAGTAGAAAAATCTGATAGTGGAGCAAGTTTCTTATTACAAGCACAAAATATTGCTTTCACTGGCAGATTTTTCTACTTATTTCTATTGAGAATTTGTTTGAAACAAGTGAAAATTATCTAAAAACAAGTTAATTTTTAGGTAATGAATCTTATTTAAAGTGGAAAGAGTTTAGTTTTGACTAGAAATGAGACATTTTGACAAGAAATACGACAAATATTCTTGGAAAGATCTTGAGTTTTTGCAGTGTGTAGCCTATATTAGAGCTGAGAGAAAACGTGGATTTATGACCGTGTTTGACTGTGTGACTACAGTAGACTACCTCACCTCATCGAGAAGCAGCACTGATGATTTGATTATCTCTTTCCATGTCTGGAGATCGTCGTCGTGGCAACGCTGGTGGGAGTCCAGGAGATGTACCCATTCCCGCTGAGTCTGAGGGGTTTTGCTGTGGAGACACACAATCATACAAATGTGAAAATAATATCAAAGTATCAGAGTGATAATAAGACGGTGTATGGCCTGGTGTGGTCACAATGATCTATTACAAAGATTGGTATCGAAAAGAAACATTTCCAAACACGTGATTATACCTTTCTTGTGCTCTGAAAGCCTGGGCTTCGGTGAGACTCTGTGTGGTGTACTCCAACATCCATAGCTTGTAAAACAACATCATATTGAGGAATACCAGCAGTATCAAGCTACAGAGAGAGAAAGGGGCGGAGGGGGGGAGAAGAGAAGAAAACACAGAGAGATTGTACAACAGAGCGTCATCTATTACATCATTTAATGCCATTTTCTGAGAAGAATCAGGCTCATGGCTGGAATGAAAATACCTTATACAGATCCTACAGAGTGCAAAGGCAAATGAACAGAGAAAAAAAAATTGTGTTACAACCAATTTCAACAACACAAAAACAAAGGAACAATGGTAGAAATAAGTGTACACCAGAAAATATTGATATCTGAAACTATGAACTTTTTTTTATAGACATATTTTTTTTTACCAGATCTATTAGAGAGCTAAGAATAAAAACTGACTCATAAATAAATAATCTACTGGAAGTATTCATTCATGGGAGCCATGGAAGGATTTTTTTTCTCAGTTTGCTTGATTTACTGATCAGTTCACAGAGAAAAAACTGCACTGCAAAAACTCAAAATCTTACCAAGAATATTTGTCTTATTTCTAGTCAAAATGTCATTTCTAGTTAAAACAAATCTCATTATACTTAAAATAAGACTCATCACATAAAAAAGTAGCTTGTTTTAAGACACTTTTTTAACTTCTTTCAAGCATATTTTCAAATCTGATAGTGGAGCAAGTTTTTCTTTCTTATTACAAGCACAAAAACTTCCTTTCACTGGCAGATTTTTCTACTTATTTCAAGTGAAAATACATTTGAAACAAATGAAAATTATCTAAAAACAAGTTAATTTTTAGGTGACGAGTCTTATTTTATGTGAAAAGAGATTAGTTTTGACTAGAAATGAGACATTTTGACAAGAAATAAGACAAATATTCTTGGAAAGATTTTGAGTTTTTGCAGTGTACACTGTGTATCACAACTCAGTGGATAATGACAAGGTACAAGTGATACCGCAACTCACACGAGGCTGATGAGAACCAGTAGTTTGGAGAAGTTGTAAAGTGCGAGGCCTCCTTGAGTATCAGGTATGTGTCTGGTCTGGGTGGAGCCTGTAAGAGAAGAAGGAGAAGAAACAGAAAACAGTTGATGAACTGACAGATGAGACTTTATTGTGAAGCTGCTATTTGTTTCTCAGAGTTACACTGCAAAAACTCAAAATCTTTCCAAGAATATTTGTCTTATTTCTAGTCAAAATGTCTCATTTCTAGTCAAAACTAATCTCTTTCCACTTTAAATAAGACTCATCACATGAAAAGTAGCTTGTTTTTAACACTTTTTACTTCTTTCAAACATATTTTCACTTGAAATAAGTAGAAAAATCTGCCAGTGAAAGCAAGTTTTTCTTTCTTATTACAAGCACAAAAAACCTGCTTTCACTGGTGGATTTTTCTACGTATTTCGAGTGAAAATGTGTTTGAAATAAATGAAAATTATCTTAAAACAAGTTAATTTTTAGGTGATGAGTCTTATTTAAAGTGGAAAGAGATTAGTTTTGACTAGAAATGAGACATTTTGGCAAGAAATAAGACAAATATTCTTGGAAAGGTTTTGAGTTTTTGCAGTGTACTACATTTCCCACAAGTCCTGTCCTGTTAAAAGATGACATTGATGCTTGCCTTCAGTTGTACAGTATTTCACTGACCACAGACCAGCTGCTGACATCTGTTGGGCTGACTTGCCACATGCTTGATGTGGTGGTGAATGTTCTCCTCATCCTCAGGTGTGCTGATGGCTTCATCCAGGATCCCCAATGGACTCGGCGGATGGAGCAGCGTTGGTTTTCTCCTCCGACAGATACCGGTCCGTAGATCCTTGGTCTTGGGCGACTGTCTGTGAGGCTCCGTCAACATGGCGTCCAACTTACTCAGCTCCAACTCTAGTCGTATTAAGGGAAACCACAGAGAGAAGAATAGGCGGTTTGAGGCCTGAACGGTTTCAGTGTGAGACTTAGGTCAACAGGATTTGGTTTGGTTGTCGCTTCCATTTACACTTAATGGCTAAATGAAGACTTCAGGCTGAATGGTCGCCTTGTTAACTTCTCATTTCACATGAGCGTGTCTCTGTTTACACAGAAATAAGCAGCGTCATCGACTCAAGTTATGTAACTTTAACTCGTGATGACAGACTTGATGTGGCACTCACGACTTCACCTGAACTGAACTACAGTCATGCAAACTGACCAGGTCAAAAACCTATAGAATATGGCTGGATTGAGAATGGTCAATGAAATGAATGAAAGGGATAGTTCAACATTTTGGCAAATTGGCCCATTGCCATAATCCCTATAGTCATAGCAGTAGGTTCGTTACCTTTAATTGTCGGTGCAAGCTATTTTTAGAACGGCGCAGCAGAGCCGTGAGCTGCTCAGAGCTACGCTACGGAGGCTCAAGGAATTTCTTGGTTTCCCTCATCAAACTCATCAAATACACAACCCAACAACTCAAAAACGCTGTCGTGGACAAGTTGTGAGCTGCACATTCACCACGCTATGAAATAATAACACAACGTTACCAGACAGAGTTGTTTAGAGGTAAATTCATGCAAAACTGCTGATGCACGTTGCCTTCAGGGACAGTTTTTCAGCAAGCAGTCTCTGCATTTACCTCTAAAACAACTCTGTCTGGTAACGTTGTGTTATTATCTCATATCGTGGTGAATGTGCAGGTCACAACTTGTCCACCAGAGCGTTTTGGAGTTTTGGGATTTTGTATGTGATGAGTTTGATGAGGAAAACCAAATTCATTTAGCCTCCGTAGCGTAGCTCTGAGCGGCCTGCTGCTCCGCTCCGCCGTTCTAAAAATAGCTTGCACCGACAATCAAAGGTAACGAACCTACTGCTATGACTATAGCGATTATGGCAATGGGCTAATTTGCCAAAATGTTGAACTATCCCTTTAAATTAGACAGGTCTGAAGATGGCCTCAGAAGCAACAGGCATGTCCTTTCTGGGTTATTTTTCTAAAAACAACTGATACTATTGTTACTTTTCTTCCTTTTCCTTTTTCCATTATTAGTCTCCAGTACGTCCAGAAACCTGGGGTGCAATAGCTATTTGTATTTAAGGCATAATGTTTCCTAAATCTTCAAGTGACAGTGATTGGTAGTGAGTGCAAAGTCAATATGACTCATAGTCAGATCGACCACAATGAAGAGTGTAAGACCGAGGAGTTGTGATGCCAACCCAAGTGTCTGAAGTAGTCGTCCAGACCACTCCAGGAGTTCCTTTCAATGAACCCCTTCACGAGCCCCCATGGCTGCTTCTTATAGTGAAGCTCTGTCGACACCCTGCAAGAGACACACACGGATGGAGGGAAACATGCTAACATTAATATCTGCACAGTAACTGCTGAGGTTTAAGAGCTTCTATCCTTTGTTCTTACCGCAAAACACACACATGATGGTGGAAAAACTGTCCTCACCTAAGACGACACTTGTTCTTGGTCACTCTGGTGAGCATGTAGCGGTTGAGAGTGTAGAAGTAGTCGTGGTAGGGTACGTCATGGGCGATCACCTCAGCATCAATAACGTAGCACTCGTGCTCTTGACTTGCTTTGTACAGAGTCTAAACCCAGAACCCAGAGATAAATACCAAGATTATTTTACAGCCATACTTAAGTCAAACAAAATCAGTTATTGAGCTTGTATAGAGCCATGAAATATTCACAAACCTGTGTCTCAGTGACTGCTGCTGTTTTGGGAGCCAGAGGATTATTCAGGGCTATGGCATACATGATCTCTCTGGTCTGGTTACCATCCACCTCTTTTCTCCATGAGTGATACGTCACATCTGCGAGAGACAATATGAAAATTCAACTTAAAGTGTGGTGGCCAACACAATATAACAGAAAATATACTGCAACAATCTGATCAGAAATTAGGCCACAACATGAACAGCAGAGATAGATAACATAATGAGCAATGTCTATTAGTCATGGAGGTTGTTTAAGCAATATATCACGACAGGCTGTGGTATATGCTCATTATACCACGGCTAAGGGGCGTTGTTCGGCCCGACGCGAAGCGGAGGGACGACAACCCCCTTGGAGTGGTATAATGAGCATACACCACGGACTGGAGTGATATATTGCTTTTATAAAACGGTTACGAATAAAGGCAATATAAAAGAGGGATACGCAATCAATTTCATGTAGTTTTATTCAACCAGAAATACATATTATCCAATAAAATAGCCTCACTGTGAAAAAATAGTCCCACCTCTCCAGACGTTAGCTCCAAGTTAGCTCTGCAGCTCGTCTTTTCCTCCGCATTTTTTCAGGTGAAAGTCACTGCTCAGTCCCCTCTACCATTGTTAACCCTCCCCAGAGGTGAAAGTCAACCTTAAACATGTGAATTCAACTACTTTAGTCCGTTTTTTAACATCGTAAAAACATCAGCTGTCTTTTGCTACGGACGGCAACAGTCCGTTGTCATGGATACATGACAACAACTTCCATTCATACCAGTCATATGACCAGAGCAGCTTTTTTATGCAAATGAGAATGACCGATGCATTCTGGGTAATTTAGGGGCAGCTACCGGCATTTTTACATTGCACTCACTGGCTTTTTGTGTTTTGATGGAGCGTAGACTAACTAACAATTAATCTGAATGTTTTATTTTTTGTTTCTTTTGTAGCACTATGTCTCATAATTATTTTGACACCCTCTTTGAAACCCACCGTTCACGCTATCTTGAAAAATTACAATTAATGAATCTGCCGGTATGCTCATTTAGCCTCCCACAGTGATCAATGACCCCACAAAGTGGCCAGAAATGTCTTATCCAGACATCTACACGTATTTGGTCGAATCACCGGGTAGGTTTTGGCTAAGTGTTGTCTGTAAATAGCCTGTTAATAGCCAACTTTTTTGTTAGTTAGTTTGTCAAGCCAGTTAGGCTGAACTTTTCAATGGAGGGATGCTGGTAGCTGCCCCTAAATTACCCAGAATGCATCGGCCATTCTCATTTGCATAAAAAAGCTGCTCTGGTTAGAGGTTGCGCTAGACTTTTTCGTTGCCGGTCATTTTGACTGACGGGGTCATAAAAATTCCGTCATAATCTATTTTTACCGGTCACTTTAATTTTTTTTAAATGATAATAATGCCATATTCAATAGCATTCAATTTTAATTCATGTTTAATTCATATCAAGTCCAAACAAATTGAACAGAGAATGCTCCGGAGCAGAGTCGGCGTCAGAGCACATCTAACTGTGGGTCATCAGTGAATGCGGGGGTCACTTTCTGCCACTCAACATCTAAATACAACGTTAGATGACATCAGTTTTCTGTCAACAATCAACATGCTAACCCATGTGTTATACCAAAACATCCAAAGGAGCACGTTTTCACATAGGCACCGCATAGTGCACCGGCGTTAGCGCTCTCTCTCTCTCTCGTGCCTCTCATTTCTCTTTTACGCACGCACGCACGCACGCAGCCATTGCGCATCACTGAAACAACTGAAGCTATAGACCACAGCCAGATGCAGCACAAATTCAGACAGGACAAAACCCACTCAGCTTTAAGTGTTATAAACAATGCCACGGCGGGCAAAATACATTAAAAGAAGGCTTAACGTTACCTTTAGAAGAGTTGTGTGCGGCGAGTGTGTGAAACCCCCACCGCTCTACCTG
Source organism: Trachurus trachurus (assembly GCF_905171665.1). NCBI lineage: Eukaryota > Metazoa > Chordata > Actinopteri > Carangiformes > Carangidae > Trachurus > Trachurus trachurus. The sequence continues at coordinate 3,949,825 of NC_139903.1, forward strand.
TACCGAGACACACCGCTGTGTAGCTACAGCTACGTAACTTAAAGCAGATATCAGTGGAATGTTTTTGTTAATATAAGTCCTAAATAGTCCTATTTTCCGTCAGCAATCACTTACATGAAGTATTTCAGCCTAAACACGAGTCTCTCCGTCACTCTGCTCTGCTGTAACCCGAGGAGAAAATTTTCCTTGTGGGATACAAGTGTTATCCAATGAGGAGAGAGAACGGCATGAAGGGCTGTGTGTGCAGCCAAGGGATGCGCGTGAATGTGGTGACGTAGCACGAGGACCAATTGATGCCTGACAAGGGCGGGGGCTGCTAACTCATGGTGCGTTCAAAGAAACTCGTACTTTGTGTTTTTCCTTCCTGTGAAGTCATACCAGTTCGATCTGGTACGAGTTCACGGGTCGGAAGTTACGAGTGGCCGTTATAGGGAACTTTCACAGACAACAGGATGGTAAAAACACGAGCTACGGGTTACCTGGAACGCTACCAAGTCGTAGTTGTGACTTGAAGCTGTAACTTACGGTTTCAAAAGCCTGCCTTGAACGCAGCATTAGCCGAAACGGCCGTGAAGCTGATATCTGCTTTAACAGCTGACTACTGTCGGTCCCTCGGACACTGCAGCTAAATCTCGCCCGTTAAATCATTATCGACCGTCATATTTGCACTGACACGACTCCCAGTCAACATTTAATCCACTTGAAGGAGTTTGAATACTGCGGGGAAGCTTTCTGTCTTCTTCTCTGTTGTTAGTGTTTATGTGTGGCAGCGCTAACAGCGCCACACACGCTCCACACAGGCCTAGAGGAGGTACTACAGCGTTTTCTACTGAGCGCACCAACCAGCTGTGAGGTTTTTTTAATTTATTTTTTTTATCTAATTCTCACCGTAGTGACTTTGTGACATTGTATATGTTTTATATCGTTATCCACGGCTCCATGTATTGATTATCTGCCGGCTTCATTGTAAACAAATGCACATGGCCAGACGGCCATGGCTGTGAATTGCAATCTGTCAAAATGACGGATGGCCTCAAAATCTTTCCGTCACCGTTTTAAAAAAACGGTCAATGACGGAAAATATCCGGTTAACGCGACCCCTGGCTCTGGTCTATACGTGCCTGACGCGGAGTGATAGCCTGCGCTGTGATAAGGTTTTAGAATAGTAGCCGTGGTATATGCTCAATATACCACGGTTAACAACCAATCAGATCGCCGGATTTCACCTTTCCGTTTTATAATTCTAATTAAATGTGATGAAGGTTGCTATGTGTTGTCGTATGTGAGCAATGTTGTTCAATGTGTCTTTATTTTCATTTCGCTCTCTCCCATCCAACGTTTGTTTCTTGTGACGTTGGCTAGGTAAGTAATGTTAGTCAAATGAATGTCAATCTGTAATCATTTGTAGACAAATTAGCAATATTAGACTATGGTAAGGGTAATACACATCATTAGATCCACATATGTACTGCATTTACATTAACCTTATAAGTCTTGTTCCTGAAATACAGCAGGATTACACAAACAGTGCACATACACAGACGTGATATCATCCAGAAATAAAAGGTTCGCCTTGGTTTTTAATCTAGCAACCTTTTTAATTTTGTGACCTGCACATTCACCACGTTATGAGATAATAACAGAACGTTACAAAACTGAGCCGTTTTCGAGGTAAATGCAGAGACTGCTTGATGAAAAACTGTCCCTGAATGCAACGCGCATCAGCGGTTTTGCATGAATTTCCCTCTAAAACAACTCTGTGTGGTAACGTTGTGTTATTATCTCATAGCGTGGTGAATGTGCAGGTCACAACTTGTCCACCAGAGCGTTTTGGAGTTGTTGGATTGTGTATTTGATGAGTTTGATGAGGGAAACCAAAGAAATCCCATAATGAGCCTCCGTAGCGTAGCTCTGAGCAGCTCACGGCTCTGCTCCGCCGTTCTAAAAACAGCTTGCACCGACAAATAAAGGTAACAAACCTACTGCTATGACTATAGGGATTATGGCAATGGGCCAATTTGCCAAAATGTTGAACTATCCCTTTAAGTAGTGGCCACTGGGAGCTGCTGCCACAAGGTCATTGATGCTTGTTGAAGCAGCCTCCTGTGAACCCATTGGTGGATACCAAATAGGGCTACTGTAGATATGAGTTGTATGTTCTCTAATAAATTTACCTGAGAATCTCCTCTGCACCCGAAACTCCCTCATGAATTCGGACTCAGTGAAAAGTAAGTCGTACATCTTGTCCACACCAAGCTTGTACACTCTGTTGATGTACTGCCTGCCATTCAGGTCCTGGTGGAAAGTCTGCACCTCACCTGCATAAAGGAGTATACGTCTGTGTCAATGTGTTGTTGTGTGGCATGAAGAGGTTGAAATACAGTATTTTTGTGTGACAACAGTCAGGGTAATATCACAAACCTTCATCGTGTGTCTCAGATGAGTCACTGAGCTCTGTTTGCAGGTCTTCATTCTCACTGGGGTCCGTTAGTAGCGATGGGATTTGGACTTCAGACGTAGGGAGGATCAGAAGGGCTGCCTCAGCTAGACGGCTGCATACATCCTCCACAGTGGGCTGATCCTGGTCTGGCTGGACCTGGAGGAGCCAATGGGATCAACCAATAATAATAATCATACACTTTATTTAAGTAACACTTTTTTTTTTTTACCAACATTTCAAAGTACTTCAAAGAAATAAAGACAGAGGAAATAAAACTGTGATTAAAACACATCACAGAACACACCAACATAATAACAACATACAAAATATTCATGAAGGCTTTTTCCGGTAAAGCCTGAACCATGAAATAATTGTGAGAAAATTCTAAAATTTTGAAATCGGACCCTTTATTGGACCTTCTGACAAAAAATGTAAAAAAAATAAATATATAAGTCCAATTTTTTTTTTTTTTTTTTTTGAATAGGAGATTTGCATAGGAAATTACCTGCTGTATCTAATTTGATACACACATTTTCAACACGGTTCTACTATAAAATAGGTTATAAAATATTAAGTAGTTTTACTTTGCATCAATGCAATAACTATTCCTATTGAAGATTCAGTAAAAATCTTTACGTTTTTCTTACGTTATCTTTTTCAAAATTGGCAATAATATCCATGAGAAAACACATTTGGGACACTGACCGACAGCGGCCATATTGGATGTCCCAAGCATAAATAACTGCACCCTGGTGGTTTGTCTGATCATTGCATGTATCTGATTGTATACATTAGGTTTTTCAGGGGAAAAAAATCACAGTGAGGATGTAGAGGTCTGAAAAACTATTGTATTTTCATGTATCAAATTTTATACAAATGGCGACATACTGTAGGGTTAAGACTTTTAAAAGACACTAATGATGTAGTCTGTCTGATGCCAGTGTGTGGGCTGTTTCACAGTTTAGGAGCTCTAGTGGCAACAAGACCCACTTTCACTGCCACCAATCCAAGTATATGCAGGAACATGAGAAGTTAAAAAAAATCCTTGACACGATAAAGGTGTTCCTGAAACACTTGATGACACTGCAAAAACTCAAAATCTTTCCAAGAATATTTGTCTTATTTCTTGTCAAAATGTCTAATTTCTAGTCAAAGCTAATCTCTTTCCACTTAAAATAAGACTCAACACTGTAAAAATCTACTTGTTTTTAGATAATTTCACTTGTTTCAAACAAATTATCACTTGAAATAAGTAGAAAAATCTGCCAGTGAAAGCAAGTTTTTTGTGCTTGTAATAAGAAAGAAAAACTTGCCCCGCTATCAGATTTTTCTACTTATTTCAAGTAAAAATATGCTTGAAAGAAGTTTTAAAAAAGTGTCTAAAAACAAGCTACTTTTAATGTGATTTTACGTATAATGAGATTTGCTTTGACTAGAAATTACATTTTGACTAGAAATAAGACAAATAATTCTTGGAAGGATTTTGAGTTTTTGCAGTGCAGCAGTGTGCTATTTCATGCAGTGACTGTTCAGTGGTTGTCCAGCCTACTTACAGGTTCTGGAGAGTAAGTGTTGGGCAGCTCTGGTGGAGCGCTGTCGGGGTAGGCTTTGTGGGCCAGGACGGGACTAACGTCGGGCTTAGCTTCTGTGTTCTTGGTGAGAACGTTGCTGGTGTCATTGTGCTCATTGTTTTCCTCCACGGGCAGCTCTTCACAGTACCTGCACCATGGAGACGGACAACAGCTGTAGGTCAAGATTACCAGCTTGTTGCACACTGCCTGCACTGTGCTATACAAATGCAGGTGGGGGGGGAGGGGGGCATGGGTGTGATGAGGGTGATGATGGATTTATGAACGGTATTCTTTATTGATTTACCTGAAAGATGGAAACCAGATATTTGATATAGAACCATTTCATCGACACAAAGGATCATCCTAAAGAATTACAACCCACCCCAGGCTGACATATTCTATAATTGATAAATGATTTAAAGCAGATATCAGCTTCACGGCCGTTTCGGCTAATGCTGCGTTCAAGGCAGGCTTTTGAAACCGTAAGTTACAGCTTCAAGTCACAACTACGACTTGGTAGCGTTCCAGGTAACCCGTAGCTCGTGTTTTTACCATCCTGTTGTCTGTGAAAGTTCCCTATAACGGCCACTCGTAACTTCCGACCCGTGAACTCGTACCAGATCGAACTGGTATGACTTCACAGGAAGGAAAAACACAAAGTACGAGTTTCTTTGAACGCACCATGAGTTAGCAGCCCCCGCCCTTGTCAGGCATCAATTGGTCCTCGTGCTACGTCACCACATTCACGCGCATCCCTTGGCTGCACACACAGCCCTTCATGCCGTTCTCTCTCCTCATTGGATAACACTTGTATCCCACAAGGAAAATTTTCTCCTCGGGTTACAGCAGAGCAGAGTGACGGAGAGACTCGTGTTTAGGCTGAAATACTTCATGTAAGTGATTGCTGACGGAAAATAGGACTATTTAGGACTTATATTAACAAAAACATTCCACTGATATCTGCTTTAAGCTTGGAGATAAATGAACAAATGACATTGTACAGTTGTGGCCACACTCTTAGTTGTAGACGTAGAAGGGACTTGGACCACAATGACCGTTTTCAAGGCCAGAAAATAACCTTAACCTTAATTCCACGACCCTAATAGTGTGGTAAGTAGAAATGATTGTCACACCAGGTTCCTTCACTGCAAAAACTCAAAATCTTTCCAAGAATATTTGTCTTATTTCTTGTCAAAATGTCTAATTTCTATTGAAAACAACCTCTTTCCACTTCAAATAAGACTTGTTGTCACCCAAAAATGAACTTGTTTTTAGATAATCTCCATTTGTTTCAAACAAATTTTCACTTGAAATAAGTAGAAAAATCTGCCAGTGAAAGCAAGTTTTTTGTGCTTGTAATAAGAAAGAAAAACTTGCTCCACTGTCAGATTTTTTTATACTTATTTCAAGTGAAAATATGCTTGAAAGAAGTAAAAAGTGTCTAAAAACAAGCTACTTTTTAATGTGATGAGTCTTATTTTAAGTATAATGAAATTTGTTTTGACTAGAAATGACATTTTGACTAGAAATAAGACAATTTTGAGTTTTTGCAGTGTTGATGGACTTAGAAGGGATCTGGACCACAATGGCCGCTCTAACATAGCTATTCCATAACCCTAATTCCAGCACCCAAAACCCAAAACCTAATTCCCAACCCTAACCCTAATTTTCAAAGCAAAGAGCCAAAATGACCCCATAAAGGTGTAGTCAGTGGAAGTAGTTTGCAAACCACAATCTGGATCACAATGGCTGCTCTCAACATAGTTATTCCATAACCCTAATCCCAGCGCCCGTTAAACCTATTTCTGGCTGTAACCCTAACCCAACCCAATACTAATCCTTAAACATCGAGGTAAATAAACCACTTACACTGTACTAGATGAAGATGGGGATTGTCAGACTCTTAGGTGGCCATAGAAGGGACTTGGACCACAATGACCCTTCTCAAGGTGGGGCAAGATAGTAACCCTAACCCTAGCTGCAACCCTTATCTTTAAAGTAAATGAACAAATAACAGTGAACTACTGTAGATAAAGATGGTTGTTGTGACTGCACTTTTAGGTGGCGGTAGAGGTGGAGCAACCTCGACACTTAATCCTTAATGAAATTCCATCCATTCAAGAAATAAAGAGGTTTGGTAAAATTGATATAATGATATTTTCCACCATGACCACCTTGAAATATGATGCAGATATATGATGGATGAAGTTTGAATGGACTTTTGGGGCTTTTATTTCAGACTCACCCCATGGTGTTGAAGTCTTCATCAGGATGGACATAGTCCTCATCGTCACTGGTTAGACCAAGTTCATTACCATAACATTGATGGACAAAGTGCCACAGCTCTTTTGGGCATAAAGGCTAAGGGGGTAAGAAATTAAAGAAGAGCATCAGACAGGAAATGCAGAGTGAAATTTGAGCTTTTGATTGAACACAGGACTCAAACTTCATCATCTGTGTTAACAAGAACCAATCAAACATAATAACATACAACATATTTATTGGTTATTATTCCACAACCTTTGAAGCATGATGATGGCAGTCCTGGCAGGATTTTAATATTGTATATGCACGTAATGAAACACTGAGAGTGAAATCATTCTCACCTTTTCTAGAAGAGCGTTCTGCCACAGTCTGAACATCATCATGTACGTCCGGTCCCTCGCACCAAATGAGGTGAAAAAGTGCTGAGAGAAGAGCACAGTAAATTGTGAGATAAAGGATGGGATTTAAAATTGTATGCAAAGATTCGCGTTGCATATTTTGTCGAGTTTTTTAAGTAAAAATACGTACATATCTGTGTTAAATAGAAAAAAACAGTTGAATGTGGAAATTGAGAAAGGACGGTGTGTTTTGACACCTTTGTAAGGCAGTATTTTGTCCACTCTGACACAGTCATCATCTTCCCAAATGAAATTATGTATTATTTAGCCAAGCCGGCTAACCAGAAATGCACCCAGACACAACATGTCTAATCGTGTTGGTAACATAATCTCTTCTAAAGTATGTTCTGAAGATTTGACAATTAGATTTCTAAGCAGTTGTAAGTGGTGCTGGAACAACATGTCCTACAGTCTGAATCAATTGTGTTGATTATGTAAATCAATTGTCAATTTGCATTTACTGTGTCTGTGTGAGAAACTGTTCTCATTAATCCTGTTGAGACTTCACGCCATAAACTGACCTTGGTTATTCTAAATCTGTCAATTCTTTACACAGAAACCTAACCAAATGGTGCTCGACACATTTTGTAACACTGAAATACCCTACCACAGCGGTACAACTGCTATGAATGTGTATCTGAAAAGAAAATATTGTGGTCTGTATCACACAGTAATGTGTATTTAAGGCAAGGATGTGATGCTGCCTCTACCTTTTCATTGTCAGTGCTCAGCTGAATGGCATTGGGGATGAGACGGGCCGTCTTCTCCTTTGTCATAGTGCAGATGTCCTTCAATCGAACTGTCAGCTTTAGAGTGAAAAGCAGCATGTTTACACTACATAGGTAAAATATAGGAAACTTAACTGCAGATCTTTTTTTGTTTGTTTTCTGGACCAAGCCTGAAAAAAACTAACAAACCAAAAGACAATTAACTTGATGGACAAGTCCTTAACAGCTTTAAAGACACCCAAAAGAACATTACATGTATAGTACCCTCATTACAGATAGCCCCACACTGCAAAAACTCCAAATCTTTCGTCGTATTTCTTGTCAAAATGTCTCATTTCTAGTCGAAACTAATCTGTTTCCACTTAAAATAAGACTCATCACCTAAAAATTAACTTGTTTTTAGATCATTTGCACTTGTTTCAAACTAATTTTCACTTAAAATAAGAAAGTTTTTTGTGCTTGTAATAAGAAAGAAAAACTTGCCCCACTATCAGATTTTTCTACTTATTTTAAGTAAAAATATGCTTGAAAGAAGTAAAAAAAAAAAAGTGTCTAAAAACAAGCTACTTTTCATGTGATGAGTCTTATTTTAAGTATAATGAGATTTGTTTTGACCAGAAATGACATTTTGACTAGAAATAAGAAATACGTTTTTGCAGTGCAGGAAGAATAAAAGTTGGACATGATGGTTGTGAGTGAGAGTTTTAGTATTTTGCTTCTATGTGTTTATATGAAACATCATTCTACAAGAAGCTCAATGTAGGAGTGTCCCAGTGAGATTAGCTCCTCACCAAGGTTTCCCATCGGAAGATATTGCTGTAGAAACAAATCCAATTCTCCGAGAGGTAGAGGCGCCCCTGCAGAAGGATGTCCCGCTGCAGGGCACAGGAATAGTCTGGGAGGAGATGAAGGTCAAAGGTCAGAAGATGGTTTGGAAACAAATTGTGCATCAGAGCTCCAAAATGGAGAGAAAATGACATAAAACAATATATTAGCATTCTAGCAATGGTGCCCTGAGTGCAGCATGCAGCATTCAGGGGTAAACAACCTCCCACAATTTGCTCCACTGAGGAAATTGTAGTTCTTCACTAAAAAAGCCCCAGACAAAAAGAAAAAATAAGATAAGAGTCTGGTTGAAATATTGTTGGAAGTAGAACGTCCTTTTGAAGTAAATGTTGTGTTTTTTATGCAATAATAGTATCTATAAACTCTAATTTTCAGGCTATTCCTATCTGTGCAGTTCACACTCACCCACAATGAGGCGCTCAGTATCCGGCAGCTGCTTGAAGATCTTCCTGAAGTCTTCATTGCGTTGTTTGTATGTGGGACTCAGCACCTGCAGAGGAAATTACAGAAAACATACCGTATGCCAAAAATGATATCATGTAACCCAACTCTTTTTAGCTACAGGTCACACTCCTCTGAGATTACTATCATTACTATTAAATTAATTTAATTACTTTCTATGATGCTGTTATTTAGACACCACTTCACAATCTCCCACTAGGGCTTTGGCTCTACTGAACCAATGATGCTCTTCTATGCTGATGATATTTGTCTTAATGTCTCAAAATAACCCTTATAACCATGTGTTGTATTGTTTGAGGAAATTTGATTCAAAATAAGTGTAACAAAAACCCTCTTTAATCTTTCTGTTGTACTTTTCATTGCCCTGTGTAAAGGCAATAACATGAACCAATGAACTAAAATTCCTTTGAGGGTCTGGTGCATAGTGTTTTAATTCCAAATTGCAGCCCAAGAAATGACATTTATTTTGAAATCAAATTACATTCTATCATAATGTGGTTCTAACAAAACAAATATAAAACAGACAATTGTGTGTGGTCAAAAACTACTGAAAAAGCAACTGAAAATGTGGACAAAGTCAATGAAAACATCTAATCAAAAGATGAAGGTTGGTATAAAAAAAATACTCACGTTGTACCAGCTTTGACTTTTCTGTTGAGATACAGGCAAAAGACGAAAATAAATTATGTATTCAGTGAACCCAAATCACATTATACAATTTCTGGAATCAATTTTGCAAAGAGATAGTTGGGGATACGCTGATCTCTTGATGTCATATATACAGTATATATCCAATAATCCACTGAGATTGTGGTTTGCCATGTATCAGTTAGTTATTATAGATTTTTCCTCACATGATTGATCCTATAGGTCAGCACCTAGAAGTTGAATGTCTAGAAGTTGAAGTAAATTGATAGAAATTGTTACTGGACCTACCTATACAGTAGTTCTATGAGTACATGCTCAAAAGAGGCAATGGACTGGGAGCACCCCCTGATTATTTGTGACTTACTACTATTTGATTTTCTTGGTGAACAGGAAGTCAAAGTCAAATTGAAGCACTTAAGCATCAAGCTAATGGTCCATGTCTATGTTCCCACAGCCTTATGTTCCCACAGTTCTAAGATTTTTCTCAAAATTAGGCCCTATGTATCTGGATTCTGGACTCTATCTATCTGGCCTGTCTAGCCTCTACTGGGTCTTTTTACTAAACTTAACCAACTCTTTTCTTCATTGCCTAAACCCAACCAATGGTGGGACCAAAGGGCTGTGGGAACATAGGAATGACCCCCAAGCGAACATCTGCTCACCTTGGAGTTCTTCCCTCCACTGCGTGTCCCGGGGTTAGTGGGATGGACGGACTGGGAGTTGGTGCGCTGGTGCTGGGCGGTTTGTTGCTGCTCCGGCGTGGCGGTGGCGGTGGCGGTGGCAGGGCAGCGGTCCGAGGCCTGGTCCGATGAACCTTTTTCCACCATTGCACTGTCAGCCTCCGGGGTCAGCTGGGTCATGGACGAAGAGGAAGGGTTTTGCAGGATGGGCGAGCAAGCAGCGTAGCTCTGAGAGTCAGTGGCCCCACTGAAACGAAGAAAAAAAGCTTAGAGTTTGTTTACATCACTGCAAAAACTCAAAATCTTTCCAAGAATATTTGTCTTATTTCTTGTCAAAATGTCTCATTTCTAGTCAAAACTAATCTCTTTCCACTTAAAATAAGACTCATCACCTAAAAATGAACTTGTTTTTAGATAATTTCACTTGTTTCAAACTAATTTTCAATTAAAATAAGTAGAAAAATCTGCCAGTGAAAGCAAGTTTTTTGTGCTTGTAATGAGGAAGAAAAACTTGCTTCACTGTCAGATTTTTCTACTTATTTAAAGTGGAAAATTTGCTTGAAATTTTTTTTAAAAAGTGTCTAAAAACAAGCTGCTTTTTATGTGATGAGTGTTATTTTAAGTATAATTAGATTTATTTTGACTAGAAATAAGACAAATATTCTCGGTAAGATTTTGAATTTTTGCATTGCATTTCATCACAGGCCACAGCTCTTAAATATCCATGCAAGTGAAAGAAAAAACATCCGTGTATTGTTCCACTGTGTTGGTAAAACTGAGAAAGTATTAAATAAGAAGATCCAATGAGAAAAGGAAGAACTGTAACAACAAATGTACCTGCAGTTACGTCCCAAAATATTGGTATTCTGCACCAGAGATTCAAATGAGTGAATAAACACATATGCACTGTACCAACTATCCTGGTTTCCAACAATAAAAGTGAATGAATAGTGATCAAACTAACATTTTCTGTAGAGGAAATCAACTAAGTATTGGATTTTCTGGGCTAATAATAGGAATATGTACCATTCCTGTAAAACACCTTGCGTCTTGCGTCAAATCCTCAAACAGAATTTGGATTTCTAGGGTTTTAATTTCACCAGGGACCAACAGAGCCACAGATCAGTCCCCAGCAGCTTCACAGTCCAGTTGAACTCAGAGAGAGGAGCCTGAGCGATGCACAGAGAGGCTAGATAGATGCCATCTCCCCCTGCATTGCAGCTCTGAAAGGTCAAATTACAAACAGGAGGAGAGTCCACTCTAGCCTTCCTACCTGCTAAGTCTAACATTATTTTGTCAATAATAATCTTATCAAGAGCTCATTTAGTGCCGTCGGGAAAAAAAACTAAAAAAAAAAGCACATGAGGTAATGACTGTATTGGGCTTCAAGGGAAAACTAAATACTTAATACTATATTTATAGATCACAGAACCGGCCAAACAAACTGCAATCAAAGTTAATCACCTTTAAATCCTCATGTTTTACCTGCAGGCAAAAAAAGCTCAGTAAAAACAAATCTAACAGATCTTCCATTAATTAATTGAATAAAAATATAGAGCTCCATACAGCTGTTACAGATAGAACATGACAGCAAAACCCTGTCATGTAAGTCTATGTTAGCATCATACTGCATATGGGACAGATAATAAACGGATGTGGTTTGTGTCTCACTAAACCCGAGCTCAACTATCTGATGCAACAGAAATGGTGGAATGTAAAGTAGCGCAAGGTGACACACACATCCTCCCTGAATAACACACAAAATGCAAAGCACAGAGCAACAACAACAACGGCGACAAAGAGATGATGAGATCGAGGTATTTTTAGAGGTTGAGCATGCAGCTAAACCAACCTTGCAGCCATGGAAGACTTCAGCCCACAGCATCAGTCAGACAACTGTACCTGCTTCATGCATCCATTCAGACGGCAACAGCAGCAGCAGGAGAGGAGGAGGAGGAAGATGAGGAGGAGGAGACAAGGAAGCAGAGAGAAGAGAAGAGAAGAGATGAGGAGGGAGGAAGAAGAGGAGGAGGAGGAGGAGGAGGAGGAGGAGGAGGAGGAGGAGGAGGATGGTGCTGAAAATCCATAAGCAGCACTGCCCCCTCTATAAGAAACACAGCTCTGCCGGTTAAATAGGCCGGTGCTTCATGCTTCTCTCCCTTCTCCCTTCTCTCCTTTATTTCTCCTTCTGCAGAATGATTTAAAGACTCCTGCTGCTGCTGCTCCCCCCCTCTCAGTCTCTCCCCCCTCCCATTACATTAAAACTCACCATGTTGTGAGTGGATGCCGTAGCAGAGCCGTGGAGACTGCCTCCTCCTCCGTCGCTGCTCTGCTCACAGCGCTCGGTGGGCTTCAGCATCGCAGGCAGAGAGAGAGAGAGAAGAGCCCCTCCCACTTCTCACAGATTCATGAGCTTTATGAATGAAAGATGCTGACGTGGATTAACCCTCACTGTCACACCATGTTGCCTAGCCCCTCCCCATTTAAACAGACACATAGAGCAGGGGTTCTCAACTAGTCTCACTCTGGGCTCCACATTTTCCCATGGTCATTAAGTCACGACCCAATTTTATAGAATTCAAACCAAGATTATTTTTTTTAAGCCTTTAAAAACAAATTTTGCTTTTTATTGAGCAAAGTGCATTTCAGAGCACATGAATGAAACTGAGGAGGAGCATGACAACTGCATGTACGGAAGTGAATAAAAAAATATCAAACTGCACAAAATGGAGACCAACAAAATGATATATTTGACTTCTAATGCATCTCTGCATTCAGAGCATATTCACAAAAGTGAATAAATATCAAATTGCACAAAATAAAGACCCACAAAACAAAACAAGATTAACTGCATTCAGGCCACATTAATAAGAAATTGATATCTTTGCATTCAGAGCAAATGGAGCAAATAATAAGAAACTGAGGAGGACCATTACAACTGCATGTGTTCACGTGATGCGTGCCTTTCAAAATAAGTTATTTTTCAAAATAAAAGACATGTCCAACATCAGATGTGCATTAAATATTATTTACTTTTTTGACCAGCTGTCCGCGACCCATCCAGAACGGGTCCGCGACCCACTTTTAGGTCCCGACCCACCAGTTGAGAACCACTGTACTATATGACATCAAGAGATCAGCGTATCCCCAACTATCTCTTTGCAAAATAGATTTCAGAAATTGTAAAATGTGATTTTGGTTCACTTAATACATAATTTATTTTTGTCTGTTGCCTGTCTCTCAACAGAAAAGTCAGAGCTGGTACAACGTGAATATTTTTTTTATACCAACCTTCATCTTTTGATTACATGTTTTCATTGACTTTGTCCACATTTTCAGTTGCTTTTTCAGTAGCTGTCCGCGACCCATCAATAACGGGTCCGCGACCCACTTTTGGGTCCCGACCCACCAGTTGAGAACCACTGACATAGACCACTCTCATTGTCTCTTTAAGATTTGCATTTTACAAAAAAGAGTCATAAGGATGGTTCATCATGCTGGGTACCTTGCTCATACAAATCCGTTGTTTTTAAAATCGGGTATTTTAAGATTTGAGGACCTATAGTCAAATTCAAAACAGGTCAGATTTTGTTTAAAGCCTGGAATAGGTTGCTACCAATAAACATCCAAAAAATGTTTATTTTATGGTCAGAGAAAGCATATATGATTTAAGAGGGAACTGTAACTTTAAACAATCTACCATCCATTCTACCCTGAAAAGTTTTAGCATCTATTTTTGTGGTGTAAAAATGTGGAATAGACTAGATGAGGATATAAAAATGTGCAATAACTTAAAACAATTTAAAAGTAAGCACAAACACACACTCTTGATCAGCTATAAAGAACTGGACAGCTGATTTTACTCTTTTTATTTATATTTATAATCATGGCCTTATTTCATATTAAAGCAATATGTTTTTAATCTTCTAAATTGTATGTAACTATAGATGTATGACATGAATCATAATGTAAGGGGGGGCTGAACTTACATATACTGTTTGTCTTTTGATGTGCTTGTTTGAGACAAATAAAAATCAAATCAAATCAAATCAAATCAAATCATACAGACTCATCTTTTAATTTTCTTTCTCCTCTCACATCTGATTCACTTTGATGTAAATCTAATCTTCTTATCATGTCTACTATTTTATTTTATCTTATTGCTATTGTCACGTCTTTCCATAGAGATGAATTGTTCTCTTCTTCAATTTAATACAGTTTTTTTTTTTTTTTCCGGTTCATTGGTTCTGATTATAATTAGTTTCTTATTGTAATCAGAGCTTCCCTTCAGCTTTGGGATTTGGTCACTGCAAATCCAAACAGCCAGTTTCAATAGGTGATGTTTTATTCATTCAAATTAGTTCTTACACATGAGGGAGGAAATTGCTCTTGTGTTATATGTAATGTAATTTGAGATTTATCTGATAATCATATCCAGTTGCTTTCCTATTGATACTGTACCAAACCCACAACAACAACATCTGGTCAAATACTTAACCATCCTGAATCCCTTTTTGTAAATAAAAGGCTCCTTCATATCTCTTGTTATTGGTATTTTTCGACAGTTATGACGCATTAATAGATTTTCAGGATGTTACTGTTGTGGCAGGTGGAATTGTCTTTAAATGTGAAATCCAAATGAGATCCACTGAATATAATAATAGCAATTTATTTTTTCCATTGACAAAAATGGTTCTTAAATTTTCTCTATTTTAATCTTAGTCCCTGATATATTAAGACAGCATTGAAAAGTCCTCTTTGTTTAGAAGGTGTTTTGCATCCCAGCTTATGTTAAAAACCCCCGCTCCTGCTTTGATGATCTCTCCCTAACTGACCTGCTGATGTCAATGAGGCTGTGATGGGACGTTATAGTTCATATCTCATCATGAGCATTTAAATCAAGGGGGCAGTTGTGGGTCTGAGAAGTGAAGCTCACTTCCACGTTCAAAAAACTGCAATCCCCTCGGCTTCCTCTGGGGGCTGGTGTCAGAAAGCAGCATTTCTCCATAGACCCCCATGTTAAAATCGCAGATTTTACATCCTCAATAAACATGATCAAAGCCTGGTGCCATCACGTTTTTTGGTCTCAACCGATAGTTTCTACCCCCGCACACACTCTGAGGGGGGTGAATGTTTGGTAACGCTTTATATTAAGGTCCTTGTAATAAGCATTAGTTAAAGCAGAAGTAAGTGATATATTTGTGTTAATATAAGTCTTAAATAGTTATATCTTCTGACAGCAATCACTTACATAGAGTGTTTGGACTGAAACACGGGTCTCTCAGTCCCTCTGCTCTGCTCTGAGCCGAGGAGAAAACATTTATCGTATCCTACAGTTTTTATCCAATGAGGAGAGAGAACGGCATGCAGGGCTGTGTGTGCAGCCAAGGAACGCCGTGAATGTGGTGACGTAGGGACGAGGACTGTTATGGTGCGTTCAAGGAAACTCGTAACTGGTGTTTTTCCGACCTGTGAAGTCGTACCAGTTCGATCTGGTACGAGTTCACGGGTCAGAAGTTACGAGTGGCCGTTATAGTGACTTTCACAGGTAAAACAGGTCAGGAAAACACGAGTGGGTTGCCTGGAACGCTACAAAGTCGTAAGTCGTGACTTGAAGCCGTAACTTACGGTTTCAAAAGCCTGCCTGGAACGCAGCATTAGCCAAAACGACCGGATCGCTTACTTCTGCTTTAAGTTTACTCTATTTTGATGTTTGTTACTGATATATTAAGACAGCATTGAAAAGTCCTCTTTGTTTATAAGGTGTCCCAGCCAATGTCAATAAACTACCGCTTCTACTTTGATGATCTCTCCCTAATTGACCTGCTGATGTCAATGAGGCTGTGATGGGACATTACAGTTCATATCTCATGAGCATTTAAACAGAAGTTTTTTCACATTGCTCTTCCACAGGTAGTGTATAATGCACCCTCCCCTCCATCCAGTTGATGCCAGTCTGTATATTAACCCAGTTTAATCCAGATTTCCCTGAGGACAGATCCCTATGATGTGGCCTGAGACGGAAGCAGCCAATTGCAACACTCGGCCCACTGAGCCATAGAGTGGCCAATCACAGAGTGATTCACTGAATTATATTATTTGAAATGCAGCAAATGCAAAGTTCAGTAAGTGAAAATGATGAAATTTTGAACATATCATATCTGTAATACGGTAACATTAAGATGAGACTGTGTATACTATCTCATTCATGATGTAATAGCATTGCACATTCTTTGAGACTTGTCAGTTAGTAAGTTAAACAAAAATGATGATGAGTGGACCAGAATATTAAGAAGCCTTCAAACAGTAATACAAATTAAGTCTCTCTATCCATTTCTTTTGAGGTGTGAAATTAAGGTTTAGTTATTAAAACTGACGGGCAGAACAAGAAGTGAAGACGGTAAGTCGCTGTCATTCTTCTCCATTCAAATTTTTATTTAAAAAAAAAGAAGAAAAAAAGAGACAGTATTGAGTTTCTGTACAAATATACATGTTTCACCCCGTTGGCCTTTTATATTGATGGATACTGTATATCCATCAAAATAAAAGGCCAACACTGATATCATCACTGAAGGTATTGCATACTGTACAGGTACATACTGTACTACTGTGGAAGGACTTTCATATTTACATCAAGACTTTACTTTGTATTGAATGCATACATACAATGAAGAATCCAATGGAGAACTTAATATATATATATATATATATATATATATATATATATATATATATATATATATATATATATATATATATATATATATATATATATATATATATATATACTATATATATATATTCATATAATATTTATTAATTCAAAGTTTGAATCATGTTCCATTATAACTATATATTCTACATTGATATAAGCTTTGATGCAAAAAAACAACAAAACTTGTAGTTCAAATTTTGTTTAGTATCTGTAACATGCATATAACCATCACTCCTCCGCTTTAATTGGGGTTTTTACTCCAAATGTTTCCATAGACTTCCATAGATTTTGAATTCCAAAGATGATTGTGTTTTTCAGTGGGAATGGATACTACCTTCCGTTTCACACAGGCCAAAAATAAAAAATAGGGCAGCAGCAACAAGAACGCTGTACTGTCCAACCACATTCAGAAATCAGAAATGTTTTTGAAATTCATTCATTGAGCTTGGTTGTTCACTTGATTTTGGTGGAATGATTTAAGAGTTTCTTCAATAGATCAAATAAACATTTATAGTAAAGAACATGAACAATGGACACCTGGTAATGGTTTACTGCCGAGCTGGAGACAAATTTAATTTAAAAAAATGCCATTACTTCTTGTAACTTTCACAGAATCTATAGAGACTGAAATACTCTACAAAAGTGGAGAGACAAAGGCATGATATTAGCTCAATTTAACAGCGTACATTGCCTTGAAGGCATTCATAGTATTGAGTTGTTCACTTGAAATACTTGTGTCAAAAATGCTTTTTTTGTTTTCTCAATGAAACCCTCAGCTTTTCCAGTGATAAGAAAAATAAATTGAATTGTAGAAATAATCCCATTGTTTTACATCCCTCATGCACATAGTTTTGGTTTCATTTATCCAGGTTTTGAGATTAAAAAAGATGAAAAGAACGAAAAAGAAATAGAAAATTAAGAGTACCAACATTTAAAATGAATATACGTTCCAAAATATCTTGTTACTTTCTGTGCTGTGTGTTTGAAACACTAAAGGTGAGTATACTGTATTGTATTGTAAAT
Organism: Trachurus trachurus; assembly: GCF_905171665.1. NCBI lineage: Eukaryota > Metazoa > Chordata > Actinopteri > Carangiformes > Carangidae > Trachurus > Trachurus trachurus. Next base: position 3,967,601 of record NC_139903.1, read on the forward strand.
GGATGTGTGGGTAAATCTGGCAGGTTTTGACAATATTTACAGGACAAACACGGGGAAAGAACTTAGTACTTCTTTCATTACAATACTCTCAATAGGTTATTTGAGCATTAGGATAACTTTCTGCTGAGCTGTATTTGTTTTGTCCTAAGCCAGTTCACATCTCCACATTATGGGAAAGAGCTGTTTTTTACTTTTGGATAGTAATGAAGCTTCCCTAAACCACAAAAAGAGGGAAATTGAATCTACATTCAGGCTTTTCCTTTAGTCTAACCACCATCTGCAACCGTCCGATGGCAGTTTCATGTCTGTCTGGCAAAAAGTAAAAGTAAATAGTGACCATCAGCGTGATCCAATAGAGACTGTTAGGATCGTAATAAAGGTATTATTCTAAAATATGCTAATTTATCTGTGGGTCATGCCAGCATCATATTTATGTTGCAATAAGCAGACTAAGCCATACAACTATTTTACTTTATAGATACAGAATCTAGACTCAATTAAACATTTAAAATCTTTTATGAAATAATAAAATACATCATAAAAAAACTAGACGGTATTTTTAATTCTACTTTCACTGTACATATGGCACCAGGGTGGTATTTAATGGCAGATGGTTAGGGATTACTGAGTGATGATGAATAATATGAATAAAACTATGCACTATTTCTGAAAGGAGAGCATGATCATAAAATCATCACGTCCAAAGTCAGATGTGAAAGCAACTTAAAAGACATAATAATCTGCTGCTTATAAATATATTCAAGCTGCAGTATTGATATACTGTATTTAAGCTTCCAACAAGATAACAAAAAACAAGTTTCTTCTGAAAAACACTCTCCAAAAGACTCCCAAAACTGTCGTAGCGCGTAGATTCCTGTTTTTGAGGGAGAGTGAAAGTAGTGAATGAGATTGATTATTATTATTGTAACAATCTCTGACATGCTCACCTATAATGTATGAACATGTTGTATGAACATTTCTTAAAAATATACCAAAGTGCGCTTGCTGTTCTCCGTGACTGTGGTTGTCCTGCATAAATCCACACTGTAAGTACTGGGAGAGTAAAACGGGGAAGTCGTGGACATCTACACATGGCACACTTACATTATGTTTCAGTTGGCACGGTGAAAGCAGCAAAGGGTTTCAGCATCACTTAACGTCTATGTTCAGTGTACGACATAGAAGGTATTGATGGATGGATAAACTGTCTTCATTAAAGGGATAGTTCACCCAAAATTGAAATTTCACTCATTATCTAGTACTCAACCTCATGTGGACTAAGGGCTGGGAGAAGTTTCAGAGTCCTCCGTGGCTTCTCTGAGTTACAGGGGGTCTCGGCGTAGCAGTGCATGTCCATATGTCTTCGTAACAAAAAGACACACCAAAAAACATCCAAATACCTCCATGCTGCTCGTATGTAATGTCCGTAATTGTCCCGAAAAAAATTAAATAAGTCTATATTTCAAGCTTGTTTTGTAGCGGAAGCTTCTCTTCCCGGTTCGTCAAATTTGGACGAACTGGGAAGAGGACAGACCCTGGCTCATCCAAATTTGAGGAGGATTTGAGGAGCTTCCGCTACAAACAAGCTTGAAAAATAGACTTTTTTTTTTTTTTCGGGGACAATTTCGCATTTCGGGGCTTCAATACAAGACGGACATTACATACGAGCAGCATGGAGGTATTGGGATGTTTTTTGCTGTGTCTTTTTGTTACGAAGACAGTTGGTATCCATTTGCAACCGTTATATGGACATGCACTGCTACGCCGAGACCCCCTGTAACTCAGAGAAGCCACGGAGGACTCTGAAACTTCTCCCAGCCCTTAGTCCACATGAGGGGGAGGAGATAATGAGTGAAATTTCAATTTTAGGTGAACTATCCCTTTAAATCTTTTTATACAATCAGCATTTTATTCTATTAACATAGCAGTGGAACTACAGTATAGGCTACTTTCATCAGTTCAGTCACAGCAGGTGCAGGTATTTGAACAAGTGTGAAGTGTTTTTTGTTGTACATAGGAAGGTGTTGTTATACGATTGTTGAAAACACATTGTAGTACATGTAGATCTCTTATTCTGGTGGTTTGTGCAATCAATCAATGACTTCCATTCAGTTTCAAAACCCTTGTATCATTTAGAAACACACCACTCAGGGGAGATGTTCAACAAACCACAGCAGAAGAAGCTTGTTCCTCGAGGGAGGCGAGGTTCTTCACGAGTTAAATTGCCGATAGTGTCCATCAGACTGTGAACACTGTGAATATAGCTAGATAATATGACTGGCTGCATTGGTCTTTACAGTTTTTTTCTTTTCCTCTGTTTCTTCTATACAGTCTGGAAGGCCTTGGTTTGGGCGGGGATCATGACGGGAGTGGCCCCCATGCGACTAAGGTTCCCCGGGCCCAGTTTCGGGGGTGGGCTGGACTTGGAGTTGGAGTTGGAGGTAGAAGAGGAGGTGGGCGTAGAACGGGGCTCAGGAGTCTTAGGAACCGTGTGATTGTAGCCGGGTGGAGACCGAGGATAAGAGGAGGCTTGGCAGCTTTCTCTCAGGGCCATCACGGCGGGGACGCAGCCCTGGTGGCCCCGCGGCCCCATGTTGTTGTGCACCATGGACTGGGTGGAGGAGGTGCCGGAGCGAGAGCTGCCGGAGCGGGACGAGGAGATGGAGTTCGGCTTCACCAGTTTGGCTTTGGGAGCCTCTGCATCCTCTCTGAAACGAGCACATGGTGTGTGTTAGTCAGTCAGTCAGTTACAATATTACACTGCAAAAACTCAAAATCTTTTCAAGAATATTTGTCTTATTTCTTGTCAAAACTAAACTCTTTCCACTTAAAATAAGTCTCATCACCTAAAAATTAACTTTTCATCACTTGTTTCAAACAAATTTTCACAAGTAGAAAAATCTGCCAGTGAAAGCAAGTTTTTTTGTGCTTGTAATAAGAAAGAAAAATTATCAGATTTTTCTACTTATTTCAAGTAAAAATATGCTTGAAAGAAGTAAAAAGTGTATAAAACCAAGCTACTTTTTAATGTGATGAGTCTTGTTTTAAAGGGACAACGAGGAGTTTTGGAAAAGCGAAGTATTTTCACACTACATTTATGAGCCTCCGCGCACCGTGAAATTTTTTGACCGGCGCAAGACGGACTCATGTTTTCATTCATCAAGAATCAAAGTCAGAGGTTCGAAGACGATCAGATACTGTCGTAGTCCCGACCATAAACGGCGATTCAGCGGTGTTATTCTCATGACTCGCCAAAAGTAAGGAAACTACCACTAATAATAACAAAATAACGATAGACAAAACTATATATTTATAGAAAATGGGCCCATTAACAAGTGTGGGTAACGTAAATCCATCCACATTAATGTGAGACTTTTTTATTGTCGCAGAATTTTTCGTTCTGCTGATGGAGAAACTCCTTGTTGTCCCTTTAAGTATAATTATTACATTTGTTTTGACTAGAAATGACATTTCGACGAGCCTAGAAATCTAACGGCAGCAAATATATTTGCTCCGTAGGTAGTAGGTCTAGAAACGAGCCATAGGAACTTTTAGAGTCTCGAACACCGTTTGTGTTCACCAATCACAGCGCTCTATCTGTTTAGAGAGTCGTTGGGCGGGCTTAACGCCATGACGACATACTTGCGACGGTGAAAAACATGACAAGATGGCTTTGGCAAAGGAATCGTTTGAATCAGCGTTGAATCGCATCAACTTTGAAAGAATTAAACTTGCCATTTTCTTTAAAAGTTGAGCAAGCAACTGCACTGAAGTCATTCATTTCGAAGAAGGATGTATTTGGTGTTTTGCCGACGGGATATGGGAAAAGTTTAATCTACCAGTTTGCTCCTGTTCGCTGGCTTGTCAGGCTACATTTTGACTAGAAATAAGACAAATATTATTGGTAAGATTTTGAGTTTTTGCAGTGTAGGCTCTGCAAATGTGAAACAATACAACAAAGTGTTGATGGAGGAGGCATGGGAAGGGGCAGGGCATTGTCATTGTATACCTGATTTCATTTGGAGTCTCCTCTTCATCATATTTCTTCATCTCCTTCTTGCGACACACCAGCCAGATGATGAGGATGATGAGGAGGACACCGAAGGAGACGCCAACCACTGCTCCCGCTACCACACCCATTCCCCGCACATCTACAAGCATGTGGACACACAAACAAGACACAATGAATGTACACATCATCCCAAATTCACATATGTAGAGAAAGACACTACACTCCTTTCCATATTCTCACAAATCATCATTATGTCATGTCCTACAGCTTTGACATCTTCCATTTACACTGCTTACAGTATGTAGTTCCTCCTGCTCTATTACTTGTGATGAAGTCAGTTGAGAGGAAATAGACGTTACTACAGCAAAGAAACAAATAATGTGTAAGTATTTATGTACACTGCAAAAACTCAAAATCTTTCCAAGAAAATGTGTCGTATTTCTTGTCAAAATGTCTCTTTTCTAGTCAAAATGAATCTCTTTCCACAATAAGACTCATCACCTAAAAATTAACTTGTTTTTAGATAATTTTCACTTGAAATAAGTAGAAAAATCTGCCAGTGAAAGCAGGTTTTTTGTGCTTGTAACAAGAAAGAAAAACTTGCTCCACTGTCAGATTTTTCTACTTATTTCAAGTGAAAATATGCTTGAAAGAATTGAAAAGTGTCTAAAAACAAGCTACTTTTTAATGTGATGATTTCTATTTTAAGTATAATGTGATTTGTTTTGACTAGAAATTACATTTTGACTAGAAATAAGACAAATATTCTTGGTAAGATATTTGAGTTTTTGCAGTGTAAGAAGGTGAATGATGAATGATCAGGGTGAAGTTGCAAAAGCAGTTTGCCATGTTGCTATTCGTGGTGAGAGAACACAAGCATCAGTATGAGACTGCTGTACAAATGTAGGAATTGTGATAAAAAATAGAAGAGAAGTAGAAAAGTAAACACTGTATAAACATTTATTTATACATTGTGTCATGCAGTGCTCAGCAGCATCTTCCTACTCACAGTGCATCTTAACCTCCACAGTGCAGCTCTCCTCTCCCACATCGTTGCTGGCTGTGCATTTATAGACTCCACTGCTGTCCTTCGTCAAGTTCCTCAATGTCACAATTTCTGGGTTTTTCAAGTCTGAGAGTAAAAACAAAAAGGGAACAAGGGCGGAAAACAGAGTTTATTCTTATCTATATTGTCTTATGTTTTAGTCTTAGTAGACAAATACTCCAATGTAATGAGTGGACTTACCAATCATGGCCAGTGGAGGCAGCTTGCCAACGTACTTGCCCTTGTCCAGTACCCTCTCCCACTTGTAGTGGATGGGATCTGAGCCATCCGCAGACTTGCAGCTCATCTTCACATCGCTGCCCTCCAAAGGTTTTCCCTCCATCCAGCACTGTGGCTTTGATGGCTTCACTGCAGATAAGACAGGAACAGATATCATCACATGTTTGTTTTTTATGCTTTTCCACAGATCAATGGTCTCCATGAATACAAGGGCTGAGTTGAAGCATGAATTGAAAATATTTCTGCTGCGGTACGTCCTTGTGTGCAATAATAGCAGACAGCAGCCTGGAGAGGCAGCTAGCAGATATACTTTGCCTGTAGTATAATTTATGTTGAGCAAATGTTGCAACATACAGTAAGTGTTTGTGAGGAGCTTCAGAGGAACTTCTTGGTGACATCATGTAGCAGCTGCTCCTCTGGTTTGTGTCTGACAAAGAAGCTGCCTAATCAGTGCTCGCTTGACGCTTGGTATTATGTAGTGGATTCCCCCTGGTTGTGAAGTTTAAGTTTAGGGTTCAATAAGGACTGTAAAGTAAAAAATCTGCCCCAAACACACTTAATATCTGACTAGAAAATCTGGAACACGAACACTGGTGGACAACCAGTCCTGAGGGTCACTGCTGAGTGCTGCCCTCTTGGAAAAGGGCTGGTTGTTTAGTAGACTTGAAAATGAACTAATACTGTAAATAACTGGGTATAAACAAAGTCCTTCTAGGCATTCTACCTCATATTAGAACGTCTCTGGTATAAATCTGTTTCTTCTTTGTTCTGGTAGAGCTGCCGCCCCATGTTGAGGCAACAGTCCTCAATTCTGCATCGGGCAGCCCCTTTCCTGCATGTCATTCCCCCTCTCTCTCCCCATTTCCTGTCTTTCTCTCGACTGTGCTTTCGATTAAAGGCAATAAAAATCCCGAAAATATACATAAAATAAAATAAAATTTAAAAAAATAAAGTAAGAAATTGAATGATGAAATTTAATGAACATCTGATACAGGATATATATCCTCTACATCAGACTCAAGATAATGACAACATAAGAACAAAACACAATTATACTGTTAAAAAAAACCCTCAATAATCCATACATAATATCACTCAAATGCAAACAAAATAATCCCCAAATAATCTCCCACATTACCACAAAAATCATAACCTTGCTTTACAGTTATATAAAAAGTCCTTATTTGACCAGAATGTATCTAGTCTATTTTTAAAAGAATTCCCTATGATCAGAGGTGTGTATTTTGTAGAAATACAAACTGATCTCTTTGCTTGTACACAATAAACCAAGACGCAAGAATTAATTTCAGTTGGCTCTTTCATGTCTTTTTAATGTGTAGTAAGTTAACGAGAGCTGATATCATGGTTTATACATTTCCAAACACACCCTGTATAGTCAAAGTCAGTGGTTTGTGACTGGCACTTACCCAGCACGATGAGGCTAATTGTGCTCCAGTGGTATTGTGCACCATTCTTAACCTTGCAGCTGTACTCCCCTGTGTCCGTCAGAGACAAGTCACGGATCAGCAGAGAGGCATCGCCCTTTAAGTACTCTCCGGCGAAGGCCACGCGGCCGCGCTCCGCCTCGTTGGGGTGTAACACCTGTCCAGCGAAGTAGGTGATCACCTGGTGGGGAGAGTCGTATGTCGTATGTGAGTGGGTTTGTGGAACAACGTAAAAACAAGAACAGCAAGTGAAACAGACTGGAATGCTCAATTGTACACTGCAAAAACTCAAATATCTTACCAAGAATATTTGTCTTATTTCTAGTCAAAATGTCATTTCTAGTCAAAACAAATCTCATTACACTTAAAATTAGACTTTTTACTTCTTTCAAGCATATTTTCACTTGGAATAAGTAGAAAAGTCTGATAGTGGAGCAAGTGTTTCTTTCTTATTACAACAAGCACAAAAATCTTGCTTTCACTGGCAGATTTTTCTACTTATTTCAAGTGAAAATGTGTTTGAAACAAATTAAAATTATCTAAAAACAAGTTCATTTTTAGGTGATGAGTCTAATTTTAAGTGAAAAGAGTTTAGTTTTGACTAGAAATGAGACATTTTGACAAGAAATAAGACAAATATTCTTGGAAAGATTTTGAGCTTTTGCAGTGTAGTAATATATGTACAGAAGGATTTCTGTCTATCTGTGGACACTCAGGGAACTGATTACTAATGTATGGGCAAGTTTTTACTTTCAAAAGTTATATAAATTATTATTATAAATTATTCTTAAAGGGGACATGTTATGGAAATATCACTTTTTAAAGGCTCTTTAACATATATTTGGGTGTTTGTCTTGCCTTCCGTCCCCCAAAATGTGAGAATTGACAAAAAAAAATCTGTACTTTGCAGGCTGCCGAGGTCGAAATCCATATGGTTTTATGAGCTGTTCCCTCAATTGTTATCCAACGATGTAATTCGTTTTTGAATTTCCACAATACCACCCCTGCCTGTGAGTACCAGCATCGGTAGAAGGGGCGGGGCAAGCAGTGGCTCATTTGCATTTAAAGGGACAGACACTGAAACCAGCCAGGCTGGAGGATGAAAAGAGCTGTGATGTTTGATCGTTGGGGTATTTTGAGCGAAGCATGTCACAGGTCATGTCTTTAAAGGGATAGTTCACCCAAAATTGAAATTTGTGTTGTAGCGGAAGCTTCTCAAAGCTCCTCTTCCCGGTTCGTCAAATTTGGACGAATTGGGAAGAGGAGCTTCCGCTACAAACAAGCTTGAAATATATATACAATTTCGCATTTCGGGGGCTTCAATACAAGACGGACATTACATACGAGCAGCATGGAGGTATTTGGATGTTTTTTGGTGTGTCTTTTTGTTATGAAGACAGTTGGTATCCATTTGCAACCGTTATATGGACATGCACTGCTACGCCGAGACCCCCTGTAACTCAGAGAAGCCACGGAGGACTCTGAAACTTCTCCCAGCCCTTAGTCCACATGAGGGTGAGTAGATAATGAGTGAAATTTCAATTTTGGGTGAACTATCCCTTTAAGACACCTGGGAACTATTTTAATTTGTGGAAAATGGGCATAATATGTCTACTTTAAATCTTTCATTTGTGAGCAATTACAAAGCACTGAGAAATGCTGAAAATAGCAGCTCACTGATGCTTCCCGAGCTTGACAGGATCATCCAAGAGGAACAAGATAAGCTGCACAAATTCAGGTGTGCAAAGCTCAAAGAGACTTATCCAAAGACTACTGGTAGATGTAATTGCTGCCGAAGGGGAATGTGAACTTTACCATCATGTTTTTTTTTGTCTAAAGTGCAAAATTGTTCATATTAACCTGTTGCATGGAGAAACACTCACCACTTTCTGTCTTGGTTTGAGAAACAGCCACTCGATGTCCAGACTGGGATTAGCTTCAGACACCCAGAACTGATGGTGGCAGGGCAGCGTGGCGTTGTCCGCGACAACCCTCTTCATCTCCATCTGGCCGTACGTCGTCAGCACGCCCTGCACAACTGTAGGAAGAGAGAACAGTTCAGGATTTAACTTCTCCATATCAGATGTGAAAATGAATCGAGCCGCTCCGAGTATAAATACACTGCAAAAATTCAAAATCTTACCAAGAATATTTGTCTTATTTCTAGTCAAAATGTCATTTCTAGTCAAAATAAATCTAATTATACTTAAAATAAGACTCATCACATTTTAAAAAGTAGCTTGTTTTTAGACACTTTTTACTTTTTTCAAGCACATTTTCCACTTAAAATAAGTAGAAAAATCTGACAGTGGATCAAGTGTTAGGGTTAGGGTTACCCTATTATCTAAAAACAAGTACATTTTTCGTTGATGAGTCTTATTTTAAGTGGAAAGAGATTCGTTTTGACTAGAAATGAGACATTTTGACAAGAAATAAGACAAATATTCTTGGAAAGATTTAGAGTTTTTGCAGTGTATAAATAATGCAACAGCAGGATGGTGTGAAAGAAAATATGGCTCAGGAAGTCTTTTCAAGAAGTGGTTCTAAAAGAATTGATTTCCACCACACACAGATGCGACCCTCTTCCCTCGGGGGGAAACTCCAACACTGTGGTTGCTTGTGAAAACGCTGGCTGTGTCTGCCGCCTGGTCAACATTGCACCTGACCCCGAAAAATCTGTCCCTGCGGGCGGCGGCGGGCCCATGTTGTGTCTCCAGACTGCACCTGACTGGCCCGGGACCAGCCACCAGATGCTCACCACCACCACCAGTGGGATCCTCTCCCAGGTCTGAACTCCAGGAGATGGTGCCAGTTTCCCTGTTCGGGGCGACTCCCATGGTGTCTCTATTTCAGGATCTGTGTGTGTATGAATCACTCTTCGTCTGGCTTCCCCCCTAGGACCAATCTGCTTTGGGAGACCCCCACAGGAGGCACAACTCATCTCTCAGGGCCAGCAGGACTCCCAAACCACGATACAGTAAGGTTGAATAATGTTATGGGAGTGAGTTTAGTTTAGTTTCGTTTATTAAAGGTATAATATGTAGGAATTCCCCCCCATCTACACTGCAAAAACTCAAAATCTTACCAAGAATATTTGTCTTATTTCTAGTCAAAATGTCATTTCTAGTCAAAACAAATCTCATTGTACTTAAAATAAGACTCATCACATTAAGAAGTAGCTTGTTTTTAGACACTTTTTACTTCTTTCAAGCATATTTTCACTTGGAATAAGTGAAAATAATAGTAATAAGATAGTGGAGCAAGTTTTCCTTTCTTATTACAAGCACAAAAATCTTGCTTTCACTGGCAGATTTTACTACTTATTTCAAGTGAAAATACGTTTGAAACAAATGAAAATGATCTAAAAACAAGTTAATTTTTAGGTGATGAGTCTAATTTTAAGTGGAAAGAGTTTAGTTTTGACTAGAAATTAGACATTTTGACCAGAAATACGACAAATATTCTTGGAAAGATTTTGAGTTTTTGCAGTGTAGCGGTGCGGTTGCATATCTGAACGTATTCTTGATGTTGCATTCACGTGAAATCGGGCAGACGTCAGACAGACAACAGACGCTGCATGTAACAGGATAAACAAGCGTCTATGTAAACAAGTGGTCCTCCAGCACAAGGCAAAACAACACAGGCCTGACAATATGTTGTCATGGTGATGTGGTATTGTTTTACCGTCTTTCTCTGGTGGAGTAAAATGACATCCGGTTGGTTTGCCGACGGCCGTCTGCCTGACTGCACCTGAATGCAACACCAGTGCCTCCGTCCTTCCTCACACTACACAGTGGTGACAGTTTTAACAGGCCGAGCCCACAGCTCCGCTCAGTTTCCGTGGTTACCTACGGTCACGATGCCACTCAACGTAAAAAATGGCGATGCAACATGGCCGCCTCGGTTCGGTGCGTCGCCCACTTGTGTATTTGTAACGACTTGTAACAACTCATTCTAAGGTACCAGAAAGTTTTCATTTGTATGCGGCTGTGATTCCACTTCAGTGAAATACGGATTTATGAAAGCAATATTAGATTTTTGCTAATAAAAAGCCAAATAAGTTACACACTGGGGCTTTAAGATCTCCATTAGCTGCAGCAAAACCACAGCTATTCTTCCTGGGGTCCGACAGAATCACATATACAGAAACATTATAAAAGCAAAAAACGAAAAGAAACTAAAACATCAGTACAAAAAACATTATAAAAACAACACAAAGAAAACTAAAAACAAGGTGAGGTTTTAGCGTCCTCACTTCTTGATCTCATATGAGCACCTTATACTACTACAACCATATTATAGATCCATATCTTCATATCGTATAGCCTACTATCATATTCTTATTCACAATACATGAGGACGCCAAATGTTGAAGAGATTACACTATTTCAAATGTGACTAGGGGGGCATTTCACCAATAATAAATACTGAATAGCAATATTTTTCTTCAAGTGCCACGACACACACAGTCAAAACACCACCCACTAATAAGCCCAAACAAAGAGGATACATGGTCCAGCATCCAAGAGTGGATGTTTACCAACCGCAGCAGGACACAGAGTATTACTGGCACTGCTGACGGGGATGAAATTACCTAGAGACTGAGGATGAAAGCCTCATTCTGCAGTTGTGCAATTGTTCTTTCATTTATTTATTTATTTATTTTCTATCCCTCCTTGGACACTGATCAACTGTGTGGACTGTGATGTCCTGCTGGCTGGACACAATTGTGCTTGGGAGGGAAGATAAATATATTACACTAGTGCAGTGCACTTTAGCCACAGGATTTGTGTATTAGAGTTGAGTATCAGTGCATGTGTGTGTGTGTGTGTGTGTGTTAGCCATACAGAGGGGGTATTTGGGGTATTTCCATTACTTCACACAGCCTCACTCTCTTCTATTCATGCCTACAATTGGACATTATCGCCAATGATTATTTTTCCTCCACTTAACAAAACAATAACCGACTCCAGGTTGAAGGAGAGTTTGCTTCTATTTTAAGCATTCTTCTATTTCTGCCCTTTTTCTCAGAGTGCTTGTAAAAAAAAACGCAAACTGGCAGTGGAGTGATGTTGTTTTGATGGGATGTTCAAGTGCAAGTTTGACCTCATGATGGCACTGTTGCCTAAACCCTGGCACAGTAGTTGGAGAAGGTGCTTGAATCTGCACCTCTCGTATCAAAAGGATATCAATGTGGTTACTATCAGTGTTATCATTGGCAAGAAACAAGAAATAAAGAGGGAAAAATGATAAAGATGTATACAACATGAATGTAATACATGGTTTAATCTCAACTTTCCCCCTGTACATACTGTAGCTGGTGCTTTTAGAGTCAGTTAAGATCCATGAATGGTCAGTTTTCTGAGTCTCTATGTCTCCATCTTATAATGAATGAGACTTAAACACTAAATCATGACGCTCACGATCATTTATCTAAGTTGTTGCGCATTTCAGTCAGTTCAGACTGTGTTGTGTGTTTCTAAACAACATTTCTAACAAGGTCTCATTTCTTGAGAGCTCAACATTATACCCAAATCGTGCAAAATGAAACGCTGCATTGCAAATAGTATAAACACCTCTTAAAATCAAGTGGTATATTTGCATCAAATGCCAAAGGACTTTTTTCATTGTCATACATTTTTGGATTTGGATAAACCATTTAGGCCTTCACAGTGATGTACTTAATCTAAAGCTGTCCTCTGTGGATTTAGACATACATTTCCATAATATGGAAAGTTACACTCCAGTCCAGTCCAGCGATCTGCTGAGAGGAGTAGAAATGTAAACAACACTCACCGTAATGTCAAAACTGAATATATTTACTAATCCAATTTGGATATGTGTGGAAATAACATATTTACAGTAGGCTAGCCTCCTCCTGTTGCTCTGTAAATATGTGACATTGTCCTCGTTTATATATTTGCCCTTCCAATCTGAACAACAGTAACAAACATTTCATAGTTTCCCGTCTCACAGTGACAACTATCCAATTCCACACAATGCAGTAATACTGTATGTATGTGCATTGTGTGTGTGTCACACCGGTAAATAGCCCATTTGTAGTGTTCAAAAACGTAACTTCCTATTTTGTGCCTCACTGAAAGAAAATTGTGTGTAGTGTTTTGCAAAAGAAAAAATACAAAAATCATGGCATTAGCCTATTGAAAACTGACTCAAAAGCTGAGAACTGTGTGGTTTCAGAAATTGTTACATGAGATTTTTGTGGAAGCAGTTTAAAAAAAAAAAAAAAAAGTAATATTACTGCATAGCAGAAGCCCCTAGAAGAAAATGCAAACACGTCCCACGGGTTCACATTAGACTGAAAAACATGATTACTATTGATAAATACGTGTTTAGATCAGAGATATACAGCTACATATTTACAGCCCAAACTCTGACTGAACTGTTGAGTATAGTGGACTATGTTGGCACCAGGTTTGGACAAGGAAAATAAAAAGGATCACACTCTCTTTTTCCATCCATCATGAATTATAGATGAGCAGAGCTAGATAAGTGCAATACTTCTTTGAGTGTACACGCTTTAATAGTTCTGGGACAGTAGCCATCATATTTGTTACATGTGTTGCACTTACTGTATCCTATAATATGATGTGGATGTTTGGTAATTACATGGTGCAAAACATTTTCAGATATCCAATAATCCAATTATGTTACTGTCTAATGAGTCATTTAGATACTTCGTTTGACTACACAACTGACATGTTTTATTGTTTTCAGTAAGTACTAAGTTTTTTTCCTATGATACAGTGCAGATACAGTACTATATATGTAGTGGATATATCCACAATATATTCTCTTTACTTTTGTCCGGATGTTTTTTTTTACACTGTGCCACATTCACAGCACCTAGAGTCTGCATCGTACAGCACAGCAGACTGCACCATGAACTCATCTGCAGCATCACAATCAACAAGATTTTGTATAAACCGAGATCTGGCAACCTGCCACCACAGGAGAGTAAGTACGGGGAGCGCTACACACTGCATCACATGGTGCAGCGGGACCGTACAGTAGCACACAGAATGTAAATGTCATGTCATCAGATAACCCCAGAATTGGAAAAACAGACAACAAAAATTAAAAGCCACGATGCAGAGCTCAAGCCTTTGCTATAACAAGGAAATATATGCTATAACCTAAAGCATATATGCAGAGCAATGCCACATAAATTCAGTTAGGTTATAAAAAAAGAAAAGTTGCATGTCCACCAAGTTTCTGCCAGATTCTTACACTACAATACGTCCAAAAACAATTCCCAGCTTTATTTACAATAATAGAGAATCCCTTCTACTGCTATTTTGAACCCAGTTATTTTTAACTTAATTTAAAAACCAAATGTAATATTTCTTCTTAAATTAAAAGACCAAATGGAAATTCCAATCATTTATAAAGATGACATATATTTTTCCACTTCATTATATTTACTTTTTTTCATCTCCCCACAAAAAGAAAAAAGTGCACACACTGCCAAGTATAATTTAAATTCTGAGTAAACTAATTAAAACACTCAAATCTAATTAAAACAATACTATAAATGATGGCGGGGGATGTTATTTTCTTGAGTTTAACTTCAGTGGTCACCAGAACTGGATCCAATAGAATAAAAATACAATTATGACAGCCAACTTAAAGTAAATTCATCATCATAATTAATTTATATTGTATAGAGAAAAAAACCCACTGTTTTCAAGTTAACAGATCTTTGAGGGGACATGATACATTTCTGCAGACTTGAAGAGAATAATATGTTATCACATACTGTAGAGGCTGTAAGTGTTTAGACGACATCTCCCACTGTAAAGCAGAGATCGATCCTCACAAACAGTTCTGCTGTGGTATCGTATCACTGAGCCGTTATGTGTTGCAGCTGTTATGATACAATAACTGACTTTTTTGTTACAGCCTACAACTAAACCTGCCTCCTCTCCTTCATATCCCCAGAACGACTTTCAAAGACTTCACAAAGAAGGACGTGAAGGCGTTTAGATCACAGGAGTGCTCATGGGTATATATCCAAAAGTATGAATTTATGAAATCTGAAAGCTGTGGGTTTATTATGTAGATGGAAGGTATATGGTAGGAAAGAAATATAGTTTAGTTTTGTGGCTAAGGCTCCTCTAATCCCTAATGTGTTTCTTTTCTTTGATTCCTTTGTTTCCTCTTCTTTGTTGCCCCTGATGGGAATCAGTCATGTCAGAGAGAATAGAGGAAAATTGTGCTAAACAGGTAGAAGAGGACGCAGCCAAAAGAGAAGAGAAAGAATAAGTGTCATCAAACTATCGATGCACCAATCACAGACAAATGGGGCCAACTTCTTACTCAGGAGGCAGAGACACAGAGACTTGATGGGCAGAACGCAACAACAGACAGCGGCTGAGACACAAGACGCAGAGCAAACTTTAAGTCAGCATGGAACCACAAGTGAAAGAAGAAATCTTCACTGCCGTCAAATAATCTCTCAGGTGTCCCTGGACAGGACTGACTGAAACACAGAGCTCAGACCTGCAGCAGCTTCAGCTCCAATGGAAATAACACAAAGACGCAACTCCACACTGCAAAAACTCAAATATATTACCAAGCATATTTGTCTTATTTCTAGTCAAAATTTAATTTCTAGTCAAAACAAATCTCATTATACTTAAAAAAAGAAACATTGCATAAAAAGTAGCTTGTTTTTAGACAGTTTTTACTTCTTTCAAGCCTATTTTCACTTGAAATAAGTAGAAAAATCGGATAGTGGGGCAAGTTTTTCTTCCTTATTACTAGCACAAAAAACTTGCTTTCACTGGCAGATTATTCTACTTATTTCAAGTGAATATTTGTTTGAAACAAGTGCAAATTATCTAAAAACAAGTTAATTTTTAGGTGATGAGTCTTAGTTTTGACTAGAAATGAGACATTTTGACAAGAAAAAGGACAAATATTCTTGGAAAGATTTAGAGTTTTTGCAGTGCAACGACTATTATCATCCTTTTTGTAGATATTCCCAGCAAACATCCTCTCCAAAACTCATCATACTATCGATGTCAGAGGTGTTACATCCAACAATCAGGGTTGTGGAAAAGTGGAGGATGTACTGATCAAACACTACGGATCAGATTGTCTTTTACACCAAGAGTTTCTATGACAATTTCATGAACCAGGTCAGAAATAGTCACAACAAGACAGGAGTGAGGGAAGGTTGCGATGCTTGTAATACTTCCAAACACAGTTATCTGCTGGGTGATGAGAAGAACCACTGAAGACTCAACCAAGAGGCATCAACTGGACCTTTTCTGGTCCAGTACAGCACCGACACCAAGCTAAGACTCAATCAGAGCTGCGTCCAGTCCAGTCTGCCGACAGAAACCTCTGTGAATCTCCTGGCTCAGTGCCATCTCCATTTCAACATCTCATCATCTCCTTCATCATAATAAGATGATGGGGAGCAGGAGTGGATAGGGCCGCTTTTTCTCTCTTTTTTTTTTAGTAGACCCAAACAAAACAGACATAACAAGACAACAGACAGGGTCATCAGGGGTCGGGTGAGAGGCTCCACATGCTGTGCAATGCAGCAAAAGACCATTCAAACAAACAAAAAACACACCACGTTACCCAGGTTTAAATAATGCTTCCATTTCCTCTAATATTTTTTATACTTTTCAGCAGAGCGAGGGTCATTCTTTCTATAGTGTGAATTTCTTTAACTATTTCAATGCATAGGGCCGCATTTTGAGCAATATGCGCAAAGCAAGTTAATGTGCCATGATGCAACATGAGGTGCACAAAGGGAACCAAGTCAGTCCGAGGCAAGAGAGCAACAAGACACCACAAGTGTCTCTGCCATGATTGACAACAATCAACATCTACCTAATCACTGGTCAGAGGCTGCTGGTGAAGACATGGGGCCCTAATTTCTTGGCGCAACTCAGGGTGGCGCAGCGAGGCGAGCCCTGACGCAGCTGGCGAAGTGGTATTTTCGTCCAGTGCAACAAGGTGCGCAGCGGATTCGGTAAATTGGCAGACTGCTGTGCGCTGAGATGGGAGTGGTCGCGCAGCAGGGGGAGGTGTCGACAGATTCGCCGTGGCGCAGTGACAATTTGTTGCCGATAGACCGCGCGGAGAGTGCGCCGAAAGCTCGCCAGCTCCAACCTGGTCTAATGTCAGCGCAAGGCGAAGCGCAGCCAGCGCAGTGGCAATTTGACTGCCCAGCGCGCAGTGCAGACACGTCACCAAGACCTCACAGGCAGATTTCCACACTTCCAGGCACATTTAAATGCAATTAACAATAATAATAATAATAATAATCACAATAATAATCACAATAACCCCTATTTATTGTATCTGAATCAGCACATACACCTATATCTATATAGATTGTCCCGTCACACTGATGGCAGATCAAAGGCATGCGTAATGGAAACTCAGCCTGACTGAATTAACACAGATGAAACCAGGGAGGGACTGAGACAGCCGTGGATGTCCCAAGAGCAGGTGTTGACACTACACACTGTGCCGTTGCAGATTATCAGCTATTTATTTATTTATTTACTTATTGATTTATTAGGGGCCAGCGCCGCATCGTCACGCGACCATAACAAATAAAACTGAAATGCCTCCGTTACGCACAGCTGTTTGTTTATGCTGTGATCTGTGCACACGTGTTTAAATATAGGTTAGATAGATAGATAGACCTGCTCCCTCCTCCTCCCTCCTCCCTCCCAGACTACTTTTGCATCATCAGCCCGTGAGGTCTGTTCGCGCGACCGGACACTGCCAGCTTGGACCGGACGAGAACATCAGTTTCCTCCCGTCTCACTTGCTCTGACAGATTGAGAGCTGTTGCCCAGTAAAAAAAAACAAAAAACAAAACACACACACACCCCTTTTCCATTAATAAAGACACTCATATTTAGTAACCTATATTTAAACACGTGTGCACAGATCACAATATAAACAAACAGCTGTGCGTAACGGAGGCATCGCGGAGCGTCTCTCTTTTTCTTTTTTCTTTAGAATTTACCTGAGATGGAGATGTTAATATCTGCTCACTATTATGCCAGGCTGATTGTGGTTTGCTGTGAGAGATGATAGTTTATTTGTTTTCAGTTTTATTTGTTATGGTCGCGTGACGATGAGGCTCAATAAATCAATAAGTAAATACATAAATATAGCAGATAATCGTGTAGTGTCAACACAGCAGTAATCCATCCTCATCTTTCATCTGTGCAGCCTTTGATCTGTCATCAGTGTGACGGGACAATCGATATAGATGTTCTGAATGTCTATGCTGCAATCTGTAGGTGCTGATTCAAATCTTCTCTTCCACGGTGAAATCAAACGTCCGCCTTGCGCGCGCGGCGGATTTAAAGGCGAGGAGAGGAGCTCATTTGATTGGTGAAGATCTGACTCGGCTGTGTCAAACCCACTCCACGCCTTCTCTCCTCCCTCTATGCCATTTGCGCCGGTGGGAGGGAAGTAGGCGGGATGCGCTCCGCTGCGTCTCGAAGGAAAATTGCAATCTACTCCTGACCACTCCCCGTTGGCGAAGCGAAGGCGAGGCGCAGGCCTGATCCGCTCCGCCTGCACCTAGTTCACGAAAGTAGAGCCCATGGCATCCAAGAGACAAAGAGGGGGCTCCACTTATAAAAATGTAAAACTTTGTACGCATAAACACCTTACAGGACTTACACTGCAAAAACTCAAAATCTTTTCAAGAATATTTGTCTTATTTCTTGTCAAAATTTCTAATTTCTAGTCAAAATTAATCTCTTTCCACAAGACTCATCGCCTAAAAATTTACTTCGAAAAATCTGCCAGTCAAAGCAAGTTTTTTGTGCTTGTAATAAGAAAGAAAAACTTGCTCCACTATCTGATTTTTCTACTTATTTCAAGTGAAAATAGGCTTGAAATAAGTAAAGTGTCTTAAAAACAAGCTACTTTTTAATGTGATGAGTCTTATTTTAAGTATAATGAGATTAGTTTTGACTAGAAATGACATTTTGACTAGAAATAAGACAGATATTCTTGGTAAGATTTGGAGTTTTTGCAGTGAAGGGCCCCACTTTGGCCAATGGAGGCCCTGACTATAAGAACCAGCAGGCATAACGCGGCTCAGTAAGTAAATTACAGCCCAGTGCAAAGACGAAGAGGTTTTGGAATAAACATGGGGTTCCCTGATTAGCATAGTTAGACTAATGTCTCCCGTCGCTGCCAATCATCGGGCTGGCGTTGTAAGTCAGTCGGTGTGCAGGCTGGTGATTGCTGGAGCAGGGGGAGCGAGGCCGGGCCTGCAGAGTTTGTGTTTTGTGTAGATAATGAGGTTGCTAATGTGCTGTTGCAGAGTCTTGGGTGCAGGATTGTTTTTTTTGTTTTTTTTCTTTTTCTGTCTGTTGGTGAGGTTGAACAAACGTGGTGTCGAAAACGTAACTCCTCCTGCCTCCACTAATCATTCATCATATAATAAATATACAGTATATGTAACATATTACACTGCAAAAACTCAAAATCTTTCCAAGAATATGTGTCTTCTTTCTTGTCAAAATGTCTAATTTCTAGTCAAAACAATCCCTTTCCACTTAAAATAAGAATCATCACCTACAAATTTACTTGTTTTTATATACTTTTCACTTGTTTCAAACACATTTTCACTTGTGCCAGTGAAAGCAGGTTTTTGTGCTTGTAATAAGGAAGAAAAACTTGCTCCACTATCAGATTATTTCAAGTGAAAATCTGCTTGAAAGAAGGAAAAAGTGTCTAAAAACAAGCTGATTTTTAATGTGATGAGTCTTATTTTAAGTATAATGAGATTTGTTTTGACTAGAAATTACATTTTGACTAGAAATAAGACAAATATTCTTGGTAAGATATTTTATATTATATTATATCGCCACCCCCGGACAGAGTCTGGTCAGACTTTATCTGTGCATTTGCAGCAGGACCTCTTGGGGTCACAACCCGACGTGCTCACTCAGCCGTGTAAACCAGAAAGCTGTGAGTGTTAAAATCCATCAGGAGACTCACAGAGATTTGACTGATGCTGTGCTGCCTGTTCACGACGTGTATAGAGATCAGATACAGCTTCAACCAGGGTTCACCACATTCATCTCTTCACTTTAGGCCAGATAAGACCACAATCTTATCTTAGGAGTAGTAGTAGTTTAGATTACACATAGATTTAACATTCAAAAGCCCATGTTAATATACGCACATATATACACACACACCAACACGTTCTTTCTGGCCTCCGTATCTTAGCAGATGGATTAAAGCCCCAGTGGTCTGGATCTTGTCTTTCTCACACAGAGGGAGACAGCAGGACAGGAACTAGACTCAGAAGGGTGTGTAAAGGTCTTCCCCATGGCCCCATACCAGCAAAAATGCATAGAGGGATGCTACATGCTACATGCTATATGACTCCAGCATGAACCATGCTGAGTGACATGGAGGACGTATAGTATAACGTACAACAAGTGAACGGATAAAGCAGCTTTTAAAGCGATAGTAGCATTTATTCATACAGTGTGCTCCTCAGTTCCTTGCTCTTAAAGGGATAGTAGCATTTTTTTTTAAGTGGGGTTGTATGATCTACAAAATAAATAGCCCCTAAGTACTTTAATTGCAGTAGAAGACTCTCTGCACTCCTCCCGTTAGCAACGCCAGCCCATAATAGCCCTGCCCAGAGATTTACAACATACAGTGTTGTGAACAGACCCAAAGAAACGGCCTATTTTCACGGCCTAAAAGAGGTTTTACCTGAAAACAAATACACAGTTCGCTATAATATAATTTAGGGCTATTGGCTGGCGTTGCTAATGGGAGGAGTGCAGAGAGTCTTCTACTGCAATTAAAGTACTTAGGGGCTATAGATCATACAACCCCACTTTTAAAAAAAATGCTACTATCCCTTTAAGAGCAAGGAACTGAGGAGCACACTGTATGTATGTATGTATGTATGTAATCACACTTTATAACATGTTATTTCATGTCTTTAGCAGCCTAAAACTGTCTGCAGGTAACACACAGGATGTAGAGAATATTTAGTTTTCTCTTCTACTCAGTTTCACCATGATGATGTGTGCAGTGCAGTGCAGTCTGCAGCAAAAACAACTACAGCCATTAGTGATTTGGTTGATTTTCAATGCAGTCACATTATAAGGTTTTCTGTGATTGTATTGACGAAGTCCTGGGCTCATTATGGGTTTATCCAACATTGTGTGCTCAGCTATTAGTCCAGTTGTATGTTGAATCCTTTGGGCTACTGTATCTTGTGCTTAGAATTAGCAAAGAGGTCTAGTTCCTATTCTGAAATATAAATATTAACACATCATAAATTGCCCATATTTCTGTGTTTAATTGTGCAAAAATTGTCGGTCTTGTACAACTCGATGCATTTCAGTGCATTTTTTAAGGAGTTTGTGAAGCACCTTCTAGCACTGACAAGGATTAGGAGCCAACTACCACTTCAGCCACACAGCCTCTTCTCCCCAATAGGATCCTTCAAGTAGGAAGGAACATGCAGATACATTTTTCATCCTTGTATTGTATAAATTAGATGAATCACTTGTATTTACACAGATTTAAAGGAGACATATTATGGCCTCCTTTTCCACAAATTAAAATAGTTCCCAGGTGTCTTAAAGACATTTCTGTGACATGCTTTGGTCAAAATCCCCCGATGATCAAACATCAGCTCTCTTTTCATCCACTCGAAACAGCCTCAAATGGCTGGTTTCAGTGCCTGTCCCTTTAAATGCAAATGAACCACTGCTAGCCCCGCCCCTTCTACTGGTACCAGGTAGGGGTGGGGTTATGCAAATTCAAAAGCTAGTCACATCACTGGAAGACAACTGAGGGAACAGCTCATAAAACCACATGGATTTCAATCTAGGGAGCCTGAACATTACAGATTCTTTTTTGTCAATTCTCACATTTTGGGGCCAGAAGGCGAGACAAACAGCCAAATATATGTTAAAGAGCCTTCAAAAAGGGGATATTTCCTTAATATGTCCCCTTTAAATTTAAAAATGATAGGTCACAATGATGATTTTGTGATCATTCGCTCCAATAAAAGCCCCATAAAGTTATGCTGCAGAGGATGAACCACTATCTACACACTCTGCTCTCTGGAAGTTGGTGTGCAGCCTCTTCTGCTTCTTCCACAAAGTCCTTTCACAAGAGATATTAAGTGAAGTAAATTGAAGACTGACAGACTGGAAACATCTCCAGTAACACGGACAGAATTGGCAGTTAGGATTAAAAAAAAAAGGAAAAAAAAGTGGGGAATAATTGATAAACAAGAGATGGCACTTTGAAGGCTGAGAAGATACGATTGAGACGTGCGTTGACATGTGTGGCTGCTGCTGCTGGGCAGTCTCTCTAGCAAACATAAAACTGTCATTAAAAGGGACAACGACAAAAATTTGTCCCTCAAACTAATGCACAGTTTTGTTTTTGTTTTTACAGCGCAGTCATTTTAATAATAGTGAGTGAGATCTAGCAATATTCAGACATGAATTATTCTAGATTACAATCCAGATCCAAGGCAGAGTAGTTAGGACTGCAGAGTACGGGTCTTAGAGGACTTACTGTACAATACTCACATCTGTGGTCTTACTCTCCGCAGCTGAAGCTCATCAAAATGTACCTTTGCTAACATGTTGGGAAATTTGAAAAACAAAACAAAACAAAATGAGTCCAAGCCAGATTCCTGAACATGAATCTAATGCATGTGTAATTAAACTAAATGCAAATTAAACTCGCCTGCACCTGCAAATACACAAACAAGCAAACAGTTTGCTACACACACACATACTGTACAAATGCAGAGGATTGATATAGGATCAGGCTGCAAACAGATTGTTGTATCGTACTGTAACAGATGGCATGTTGCAAGTTGAAATGATCAGAAAAATGAATTGTTGAACCTTATTGTGGCTTCTCCGATTTTGTCTGATTGTAATACTGTAATCTTGTTTTAAACAGACTGCTGTCAACATTGGTTTAAAAAAACTGCTTCAGAGACAGATGTGATACATATTGTAATGACACCTGTCAGTATCTTTAGATAAGACCTTTTTTGTTGTTGTTGTTGAGAGACAAAGGATGTCAGTCCCGAGATGTGCATCAAAGTGTTTGGTTGTCCAAACCAAACCAGACTTTGCTCAACTTCTCAAGCAGCTTGCATCCCATAGTCACATTCATTCACGCACGTCGCACCCTGAGCTGCAGGGCAAACTCGCAGCCATTTCATCAGATGCTTGAATCAATGCAGCATGGACACTGTTTGGAGTTTGTGGGGATGTCAGCGTTTCTTATGTCGTTGTTTGTGGTGAAAGTAGTAGCAGTCCCACTGAGCTTGTTTTTTTTGCTCCCACATTGGACTTAAAGAGGAATGAGTGGGTGAAGCCAAGGCTAACAACTATGTGAGTGGTAGTTCTGGTTTTATTCCTGGTTTCTAGTTGTTTCAGTGGCCTGTACTGTCCAGCAGAAAGTTAGAGACTGTGAGTGTAGGAGCCAATATTGTTGTGAAGAGAGTTAAAATCGTTATTGTAGTTTGCAGTGTGTTTTATAGTTAAAAGTATGTGAAGTGTGTTATGTTACGACTGCTTTTTGCATAGTTGTGAAAGTTCCTATAGCACTTAAAGTAAGCATGGTGCATGCGCTTTAAATAAAAAAGGGATAAAGGACAAGATCTGAGGTCAGTATGGTGGTGCTATAGGTACAACATTAAAAGGTTTTTTGACCATTTACGTTACTTTAAGACGTTACTGACGGATGTTGCAGTTGGACAGTTGGATTGTGTCTCTTTATGCCTCACCTTCGTATAGTAGCTTGTGGTCTGTGTAAATTCTGTGTATTTTATCATTTTTATGTTATGTGTAGGGACTACAGATGGAAATGAGCTGTGAGCTAAATCAGGTGCAACCATCTTTTCATTTTTTCCTGCAAATGATTAATGTAATTGCACACTGTCCCTTATTAAACTAATAAACTAAACTAAACTAGACGCATTATCTGACCATTGTAAACCCAATAGAAGATTGGACATGTACTAATGGAACGCCAAAATAAACCCACAAAAGGACGACCTGGCTCAGGTGTTTTGTGAATTGCGAGTGTAAAAGTAATGTACATGAGTCAAGCCAACTGAACCTTGTTGCATTCTGCTCAAATTTCGAGTGGCTTTAAAACTAAGTTCAGTCTAAGGTGTTAGCCACTACAGAGAGTATCTCATTGCTGCTCTGCCATGTGGACTTGCCATGTGCAGGTCGGCTATGTCTGACATGGACGGTGTAGCAGACCGTCCTGCAGCTGTCAATCCCGTCAATCACTGGCTCTCCCTCAGCGCAGCTCTCCGGTGCTGTCAAACGGGATTGGTAGTGTAATGATCTCCGAGGAGTGAATAATGGAACAAAACCTGACTCTTATCCTTTCGCCTGAGGATGGAGGACTGTGTGTTGATCCTGTTGGCACTCGGTGCGTCATATGATTTGATTTGCTAAAAGGCAGATGTTGGCAGCGAGTCACGCTGACCGCGCTCTAGAAAACCCCTCGTAGCCCCTTGTAACACCTACAACAGTAGACGGTGCTGCTGGCCTTCAGGATGCACAGTAAAACTCCCATATTTTGAAAGCGGGTTGGTGAGAAGTTTGGCAGAATGACTTGGTTGTACACAGGTTCACGGTCTGAACCCATCAGGTTGTGTTGATGGACTATTACATCCAGTGTCCTATTTCTTTATGATTATTACAGTCCGCTATAGGGATGTCACCATTATAGATTTTCTTGGTACGATTATTGTCAGAGAAATTATCACGATTATCACGATTAACAACACCATGAATGTGTAAATTCATTCATATAGTCAAAATATAATTACATTACCAATTATATCAACAAATTATTTAAGGTATCTATATTAATATAGGACCAATTATTAATCCTTCAGAGGAAATGTTTGAAGTATTCAAATGTTTGAAGTTGTTTTGATCTTTTATTTTATTACAAATGAGGCACTAACATTTAAATTCCTACCAGTTCAGTGTTACGTTAGGTAAATTGACATTAACATGATTCCAACATGATCATTTTGGAAAGTGACAGTACAGTATTTAGAAACAGGGTTCCCACGCGTCCTGGAAAACCTGGAAAATGGTTGACCAATTATCCAGTCATGGAAATTGAGAAAAAGGGTCAAATGTCCTGGAAAAACTTGAGTTGTCCTGGAAAATTGTTTTATCACATGGTGACATCAGCTACCAGAGCTCGATTTGACTTCTTCAGACCCCACTAAGGATTTATTTTCCAAAGATGTGCCCAGCGAGAAAAGACTGCTGTTTTTTTAATAATAAAAACAACATGTTCTATGATAAATCTGTCTTAATTTCTAAGCACGTAAAATATTATTTCATAGATAAGTTAGAGTCATAGACTACACATCTTTAAATCAAACTTCTGGTGGTGAGAGAAAAGAATAAATATAGAAACAAACTGGTTGAATGTACAAAATAAAGTACAAAACTGTCGAACTACAACTTCTCCAAAGCATGAATGGGACGGGGCGATGTGTATATGTCTGTCAGACTGTAGCAGCTGGAAAAGTCCTGGAAAATGATTTCAGGAACCCTGAGAAACCTTACGATTAAATAATTGTGGCATTTAAAGCAGAAGTAAGTGATATATTTGTGTTAATATAAGTCTTAAATAGTTATATCTTCCGACAGCAATCACTTACATAGAGTGTTTGGTCTGAAACACGGGTCTGTCAGTCCCTCTGCTCTGCTCTGAGCCGAAGAGAAAACATTTATCGTATCCTACAGTTTTTATCCAATGAGGAGAGAGAACGGCATGCAGGGCTGTGTGTGCAGCCAAGGAACGCCGTGAATGTGGTGACGTAGCGACGAGGACTGTTATGGTGCGTTCAAGGCAACTCGTAACTCGCGACCTGTGAAGTGGTACCAGTTCGATCTGGTACGAGTTCACGGGTCAGTAGTCACGAGTGGCCGTTATAGTGACTTTCACAGGTAAAACAGGTCGGAAAAACACGAGTGGGTTGCCTGGAACGCTACAAAGTCGTAAGTTGTGACTTGAAGCTGTAATTTACGATTTCAAAAGCCTGCCTCGAACGCAGCATTAGCGAAAACGACCGGATCGATTACTTCTGCTTTAATACCATGATTAATTGTGAAAACAAGTAATCGTGACATCCCTAGTCCACAAACCTATTGTCTTCTGAGAGTTGTGAACTCAGCATAAATAAATCAAGCTATAAATCACTCTAAAACACCGCAAAGTGGAACTATGATGAATTTGTCAAAAACACGGTGGAGTAAAAAGTTGCTAATTACTTCCACTTGTTTCTTTCCACTTTCATTTCATTTCACCTCCTCTTGTTTTTTCCCTTCATCCTCTGATTATAACGCATACCTGATCTGTTTTCATTTAACTCCGGTGACGAGAGGGACGACGCCTCGGTGTTATCCAAGCACTTACGGTATTATAGCGCCTGGAATGAAATCAATGCATCGGCCCCTTAGGTGGAGAGAAATCTTTGTAGTCCAAAATAAATGGATTTTCTTTCAGTGCCAGGAAGTAAGATCTCATCGCTTGGCTTTACGGTGGCTATCTTTCAGTAGCACTTAAGAGGAGAGGACGGTGCCAAAAAAAAGAAAAAGATGGATGACAATGAACGGGTCATTTGAAGTGAAATCTGCACACGAGATGAGATTAAGTCAAAGAAATGAAACTTCTATTTGAGATAAGAGGTAACCACAGCTCACTCACACGTCAGTCCGCAGTGCACCATCAGCTTTAATAATAATATTTAAAAAAAGAAAAACTCTACAATAAAGGGATAGTTCAACATTTTGGCAAATTGGCCCATTGCCATAATCCCTATAGTCATAGCAGTAGGTTTGTTACCTTTAATTGTCGATGCAAGCTATTTTTAGAACGGCGGAGCAGAGCCGTGAGCTGCTCAGAGCTACGCTACCGAGGCTCATGGGATTTCTTGGTTTCCCTCATCAAACTCATGAAATACACAATCCAACAACTCCACAACGCTCTGGTGGACAAGTTGTGACCTGCACATTCACCACGCTATGAGATAATAACACAACGTTACCAGACAGTTGTTTTCCAGGTAAATGCAGAGACTGCTTGATGAAAAACTGTCCCTGAAGGCAACGCGCATCAGCGGTTTTGCATGAATTTCCCTCTAAAACAACTCTGTGTGGTAACGTTGTGTTATTATCTCATAGTGTGGAGAATGTGCAGCTCACAACTTGTCCACCAGAGCGTTGTGGAGTTGTTGGATTGTGTATTTGATGAGTTTGATGAGGGAAACCAAGAAATCCCATGAGCCTCCGTAGCATAGCTCTGAGCAGCTCACGGCTCTGCTCCGCCGTTCGAAAAATAGCTTGCACCGACAATTAAAGGTAACGAACCTACTGCCATGCCTATAGGGATTATGGCAATGGGCCAATTTGCCAAAATGTTGAACTATTCCTTTAAACCAGATGAAACAAATTAAATGTGCAATCAAATGCAAAACACAAAGACTTAAAAAAAAGAAACTCTCCACTCTACTGTACCTGCTCTGCTTGTGAATAATGTGGGAAGTTGTGAAGCTGTCATGACTGTTAAATGAATTAGACATTGGGGGGCGAGTAAGGACTTTGAATAAGGAGCTCAGTGGGTGAGGAAGGAGGGAGGGAAGGAGGGAAGGAGGGAGGAAGGGGAGTAGAAAACAAACCAGAGAAAGCCCCAGAAACTCTCCTATCACTAGTGATCCATCATTCGGACTGGTGGTGGGAAGCGAGGAGAGAAAGAAGGTGCGGACACAACAATAAGTAAGCGCTGTAAAAGCATCGTTCCTGTTGTTTCCTTTCATTCTATAACAAATTACGCATTCATCTATAAAAGCCATCCTGAACAAATACCAACAGCTCATCTGGGATGTGCTTATCTCGAATGCCGTGGCGAATCTTTTGTAGTCGTCCTGTGTTTTTGAGCGGCCCCGCGGTGCAAACTTGAAACCCGAGTATACAACAAACAAATGACAGGACAGGATAAGCAGAAGACTACGGGCTGCACCGGGGATTAGCCATGTCTGATAACGGAAGAAATGCAGACGCTGGGTTTAAAGGTCATCTTTTTGACATGCACAGCAAAGATCGCCTTGCAGAGAAGATTTATATACTATATAAATGTTTGAAAGTCTGAGCACACACATAGACATCAAAATCATAGTTTCTAATATCTTTTAAAGGGACAACGAGGAGTTTCTATTTGGTTATAAAAAAGTCTCATATTAATGTGGATGAATCTACGTTACCACTTGTTAATGGGCCCATTTTTGATAAATATATCGTTTTGTCTCTATCGTTATTTTGTTATTATTAGTGGTGGTGGAGATGCTGGGCGAGCCGACCAGCGTTTCTTTACTTTCGGTTTCGTGGCGAGTCATGAGAATAACGCCGCCGAATCTCCGTTTATGGTGGGAACTACGACGGTATGTGATCGTCTTCCAACCTCTGACTTTAATTCTTGATGAATGAAAACATGAGTCTGTCTTGCGCCGGTCAAAGAATTTCACGGTGCGGAGGCTCATAAATGTAGTGTGGAAACACTTCGCTTTTCCAAAACTCCTCGTTGTCCCTTTAAAACTTTTTGGTTTACAGTTGTATCATCGCTCCTTAGAAGTTGCAATAACCAGATCAAATGTGCAAAAAAGAAAAAAAAAGAAAAGTGAAATATTTCCATCAGTCTGTCAACAACAACTTCTTTCTCCAACTTCTAAGGGGCTCCCAGCTTCTCTCTGCAGGGTGTCAGTGAATGTGCAGTGATGAGCAGCAGTCACTGGTGTGTTTACAACACACTCTTAGGCTCAGGCCGGGGGGTGAGGGGGGTGGGGGGGGGGATGGCCCAACAGGCTCAAACCTCCACCAGATAGATAGACTTAATGAGCTGACGAGGATGCAAAGGGGGCGAGTGGCCCTTTGATGGTTCTGAGAGGCTCACAGGAAAACAAGACCAGGAGATCAAAAACCCAGTATACGGCTGGACCGCGTCACAGGCTGTTTGTGTAGAGTTCAGCCTCGTGTCAGCTGGTTTCTGTCCTTTATCAGCCCTCAGCATCTCCCCCACTCTCTGTGCTCTGCTCTGCTCATACATACAGTATTTTTTTTTTCTGTTTCTGTTGTCTGACAACGGAGCAAAAAAATGAAATACAGTAGTGACACGTTTACTTCCAAATCCTGCTTTCATAATCATGCCGTCATCTGACAAAGTCACTAAACAACACTGCCCTACAAAGGCAAAGTGCAATATCTGCATTTTTTCTTCTTTTTTTTGACCAATCAAAAGTGTGGCATATTCTCTTCAATCTGGTAGAATTTGATATTGGTGCTGCTAAAATTCCCAGAGTTATTAGGCTTTTTATTTTGCTGTCCATCCAAAAAAGTACTGTGAAACCAAGGCAAAGTGCATTATCTGCAAAGAGTAACTGTACTCCCTACACACTATAATTTACTCTATATTTCCATTGGAGTAAAACCAAGGCAAAGTGCCGTATATGTAGCTAATACCAAGGCAAAGTGCTGTATCTGCACCAAACCGAGGCAAAGTGCCGTATCTGTAGTTAATACCGAGGCAAAGTCCAGTATCTGCCATAAAACGGTCAAAATTGGTCAGAAAGACAAACTACAAAATACATTTAATGCAGTCACCTTTATCTAATCAATTATAGACTTGGTAGTTATTCATAATTTGATGCTTAAACCTGACAATTGCTAAAAAGCTTGTTTTTAAGACACTTTTTAATTCTTTCAAGCATATTTTCATTTGAAATAAGTAGAAAAATCTGATAATGGAGCAAGGTTTTCTTCCTTAAAAAAACTTGCTTTCACTGGCAGATTTTTCTACTTATTTCAGGTGAAAATGTGTTTGAAACAAGTGAAATTATCTTTAAAACAAATAATTTTTAGGTGATGAGTCTTATTTTAAGGGAAAAGAGTTTAGTTTTGACTAGAAATGAGACATTTTGACAAGAAATAAGACAAATATTCTTGGAAGGATTTTGAGTTTTTGCAGTGTACGTAGGGCAGATCTGACAAAGTCACTAAACAACAGCAGAGCTATTCATGGTTATATCGTAAAAAATAAAAATCAGTCAAAGAGCAGAAGTATATTCACATCTGTCAGCTGGTGTGCGGTCAGCAAACATAGAAAGGAACTGTCCTCTTTGGAAAGTAGAAGATATTACACACAAAAGGCCTTTTAAATGTATCTATGTCTTATATAAAAAGCTATAATGTATGAGCAGACATATAGAGCATTGTCTGTTGGGTTGCACAGGACAAAGTTTTCAGGTCCTAACAAAACACAAGTGTCTATGTGTGTGTGTGCAAGGGGAGACAGGGGAAGTCCAGAGTCGGGCGGAGACATCTCGGAGCGCCACTAAAACCTTCCCTGACCCCTGTGGACGACCTATATATCCACTTTAAACTGCCCTTATCTTCTCCCCCATCCACTCCATTATTTCCCGGCTCTAATTCCCCAGATTGGTGCTCCACTTCCTCTGACTTTCACTTCTTCACTCCCCCTCTTCAATCCTCCAAGGTATTATTCAGTGATCAGTCTTTATTCTTCAACTCATTCTCCCCCGATCACTTTAATTTCTGCACGTGTCGGATGTCGTACGTGGGAAGAAAGGCTGAGGACAGAGCAGGGAGTTGGTCAAATAAACCTTTGAGCCTCTGGTCTGTTTAACTGTATAAGGCCTCCAAGCTGCTCTGCTGTTACTGCGACTGTCCAAACGCACCTGCAAAATCACTGAGGAGTAATTAGCATAGCACTCTTGACTTTAAAATTATTCACTTCTTCACATTTACCAATTGCATAGTGACCGTTTTTTTTTCTTTCTTTTTTTTTACCAATTACAGATGAAAAACAGAGAAGGCATTGAGCACTGATGCAGTAGCAATATTTGTTGTAACCTACTTAAGGGTTACAGTGAGTTTTGTCTTTATGTTGACAGGTATTTCCATCACTGGTAAATATTTATTGCAATCACTCTGAATCCAAGGTTAAAGGGATAGTTCACCCAAAATTTAAATAAGTCTATTTTTCAAGCTTGTTTGTAGTGGAAGCTCCTCTTCCCGGTTCATCAGAGGAACTTCGAGAAGCTTCCGCTACAAACAAGCTTGAAATATAGACTTATTTAATTTTTTTCAGGACAATTTCACATTTCGGGGCTTCAATACAAGACGGACATTACATACGAGCAGCATGGAGGTATTTGGATGTTTTTTGGTGTGTATTTTTGTTACGAAGACAGTTGGTATCCATTTGCAACCGTTATATGGACATGCACTGCTACGCCGAGACCCCCTGTAACTCAGAGAAGCCACGGAGGACTCTGAAACTTCAATTTTGAGTGAACTATCCCTTTAACACAGTTTCCAAATCTCCTACAGTTGACCATCAAGTCCACAGACGTTTGAGACAAAAAAAAAAAAAACACAATTTAGATGCTGCACTGAACTTCAGTCAACCACAAATGGCGTTTGAAACTCCGAAGACACACGAGTCAGTTTCATAACCCGAAATGTAGCAGTTGTGAGATTTTCCAACATTCATCTGAACTTTGTGTTCACATTTAAACATAAATCATTGGGGGCATGAGGGTGGGGTACATGGTGGATGGACGGGTCAGCAGTGTGTCACAGGGCTGACATATAATGACAAATGACACTCACAGTCTCACATTCACACCTATTGGTACATTCAAGTCACAAGTCGGATGAACATGAAATGCAGATGCACGTCTTTGGACTGTGGGAGGAAGCTGGAGAACCGACACAAGGCATTTCATTACAGTCAGTCTCTTCTAATACTGATAAGATTGAACCCTTTGATTTGGCCTTAGATGCTGTGTTCTTTTATTGATAACATTGCTGTCTTGAGATTAAAGGGATAGTTCAGAGATAGTAGCAGAGCCGTGAGCTGCTCAGAGCTACGCTACGGAGGCTCATGGGATTTCTTGGTTTCCCTCATCAAACTCATCAAATACACAATCCAACAACTCCCAAGCGCTCTGGTGAACAAGTTGTGACCTGCACATTCACCACGCTATGAGATAATAACACAATGTTACCAGACAGAGTTGTTTTAGAGGTAAATGCAGAGACTGCTTGATGAAAAACTGTCCCTGAAGGCAACGTGCATCAGCGGTTTTGCATGAATTTACCTCTAAAACAACTCTGTCTGGTAACGTTCTGTTATCTCATAGCGTGGTGAATGTGCAGGTGACAAATTGTCCACAAGAGCGTTTGAGTTGTAGCGTAGCTCTGAGCAGCTCGCGGCTCTGCTCCGCCGTTCTAAAAATAGCTTGCACCAACAATTAAAGGTAACGAACCTACTGCTATGACTATAGGGATTATGGCAATGGGCCGATTTGCCAAAATGTTGAACTATCCTTTTAAGACAATACACTCCTATGAGTGCCTGTACCACAATATTTGTTCCTCACAGTAGAGAGGGTCGTTGAACTCTTGACGTTTGGTCCTTCTTGTGTTCATGCCTCAATGTTCTGCTTTCTAAAAAAAAACTAAAAAAAACCTCTTCATGTTCCTGAAACTCTGTAGTTTGTTTTAACATGACAGCAAATATGATGGAAAGGAGGAAATTACAGGAAGCTGACAACCTTGAAATGGCCTTTGATCATGATTGATAGATAGCATGAGCCATCCAAATAAGGCCCCTGCTTCATCTCTCTCTCACATACACACACATGGAAAATATTCAATTTGAAACATAAATCAAACCACTCCTTCATTTGCCTTTGCAGGGAAAAAAAACATCCCTTCTCTTCTCTTCTCATTCAGAGCCAAAACAGGACTCGTCTCACTGTGACCTCTGATTGTATTTAATTGATCCCGCCCCTTCGCTAATTATGAGATCTGGCAGCGGAGCCAGCTGTAAGGCCTGCACAGTGCACACACAACACAACACAACACAACACAACACAACTCAAAGGCCTTTTAATGAGGACAGCCGTGACATGTCAGAGTCACACTGACATCACCATCATCACTGCAATCATCACCATCATCGCCGTCCACCCTCCCCCCCCCCCATCGGTGCAGCAGACTTAGTCACAGCCCTCGTCACCATCTTGTCACGCAAACCCAACAAGAACTCGTCCTTGGTCCGGGGTCACCAAGACGACGACGACGACGGCGGGGGGATCGAGCTGCCGCCAGTGACATGATGGCTGACATGATGAGCCTGCAGTCAGGTCTGATGATGATGATAATGTAGGAAGAAAGAGAACGATGTGTTGGTGCGTGGTGGACGATGATTGTCCCTAAATAAGTCTCAATCAGCTCCATAAGGAAAGTTGGTTTTTCTTCGTATAGATTTAGCGTTTTAAAGGGATAGTTCACCCAAAATTCAAATTTCATTATCAGTATCTACTCACCCTCATGTGGACTAAGGGCTGGGAGAAGTTTCAGAGTCCTCCGTGGCTTCTCTGAGTTACAGGGGGTCTCGGCGTAGCAGTGCATGTCCATATAACGGTTGCAAATGGATACCAACTGTCTTCGTAACAAAAAGACACACCAAAAAACATCCAAATACCTCGATGCTGCTCGTATGCAATGTCTGTCTTGTATTGAAGCCCCGAAATGTGAAATTGTCCCGATAAAAATTAAATAAGTCTATTTTTCAAGCTTGTTTTTTAGCAGAAGCTTCTCGAAGCTCCTCTTCCCGGTTCGTGAAGAGGAGCTTCCGCTACAAACAAGCTTAAAACATAGACTTATTTCATTTTTTCGTAACAATTTCTCATGTTGGGGCTTCAATACAAGAGGGACATTACATACGAGCAGCATGGAGGTATTTGGATGTTTTTTGGTGTGTCTTTTTGGACAAAGAAATGTGAGCTCCGTTTGCAAGGCACGGAGGACTCTGAAACTTCTCCCAGCCCTTAGTCGACATGAGGGTGAGTAGATAATGAGAAATTAGAATTTTGGGTGAACTATCCCTTTAATGTTGTCCACCTGTGTATACATTAATGAAAGGCAGCATGCGCCTGGCTTAGGTTTAGGAAGAACGTACTGTTGGAGTTTCCAAAGTCAAACTTCAAAGAGGAGCGAACACGACTGCAGTGCTTCTCTTCCTTCAATCACAACAGAGATGAAACTGAGCTTTTCTTTTCTCTGAGAAAGAGGTTGATTAGCTTCCCTGCGCTCAGTCGCTCTCCAGAGGCGGAAAAACCATCATGTCTACCATGTATAATGGCCCCGGGTGTTGTTCTCTGAGATATACTGTAGCACAGTAACGAGGAAGGCCAAGGGTGCGCAGTGTTTCAGAGGACGGCTAAAAACTAACCAATGAATCTATAATCTTCTGACATTCAAACACCAGATGGCGACCTGCTGTTTGCAGTCTGGAAGACGCCAAGAAAAACCTTTGACTAACTTCATTAAAGTCACTTTGAGGTAGAGAAATACCGCAGTGACCTGACCAGCCATTATTCTTGGAAAGGTACAGTATGGAACAAAGCAACTGGGAGATCTCTGATGGGCAAATCTAATGTATTTCATCACCTTTAAAGGGATAGTTTAACATTTTGGCAGACTGGCCCATTGCCATAATCCCTATAGTCATAGCAGTAGGTTTGTTACCTTTAATTGTCGGTGCAAGCTATTTTTAGAACGGTGGAGTAGAGTTGTGAGCTGCTCAGAGCTACGCTATGGAGGCTAATAGGATTTCTTGTCTTGTCTTGTCAACTCATCAAATACACAATCCAACAACTCCAAAACGCTCTGGTGGACAAGTTGTGACCTGCACATTCACCACACTATGAGATAATAACACAACGTTACCACACAGAGTTGTTTTAGAGGCAAATACAGAGACTGCTTGCTGAAAAACTGTCCCTGAAGGCAACGTGCATTAGTGGTTTTGCATGAATTTCCCTCTAAAACAACTCTGTCTGGTAACGTTGTGTTATTATCTCATAGCGTGGTGAATGTGCAGGTCACAACTTGTCCACCAGAGCGTTGTGGAGTTGTTGGATTGTGTATTTGATGAGGGAAACCAAGAAATCCCATGAGCCTCCGTAGCGTAGCTCTGAGCAGCTCACGGCTCTGCTCCGCCGTTCTAAAAATAGCTTGCACCGACAATTAAAGGTAACGAACCTACTGCTATGACTATAGGGATTATGGCAATGGGCCAATTTGTCTAAATGTTGAACTATCCCTTTAAACCATGTCAACTGTTCCTAGTGAAATCAAAAGGTGAACCTGAGGATAACCTGAGCATAACCTGAGCATAACGTGGCGTTGGCGTGTTCACCTGTAAAGCAACGATGACCCATTAAGGCACCAACCGTTCCTAATTTCTCTGCTTCTCAGAGTTCGTCTTCCACTTAAAACTTCTCTCGGTTTTGCTCGCTGCATCATCGAACGAGCGAACGCCAGCGTGGGGCAAAAAACAAGCACTCAATCTGATTTGAGAGCACCTGCAGCAGAGGAGGGGAGTTTTCTCTCACACAGGAGTCGTGACTCTCTGTCAGGATGAATAATGTTAATGCAGGCTGAACACACTGGTGCTCAGGAAGTCGTTTGACATTGGCACAGTGGGTGGTGTGTTCATGAGCGGTTTGACATGAGGAGGAACAAACGTGAAGAGACTCTCATCTCAAAGCATCTTAATGATTTGGCTGCGAGGTGGCCCTCTCCCTCTCGCTGTCATCAGGCCTGACAGGCAAGTCCCTCACATTCATCATAATCAGCCACACTATATAACGTATATTACACCTTGTGAGCAAAAACTCAAAGACAGAACTTTATGAATATTAAATGGCCCTTGAGGAGAATATCGTTCCACAGCTGACAGTAATATGGCTGTATTTTACCAAAAATAATTGTCTAATGTCAAATATGTGCTTTACTTGTCGTTGAGCGAGAGAATAAATGGCAGGAATGTGATGGTTTTGAAAATCTTCTATACCAAGTATGTTAAGATTAAAAGAAAAACTGATTTGATATCCAGACAAAGATGATTTGGACACATGATGCTCCTCTTCATTTGGATTTATGGTAACGTAAAGTCTCGTTCTAATCTTTCTTCTTAAAGGGATAGCTCAACATTTTGGCAAATTGGCCCATTGCCATAATCCCTATAGTTTTAGGTTTGTTACCTTTAATTGTCAGTGCAAGCTGTTTTTAGAACGGCGGAGCAGAGCCGCGAGCTGCTCAGAGCTACGCTACGGAGGCTCATGGGATTTCTTGGTTTCCCTCATCAAACTAATCAAATACACAATCCAACAACTCCACAACACTCTGGTGGACAAGTTGTGACCTGCACATTCACCACGCTATGAGATAATAACACAACGTTACAAGATGGAGTTGTTTTTGAGGCAAATTCATGGAAAATCGCTGATGCGTGTTGCCTTCAGGGACAGTTTTTCATCAAGCAGTCTCTGTATTTCTCTCTATAACAACTCTGTGTGGTAACGTTGTGTTATTATCTCATAGCATGGTGAATGTGCAGGTCACAACTTGTCCACCAGAGCGTTGTGGAGTTGTTGGATTGTGTATTTGATGAGTTTGATGAGGGAAACCAAGAAATCACATGAGCCTCCGTAGCGTAGCTCTGAGCAGCTCGCGGCTCTGCTCCGCCGTTCTAAAAACAGCTTGCACCGACAATTAAAGGTAACGAACCTATACTGCTATGACTATAGGGATTATGGCAATGGGCCAATTTGCCAAAATGTTGGACTATTCCTTTATCACACTTTATCGTAAACAATCTCAGCAGATCTGAACAACTTGAAATTAACTGACTATACTGTATACAACTTCTGCCTCTAAGGTTTAAGTTCAACACATGGGTCACACTGAACACTGGGCCAAAAATAAACCAGTGGTTCACTGATGCTCTTCAGCTGAAAACTAAGACGGCTTAACTTTGTTTCTTTAATAACTTATGAACCACACATTCAGCAGGTTTTTACCATTATCCACAAAGTTGTCCTCATATTCATTACAAATGGACCAGGGGATTTGAACCAGTCATCAAATCAAATGAAGCACTCTCGCTTTGCAAGTCAGTCGGTGCGTTGACAATATGACACTTGGAAAAAACAACAACGAATATGGCCTTAACCCATCTATAACTGGACAAGTGAAATGCATGGACTCACATTAATCCAATTAAGACTGGACTTCTCCAGATACGACCAAAACGCCCAGATGATGCGATTGGAAACAATGCGATGCGATTTTTTGAGAACTGCTGGAACAATTTGGGATAATGTAGGTGAACCATCCAAAAAAATAAAACATCCAGACATTTTTGTTTAGTAGAATTGACTAAAGCTACAGAATCAAAGGACGTCTGCCTTCCTCCAGCCGACGTATACAACTATTGTGCTGTCAACCTTCATGTCCGTCCTCGAATCCGGTGACATTTTGTTTTGTCGTGCAGCTCCATCAACACTCCAGCTGTTAAACCCCGTGTATCACCGTGCATTATGGTTTATCACATATGACAGAGACCACACTCATCATTGTTCTTTGTTTTTTCGCGCTGTTGGTTGGACCTCCTCACATTCAGGACAGAGACAGGCCATCTCATGTTATTCATTTATAAAGCTCCACTGTTACCTCACATCTCAAACCCAGTATCCACAACTTAACCCCTCAATAATAACACTGGCAGCCTACTATGCGCCTTTTAATGAAATTAATCCGCAAACCACCTTCAAATTAAGGTTTTGGAGATTTAAAATTTTCATAAATTGATGCTTCTTAATGATTCTTATGACAGTTTCTCCTGGAAAAGAGGCTTTAATCTCAGTGTTATAACTTAAAACCTCCCTTAATCTGTTTTTTTTCTCAGTTTCCCCACTTATTTGTCCTCTTGTCATCTCTTGCTGGGTTTGTGTATCACACTGCACTGACTTGAGTCCCAATAATTGGCTGAGTGGAAAAAGGCTAGAAAATCCATGATGGTTGAAAAACACAGAATTTATTCCTTTCTATTCTCTACTCTACTCATTCATGGCACGAATTTGCTTTAGTATTGGCCATTTTAAAATTAATTCACTTTGTTAGAAATGACTGGTCATAGGCTCATTCAACAGGAATGGGCTATAATGGCGGTTAATATCCATTAAAAGACATAAATGGACTTAAACCTTTTGGGGATGGAGCCCTTTCTTCAGACTTTCAAAGGGTTCATACTGTGTGTAATAGTGATAAATATTCTACCAGTGACCACAACCAGAATTTGACCTTTTCTCATGTATTGTTTCATCCCAGCAGGACGCCTGGAGGATTTGTGTTTTTTTTTTTTTTTTCATTTGCGACTGCATAATGAACCCTTCCCTTCCCTTCCCTCTCTTCTCCTCCTCCTCACTCACTCCAGCTTGAGCCCATCATCCCTCCCTCCACCCGTCCCCCTTTTGCAATCCTTCTTCCCCTCCCTCCTCCTTCTC
Organism: Trachurus trachurus; assembly: GCF_905171665.1. Classification (NCBI taxonomy): domain Eukaryota; kingdom Metazoa; phylum Chordata; class Actinopteri; order Carangiformes; family Carangidae; genus Trachurus; species Trachurus trachurus. The sequence continues at coordinate 4,005,856 of NC_139903.1, forward strand.
TCTTGACACTGTGGTGAGTTATGGTCCCATGAATCGCTCCGTTTCCAAGTCTCAGCATTTCTCGCTTGGCCTGCTGACCCTTCTTTATTACTGTGAACCCTCGTCAGTAAATTTGATCACCCACCTCCCGACCATGTGTATGATTCATCTCTCACCTCTAGCAAAGATCAATCTAAAGGCTTTCAATAATTCAATAAAAAGGTATTCGGTCGGCGGAGGAAAATGTGTTGAGCGTTCCTTAAAAAAAAAAAGAAAAAAGAAAGAAAAATTATTCAATAATCTTCTTGGAAGCTGCAGATGGCTGTCACTCTCTTCCTCTGTCACACACACACACACACAAACAAATGAAAGCTGTCATTTTTGTGTCTTTTTTTGTTGTTGTTGCTTTGTGTGTTTGTTTTTTCCTCTCCCCCCTCCTCCTTAACGGACTGCATTGCAGCATCAAGTGTGACTGCTGCTTCAGTTGCAACATTAGGCTGTCTGGAAAATATGCAATATATATATACTGTATGGAGAGAGAAAGAGAGAGAGAGAGATAGAGTGTGTGTGTGTGTGTCTGTGTGTGTGTTTGTCCCAGAGGTGGAAGCCTGTGCTGTGCAGCCCGGTGACAGATAATAGTGTCTGAATAGTGTCAGGTCAGCTATATGCTGTTGTCTGCACGCTGCACAAGATAAAAGGAGAATAGTTTTCAATCCAAGGCTACATATATGATACTCAGCATTTATCTGTCACAACAAACAAGGCTCAGTCCAAAGGTCAGAAGCTCCACAATTCAACTCAACTCAAATAGTCTGTTTGTAATGTACGTACCGGTAATAATGACACACAATTGACTCTGATTGAAGTAAAAAGGTGTGAGAGCAGCTACAGTGAAATTCTCCAGTGCCAGTTTTCAGTCAGCAGACTTAATGTCTTCTTACCAACTATTGATTGGACAGTCATAAATGAACATTTTGTTCATGCTCATCGGCCCAGTGCGTTCACTGCAATCATCGAATGTCTTGCAAAAACAAATGTGAGGTTGTCACTATAAATAGATGTTGATTGTGGAGAGCAGTGAGCTATGCAGAGCATCCTGTCAGGTTGTTAAATCGCTTTTGGAAGTTGCAGAAATCTGCTGCGAGGAGGACCTCTGCCTCCTGCAGCCTCACTTTCAACATGTGTCGTCTTCACTTTACAGATCGGGCCTTTCACCAGAAGCTCTGCCACACTTTCAGCCTTTTTTTTCTTCTTTTTTTTTGATTAAAGTGACTTTGAATTCCCTTTGCAGTTAAGCATACATATCCCAAACACTGCAGTCCCCTGCTGGCACCAGGACAGCGCTCCTGCTATAAATCTCTTAAAGCTAAAATATGCACTGATCAGAGACCAGACTTCTTTTTTTTTCTCTCTCTCTCTTCATGTCGTTGTTATTGCTCACTTTTGTTTTACGTAATGCCCGTGTGTTTTAATCAGGCTGCTCAGGATTGATAGCTGCAGCCCATGATGGTAACGGTGGGCATCCATCAAAAAGGCCACAACATTGTGCTCCTGTCAGCATCGAGTGTTTCTCACACATATTCGCTGTCAAGGAAAGGATATACAGAGGCAAGGATGCACACACACACACACACACACACTCCTTTGCCAATAGATAAAAGCCTCTCCAGCCTGGATTGGTAGAACTGCTAGGCTTTTTTACTTTTGAATACATACGTTATTCAGCCGGTGCAGCCTTTGTTTGATTTGTTTTCATTTTCTTTTTGTTTGTTTTGCTGAGGGTGTAAATCAAAACTAAAAATCTATCATTATGGCAACACAATACGCAAAGGGAGTTAATTCCTGCAAAATGCATGATGATGAAAGATGTTTCTATTAGCAGCAGGCGATGAAAGCTACACCTGTACAGAATGAGAGAGACACCTGCAGAGGAAATCACGGGTGAAACTTCTCACATCACTCACACCTGAAGCCAAGGAACAGATGGGCTTTAACTCTTGTTGACACAGTGAAAACAGCAGACGTGTCCTGTGGAAATACAACATGGAGGAAAGACTTCAAGTCTGGGAGTGGGACGACGCTTACGGAGAAGACACAAGGAAGACTTGATGACAAAATGGAAAGAAAGAAAGAAAGAAAGAAAGAAAGAAAGAAAGAAAGAAAGAAAGAAAGAAAGAAAGAAAGCCCAGGCCAGTTCATATTTTGTTTTTCACAGTGATACTAAATGCACAACTGAGTTAGATGGTCCTTCTAGTTTAGGTTTAGTGTTGTAGGTGTCTATTTCATTGTTTTCTATATAACTGGGTAACACTTTATTTGACGCCTACCTCTATAACGCATTATAACCATACTTATGATGAGTTATAATGCAGTTATAGCACTGAATAACTATAGTTCACTCATAAATGACCATAACACTTTATAACAATAATCATAACACACTATAAAAAAAATTATCATGACTTATAAGGTTGATAATGCATTATAAATATAGTTATAATGTGTTATAATTGGCTTATAAACGTGTATAACTATCATTATAAACACTCATAGATTATCATAAGGCTTTATAACAATAAGCATCATACACATCATAGAGCATTTCATAATGGTTTACAGTATATAGTATAAGGACAAGTACTATAATAAGAGTTATAATTGCTCTATAATGTGTTATACTTATTGCTATAAAGCCTTATGATCATTTATGAGTGTTTATAATGATAGTTATACACGTTTATAAGCCAATTATAACACATTATAACTATATTAATAATGCATTATCGATGTGGGCATTGTCAGCCAGTACTAACAATTATTACATATTAAGTCATGATAAAATGCTTTATAGTGTGTTATGATTATTGATATAAAGCCTTACCGGAGATTGGTTGCATTTGCACTTTAGGCCCCTGCTGTTTATTATTTATTTGTTTGTACAGTGTAAATTATTGGCACTTTTTAATCATATTTTATCTTGCAGTAGGTCCTTTTAATCTGCCCATGATACGTTATATGTTACATGTTATTTGGTGTTGTCTATTTGTGTATGTGTTTGAATGTGCGGATCTTCCTGGCTGCAAATCAATTTTCCCTGTTTGGGACAAATAAAGACACTTTGACTTTGACTTTGATAAAGCATTATGGTCATTCGTGGGTGTTTATAACTATAGTTGTACAGTGCTATAACTGCATTATAACTCATTATAAGTATGGTTATAATGCATTATAGAGATGGGCATCAAATAGAGTGTTACCAATATTAGTCATTTCATCTGCTCACTGCTGCCTGTGTGTGGATGTACAGATCTCCATCCTGCTCCATCCGGCTCCATCCGCCCTCAGAGATTCCACTGCAGTTATCTTTTGGCATGGGCGGCGTGCTCTCCTCCACCGCTCCGGCCTGCGACAGTGCAGCTTCTGCTCCAACTGCTCCAGCGCTCAACACAGCAGCAGTAACAACATAAGGTCCAACCCTTAAAGTCCCACGTTGCTTCTATACCAGACTTTTTTAGAGCCACTGTTTACTGACTAATGCTTTGCTCTGCACAGCTTAATGACTGGGAGGTTGGTGCATTGTGAGACATTAAGAGAGGTTGCTAATGTTTGCAGTAACACCTGTCTTCTTCCCACTGTCACAAGGGTTTCGTATTGTAGATATACAGATTATAACTGTGATTGTGCAACATGAAAGCGTCTGAAATCATAATTTCCTGTTAGGTCTAAACTGTTCTGAATGAATTTACACTGATTGCATTTACAAAACTTATACGTTTAATAAAGGAAAAGTAAGATTAAAGGGATAGTTCACCCAAAATTCAAATTTTGTGCCTTCTCTGAGTTACGAGGGGCTCCGCACAGCAGTATTTGTCCATATAATGATTGTGAATGGATACCACTTTTCTTCATCCAAAAAGACACACCAAAAAACATCCAAATACCTCCATAGTGCTCGTCTGTAATGTCCCTCTTGTATTGAAGCCCCGACATGATAAATTGTTCAGAAAAAAATTAAATAAGTCTATATTTTAAGCTTGTTTGTAGCGGAAGCTCCCAGTTCACTGCTTTGCCTGTGTCAGTGCAAATCGGCGGAACAATTTCTCATGTCGGGGCTTCAATACAAGAGGGACATTACAGACGAGCACTATGGAGGTATTTGGATGTTTTTTGGTGTGTCTTTTTAGATGAAGAAAAGTGGTATCCATTCACAACCATTATACGGACAAATACTTCTGCGCGGACCCCCCCGTAACTCAGAGAAGGCACAGAGGACTCTGAAAATTCTCACAGCCCTTAGTCGACATGAGGGTGAGTAGATAATGAGTGAAATTTGACTTTTGGGTGAACTATCCCTTTAAAGTTTGTTCTTTGGAGAGGAGCCAGTGTGCAGAATGGAGGAAAACAGGGGCATAAAACTGTACTAACTAACCCTTCCCACATTAGACGTGTTTACAAGACAAAGACCATGTGTTGTTACTAAAAACTAGGTCAACATCCCTGAAAATATTGTCTACGAAATTATCCCAGGACAAGCTTCAGATTTAATTGACTATAACAACATTAAATCCTGTATAACTAGGTGTTTTATTGTTATTATTATGCAAACCCAACAGATCTCTGGTTGTGGGAATTGTTTTATTAAGAACAATCTCATGCACTTTGGGATAAAAATAGGCCCGTGTACGACGAGGGCCTTACTATTTCTTCCTTTCAAGGCTTAACAGTTTCTAATACTATCTAATGTTAATATTATCGGTACATTTCTGACAGTCTGTCTTTGTTGCTTTACTGATTATAATAAAACAGTGGACAAGGCAGATCCTGTTCATTTATGCATGTACTGTGGGCATCTTGAGGCAGAACACCCTGAACGATTCTCTGGTCTCAAGTTCAAGATCTCGTAGCCCGACGGCATGAATGAAAGGAGAGAAGAACTGTGCAGATGCTTCCTCCTCATCACATTTTCCTCCGGCCTCCACCACTTCTGCTCTTGTACATGCTCATCCATCCCAGCAGCTGCCAATATCTCCAAGTCAGCACTCTAAAATCTCTCAAGGTACTATCTCATTTTAAGGTAATATCTCATTCTCTCCAAGACAGCACTCTTAAATCTTTCAAAGCCGGCCTGCAAGCACTCTGTGTCAAGTGTGTTGCCCCTTCTCTCTGTCTCTCTCTCCACAGTCCACAGTCAGTCACTACGCATCTTTCTCTCTCTGTCAGATGAAGAAGTGTCATTCTGAGGTGCATCCGATCTCCCAAAAGATCATGAGACAATCTTTTTGAGCGGAATCACAATTCACAATCTGCATCCTGTTCTCTCGCTCTGAAAGAAGCTGTGATTCATATCTTTGTGCCACTCCAGTGCTTTTGTGTTGCGTCTCCTCGCCTTTTACTATTACACCCACAGTTGAGATTGGGTTTTTTTTTTTTTTTGTATTCACATTGTAACACAAACAATTGCACCATTTTGCTCAGTCTATAATGTGTGTTGTGGTTCACTGCGTATCTTTCTCATTGACCTGTTTAATCTCCTTCCTCTACAACCTTTGAAATTCCTCCTATTATGGCCATGCAGTCACATTTTCATATATTTATAGATTCAGTTCTAATGAAGCAAAGCTAAATCTCTCCACCATCATCTCTCTTTTAACATTTGTTGTTTTTCTCACGTCTTTCTATCCAAACCACCCACTCCCCCCCTTTTTTCTCCTCTTAACCCAGTTGGCAGAGGCAGACCGCCGCCCACCCCGAGTCCGGTTCTGTTGGAGGTTTCTTCCTGTTAAGAGCGTGTTTTTCCACACTCCGCACTGTCACCATGTGAATTCACACTGTTTTTCTCTAGAATATTATAAGCTCTTGACCCTATAAAGTGTCACAAGAGGATATGGGTTAGGTTTAGGGTTAGTACTTGTCCCAGTTTGACCATTTAAGGCTTACAGGCATTACAGACATTCACTGATTTTACTTTAAGGCCACATTCTCTGGCCTTTCAGAGAAACAGAGTTGGCCTCATCATCCCCCACTGTTTAGTAGATGTTCCTTAAAGGGATACTTCAACATTTTTTTTTTGTACGTATCTTGCCTCACTCCCGAGTCCATGACCAGCAGATAGACACCATCCTTTCGACTGTGCGTGCGGTAACAAAGGAGATAGAGCCGTATCGCCTGTAATTAGCTTAGCTCAAACGCTGGAAGTGTATGGGTAGTGTTAGCCTGCCTCCACCTAAAGTCATCAGAGAAACTCTTCAGCAACTCTAAACGGAAACCGGCGGGCCGATCTTCGTCTCAGAGCTGACAAAACTCTCCGGTAAGGCATCTTGAGCGGTCAAATGCCGGTAACGGGACGAGATCGGTCAAAACGGAGGGTTCAAGCTAAGACGGTTTATTTTGGTTCAAGCTAGCTACATCGAGGGTAGGTTAGCTTCCTATTTCAAAGTAAAAGAACAAATTCTTTCGTCATGGTTTTCTGTATGTAAAGGGCAACGGGTGTTTTATTTTGTGAAAGTAACCGGAAGTGCGTTGGTCACAACGGCTAGCTTGAGTAGCGCCGAATTCGTCCGAACAAAATTGTAAACAGCTGGTATTTAGACAAATTAACGACACACTGCTGATCTAAACGGCTACTTTCTCGCATAAAAATGTTTGAAATATCGATAAAGTGGTATATTTACAGAGTTTAGAGCTAAAATGAAATCAGCTTCTGACTGCTGATTTTGGCTCAGGTAGGAGGCAGGCTAACACTACCCATACACTTCCAGTGTTTGAGCTAAGCTAATTACGGGCGATACGGCTCTATCTCCCTTGTTACTGCACGCACAGTCGAAAGGATGGTGTCTATCTGCTGGTCATGGACTAACCCTAACCCCAAGACACGAAAAAAAAAATGCTGAAGTATCCCTTTAAGGCCACATTCTCTGGCCTTTAGGAGGAACATAGTTGGCCTGATCATCCCCCACTGTTCAGTGGATGTTCCTTAAAATTTAAGAGTGAAATGTGCTCAATAAGGGGCTGTTTAAGTCGAGAAAATCCCAAGAATGTAAACTGTGTAGAGGATTGAGGGCATCACCCTATAGGCAATCTATAAACAAATGTGTAGGACATACAGTACTGATAGGCCTACTGATCCAAAGGATGCATGTTCATGATTTGTTTTTAACACATAG